>NC_090847.1:19902500-20243333 GCF_024217435.2 Syngnathus scovelli
GCCGAACGCCGTGCCTGCGCATTGCAAGGTCCTCGTCACAGTCATAGACGTGAACGACAATGCACCAGAGATCACCTTCAGCACAGTCACGGAGTCTGTCAGCGAGAACGCAGCCCCCGGCACCGTCATTGCTTTGCTGAGCGTGACCGACTTGGACGCTGGAGAGAACGGACAAATTAACGTGGAAATCCTAGGCGGCGTGCCCTTCAAATTGAAATCATCATTTAGGAATTATTACACCATTGTGACTGATGGCTTGTTGAACAGGGAGCTTGCAGACTCCTATTCAGTGACTGTAGTTGCACGGGATAAAGGCTCACCTTCTCTTGCCACCAGCAAGTCCATTAAAGTCCAAGTGGCAGATGAGAATGATAATGCCCCCACATTCAAACAAGCCATATATGATGTATATGTGACAGAAAATAACGTGCCGGGAGCGTATATACACGCAGTGACTGCTTTGGATCCTGACGTCGGGCAGAATGCACTCATCAGTTATTCCATATTAGAGTGTGAGATTCAGGGCATGTCAGTCAAAACCTATGTGTCAATAAATGAGGAGACAGGCTACTTATACGCGCTGAGGTCCTTTGACTACGAGCAACTGAAGGATTTTACATTTGTGGTCCAGGCAAAAGATGCAGGCACCCCAGAGCTTGTCACTAATGCCACTGTCAACGTTATCATTGTGGATCAGAATGACAATGCCCCCGTATGGTTAGCCCCTATGGGGAAGAACGGCACAGCAAAGGAGCCTCTACCTCGCTCGGCCGAGCCTGGTTACTTGGTGACACGCATCGTGGCAATGGATGCGGACGATGGGGAGAATGCCAGGCTTTCCTACAGCATCCAGAGGGGAAATGAGAACGGAATGTTTCGAATGGATTGGAGGACAGGTGAACTCCGGACAGCGCGGCGGGTGTCAGCTAAACGACACCATCATCAGTTGTACGACCTGGTGATTGAGGTCAGAGACCATGGTCAGCCTCCGCTGTCCTGCAGTGCCAGCATACTTGTGATGCTGGTGGACAGTGTGGTCGAGGGTCGCGGCACCGGAGATGGAAGAGGCACCGCTAGAGCCAAAGAGAGCAGTCTGGACCTCAGGCGCATCCTCATCATCGCCTTGGTCTCTGTCTCCTTCATATTCCTCCTAGTCATGATTGTGCTGGCTGTGCGTTGCCAAAAGGAAAAAAAGCTCAACATTTACACCTGCCTGACCAGCGACTGCTGCCTGGGCTGCAGATTCTGTTGCGCACGGCAAGGCCGTGTCCATAAAAAAAAGCTCAGCAAATCTGATATCATGCTGGTTCAAAGTGCTGTGAATATCACTGGGACAGGTACAGCTCAAGTCCCTGTGGAGGAGTCAGGCAGCTTTGGCTCACACCATCAAAATCAGAATTATTGTTACCAGGTATGTCTGACTCCTGAGTCTGCCAAAACCGACCTCATGTTCCTAAAGCCGTGTAGTCCGTCTAGGAGCACGGAGAGCAACCACAACCCATGTGGAGCCATAGTCACAGGTTACACAGACCAGCAGCCTGACATCATCTCAAATGGCAGTATATTATCGAATGAGGTAAGAAACCCTCTCATGCCCTTGTTGTGAGATCCTTGACCCATTAATAGAATCTCTTAATGTGTTTGACATCATCTTAACTGAACAAATTCGAATTCATTTTCTGTAAACCGTTATTCATTTTGTGTTCATGCTGTGTTCGCTATTGTGAACATTTCACAAAAAAGACCATTAATGACTGGCACACCAATGTGTGTAACTTGCACTCTTATTCCGTATTCCAGTCACAATATTATTGATTTATTCTGGCCCAATTTTTGTCTCACCATATTTGTATGCCACTTTACACTGGCAAAAATGAAAAACATTAATTGCAACACAAAGGTACACTCGCTTTTTTGACATGAGTCACAAATATCTTAGCTGCATATAGTTCATTTCATCGCATAAGCTCAACACGGAGCTATTTTGTGAGTTGAAGGTGTCTCGTTCTTCCCATTGTTTTTCATTTGATGTAATTTTACAATGGTACATGCAACATTTACCTTCGTTTCAGACCAAACAGCAACGAGCAGAGCTAAGCTACATGGCGGACAGACCAAGACGCGTCAACAGGTAAATATGGAGAAACACCTCCTGTACATTATGTAGCTTTTCTTTTGCTCACTCTATGACATCCACCTGTAATGAAGTGCTTATCTACTTGCCTTCAATCGCTGATAACTCATTACTGCAATGGCACTCTGGATGATGAGATGGGATCAGATAGATTGCTGTTTAGATACATTATGTTAATGGAACACCACAAAGTGAATTAACCTTCTGTCTGCTTACAGCTCGGCATTCCAGGAGGCGGATCTGGTCAGCTCCAAAGACAGCGGCCATGGAGACAGTGAGCAGGGAGACAGCGACCACGATGCCATGAATAGAGGCCTTTCCTCTGGTAGGAATATATTTATTCTTCCCTGGTTTGGTGTGTCACAAAAATTCACTGCAGTCATTTGCAAAATAGAGATTTTGCTGGCTTGGTGTAGACCGTAGTTGATATTTTGCTGATAAGCATGTGGCTTCTATTCATAGCGGGTCTAGGGACATATTGTGTTAGGAGCTGGTTAGAAAGGCAGTAATCAGGGCCAACATCATCTCAGTTTAACCAACAATATTTTTTTAGTTCCTCACTTTTAGACATTGCAATTGCGATCGTGGCTAATGATTTTTGTCTAATTTGTCTCCTGTAAAAAACAAGGGGAAATGTTGTCGGTCGAATGTGACTTTGCATGTTCACTAAAATTGGGGAAATGGATTGCATTGTTCGGCGGTTATGTTTTATTCTTATTTTTTTAACACCTTGCAAATAAATGGTTATGGGGAGGTGAGTCATGGGGCAGAGGAGAAAGACAATCTTGGTGTATAGTAAAATAATGAAGCACATGACGCTGCAGTGCTTTTCCCGATTCAGTTCAGGACTATATAACTTTTGGTCTAAGCTGCCTTTTTTTCTGAAGGCATGTTGATTTAGGTCAGTGTTTCCCAACCTTTTTTTCATTCACGGCACACCTTTTCAAATCTTGAGGCACACCATCAACAAAAATCTGTTAAGTGTTACACAAGCTTCTATATTAAAATCAGTTATATTACAACAAAAGACGTAAAGTTCTATTCCTATATATGTATGGAGAGTCGAATAATTTATTTATTTTATTTTTTTTAAATAATTGAATAAAAATAAATACAAAATATTCTTTAAATTGTATTTCTTTTGTAAATGAAAGTGAGTTTTTGAAAAAAGGTTTTAGACGGCGGTGTAAGGAAGAAACTATTGAAAGTGATTGTGATCAAAATCCAAAAGAATCAATATGGCTTTGTTTACTGTTTTAGACTAGCTCTATAAAATATTGCGACATTAAGAACAAACTCATTTTAAAGACGCTCTGCTGTTCTGACAGCGGCTGAGTGGCTATCACAGTTGAGGTGTCTCGACTTGACTGTGTATTTTACGTTGGTGAAAAATGAACAATCCAGGTTCTCCCGTTGAACTACATGCTCTGACTTTCATCGGACCGAAAACACACCACAGCCGTATTAGTGTCACTGTTAGGGTTAGAGCAAGGGTTAGGGTTAGGGTTAGAGCTAGGGTTAGGGTTAGGGTTAAGGTTAGGGTTAGAGCTAGGGTTAGGGTTAGGGTTAGAGCTAGGGTTAGGGTTAGAGCTAGGTTTAGGGTTAAGGTTAGGGTTAGAGCTAGGGTTAGGGTTAGAGCTAGGGTTAGAGTTAGGGCTAGGGTCAATAAAACCATACATATTCCATGCAAAGTGAGTGAGGCTTCCATAGTCTAGTGGTTAGTGCTCTGGACTCTCACCCCTGCGACCCAGGGTCAAATCCCAGTGACACCTAAAATATTTTATCATAGAAAAATATGCAACACAGTTGCTCGTGTGCTGCCACATCTCACCATTATAACTATTTGCTTGTGAGCTGCTCCATAAAACCATATATATTCCATGCAGTGCGAGCAAGAGATCCATACTCTAGTGGTTAGTACTCTAGACTCTGACCCCAGTGAGCTGGGTTCAAATCACAGTAAGACCTTAAATATTTTATCATAGAAAAATTTGCAACACAGTAGCTCGTGTGCTGCCCCATATAACTATAACTATTTGCTTGTGAGCTGCTCCATAAAATCATATATATTCCATGCAATCTGAGCGAGGGTTCCATAGTGGAGTGGTTAGTGCTCTGCACTCTCACCCCAGGGATCCAGGTTCAAATTCCAGTAAGACCTAAACTATTATATCATAGAAAAATTTGCAAATCAGTGGCTCGTGTGCTGCCCCATGTAACAATCATTTGCTTGTGAGCTGCTCCATAAAACTATATACATATGTATATTTGACACACTATAAGCAAGGGTTCAATAGTGTAGTGGTTAGTGCTCTGGACTCTCACCCCAGCGACATGGGTTCAAATCCCATTGAAATATCAAATATTTTATCATAGAAAATTTGCAATACCTTTGCTCGTGTGCTGCCCCATATAACCATACACCTCCCTAAAGGGTTAGGGTTACGGCTGGAGTTAGTATTAGTATTAGTAATATGTTATTTGTTTTTTAATCCTTGTTATGTAAAGCACATTGAGTTGCCTTGTGTGTGAAATGCGCTGTATAAATAAATCTGCCTTGCCTTGCCTTGCCTTGCTTAATAAAGTGTGTACCTAATGGAGAGTCCGTGTGATTCCCTCGTTAAGTGCACCTGGGTGAAAAGTTTTAGCTCCTGCAGAACATGAAAATGACCAAAAACTTTTCACGCAGGTGGACTTAACGAGGGAATCTTAGAAAACATGTTGGAATGCGGCCCCGAGGACTAGAGCTTGACACCTGTGACTTTTGACCATGATATTTCCCTAATAAAGTGGCCTGTTATTAGGTACACTTGAAAATGGTGGTGTACCTAATGGAGTGTCCGTGTGATTCCCTCGTTAAGTGCACCTGCGTGAAAAGTTTTAGCTCCTGGAGACGTGAAAATGACCAAAAACTTTTCACGCAGGTGCACTTAATGAGGGAATCTTGGAAAACAGGTTGGAATGCGGCCTCGAGGACTAGAGCTTGACACCTGTGACCTTTGACAATGATATTTCCCTAATAAAGTGGCCTGTTATTAGGTGCACTTGAAAATGGATAATAAATAAATAAATAAATAAATAAATAAATAAATAAATAAATAAACAAACAAACAAACAAACAAACAAACAAACAAACAAACAAACAAACAAACAAATAAATAAATAAATAAATAAATAAATAAATAAATAAATAAATAAGAACGTGTAGTGAATGATTCAGTGAACGATTCCTTTGAACATACATTTTGAATGAACCGATTAAAAAGATTCAGTTCACTTAACTGGAATGCACATTACTAGTACAAAACAGTGCAGTCGACCGCTGGGTGTCAGATCAAAATAGCCGACTGGATAATGACATGGGCTCTTGCTCGGTAAGAACTGTGTTCGATCCCAGGTGTGAGAGTTTACTTAGATGTGTAGTTAACCCTTTATTTATTTATCCTTTTTTTTTTTACCTCGTGTAGTGTACCTATTGAAGTGTCCATGAGGTGTACCTACACATATTGTCATATAAAGCAGTTAACCAAATGTCTGATTTTTATGTTTTTATTGGCGAACATAAAAACAAGGAATAAAACACCAGACAAGTTTTAACATGAATGTTTATTAATAATAATAATATTAAAAGTAAATTTCAAACCAGCAATCCAACGTGAAATTGCAGTAGATATATTGGATACCAATATTTAGGCGTATATATGCATACGCGTTATTTAAAAACTACTATAAATGTTATACAATCAAGATTACCCAAAGAGAAGCATAATCTCCCCTTTGTTGCATAACGGCGCATCCCTTCATGCAAGAAAGTTAGCCGTTAGCTTGGAGAGAACACGCATAATAGAAGTGGTGTTTCAGTGAGTGGTTCTTTCTTTCCTTGGCAAATCGTAAATCTACATTCTGGCTTACATAGTTCACGCCAGGAGACGCAACACGTTCCCTGACTGATCCGTCGATGCACGGGAAGGCAGTTCACCCATTGACTCGTTCACGAACGAGAAAGTCAGGATTCGTTCCCTCACTGATCCGTTCTCGCGATGAACTGGAAATGCAAATAACTCACTGACTCGTTCACTCACATATCCGTTCAGTTAGTCAACGGGAAATGCAATTCACGACTCGTTCGTGAACGTTAAGTTACGTTATTTTCTTCTTCGTTTTGATTTACGGCGAGGTGGCACCAGCTTCAATGCGCATTACCGGCACCTACTGGTTGAAGTCATATGAACTGAAAAAAGAACGAATCACTTTAGGAAGTGATTCGTTCACGCTCGTTCACTGAAAACAAAATCGTTCTTTTGAACGAATCGTTCACGCACGAGCCAACACTAACAGCAACACACATAAACTGAGTATGTGCCGATGCCACAACATGAAATCTCAATATTCTCCGATTTGGCACGCATGCACGATTAACAAGTGGCTGACCAGGCCTTGCGCTAACTGACCTGTGGTTTGGCGATCCTGTTTACAATGCGCTCGGTATTTAATGTTGGACAATTTCTCACGGCACTGCTGAACATCTCTCACGGCACACCAGTGTGCCGCGGCACACTGGTTGGGAAACACTGATTTAGGTTACAAACTGGTTGTTTGTAAATACGCAGCAAAGTTAATGATGCGCCTGCTCCCTGTGAGCTGGAGACTGCTCGACTGAATGTGACGTGCCTTTTAATGAGGCTGCGTCAAATGCACACAGTTGTGAGCCTTTGCAAACAAAACAGTTGCTTCATTTGTTCATTAAGGTAGTAATGCGGTCATTGCAGCTTTACCCTCCAAATGCTCTCAGTGGATACTTTCCACCAATTCTCTCTGACTCAATGGCCAGCTTTTTCATGTTTATGAAGGAACCATTGGAGCCTCCTTTTTTTTTTTTATTGGGAATATTGCTGCTGTGACAATTTAATTTTCATCATGAGATGAATAAACTCCAACCATGATTTCTCTCAGGATCAATAATGTATCTGTAGTAAAAGACGCATTCAGAGATAAAACGTGACTTTAGGGAGAAGTAGGAATAAGTAGGAGAGTTAGACAATGAGGTGATGAAAGCCGAGCGGAAGAGGTGTGCTTTAAAACATGATTTAAATCAGAATCAGCTTTATTAGCCAAGTTTGTGCATGCCAAACAAGGAATTTGACTCTGGTTGATCTCAGCCTCTGTACAACATTTAAGTGACTCACAACATTCAGGTGACTAACAACATTTAAGTGGCAAGAACAGGATATTATTACCCAGTGATGTCTCTGAGACTCTTAAGAGTGGTGTGAGTTCATCAGAGCGACATCCTGGGGAAAGAAGCTGTCTCTGTGTCTGCTGGGTTTGGCATACAGCGCTCTGGAACGCAGCCCGGAGAGGAGTAGTTTGAACAGACTGTGTGACCTGGGTGACAAGGGTCTGTAGAGATGTTACTTGCACGTTTCCTGGTCCTGGTACAAGTCTTGGATAGATAGGAGGTTGGTAAATGATGATCTATCTCTGTTTGTCTGTCTGCAAAAAAGCCCCATAGTTATGTATGCTGATTTCCGATGTCTTCATTCAGCGGTAGGCTTTCTTTGGTTGTGAGCCCCTTGCAGATAGAGCATATCACCATGTCTGGACCACGCCATGTCATTGGTGTGCCAAAGTGCAGCTTTCTTGCCATATACACCATCATTCCAGCATGCCAAAATGGTTTACCTATACCATAGAAAGAGATGCCAAAAACACTTTGCTTTCCCTATAATAAATTCACAGGATTCTTCCTCTCTCTCTCTCTCTCTCTCTCTCTCTCTCTCTCTCTCTCTCTCTCTCTCTCTCTCTCTCTCTCTCTCTCTCTCTCTCTCTCTCTCTCTCTCTCTCTCTCTCTCTCTCTCTCTCTCTCTCTCTCTCTCTCTCTCTCTCATACACGCAAAACCATGCCATTTATGTTTTATTTAAGCAGCAGCAGCTGCTGCTTGTCGCTGGACACATCCTGTTTCTTGAGAATTAGCATTTTGAATGCCAGCCCATTCTGTTTAACAAAAGAGGAGCTCGCCACTCCATGTTTGTAAACTTGTACATCAAAACAGGACCCTGTTTCAATAGACTAAATTTAGCAGTTTATTGCAAATCAGTAATTCTTTGATCAAACATTATGACCCCAAACATACAATCCTTTCAGACTGACCATTTTTAATTTGGTCTTCTCTAGGCTCTGAAGCATGACTATCTAATACGAAATGATTAATAATTTAAGCACTGCTGGTCATTATTGCAAAAAAAAGTACTAATCATCACACAAAAGCCCCATGCTGTATACAAAATCATCATCCTCATCATTACTTTTATTGAGCAAATACATTTCATAATAGTCAGAGTATACAATTTAAATTTTTTATACTAATAAGAATGCTCAAAAGGAGTTGGCTGAAGCATAAAGCTTGTAAACGCCCGTGTGTGTGTGCATGCGTATGTATACATCAAGAAAGTTGTATTAACAAAAAATTGGAGTGAAACACAATTTTGTTGACTATTCTGTCTTCTCTTTTAACATATTGTTTTAACTATACATTTATAGTGAAATGCAAATCAGTTTAAACAGCAACATTAATGTGCACTACACTTTCCCTGTGCACACTTCATTTAGTTTCTTTTATCATTGACACAATAAAGGAATCACATGGTTTATGTGCAAATAACATTTGTTTTCATCTGGTGTATATGAAAAAGAAACATTTATTTGTATATGCATCAAAATAATTTATGACAAGATACATCTGTTTTACTTGATACTGGAAACAACCACAAAGATCAATTGCCAGAGTGTTGGAGAGAGGCCAAAAACAATTCCAATGTATAAATTTGTGTTCATGCATAATGAAAACATTATGCAGAGATTTAGAAGGATGCAGAGATGGTTGCTAACTGAGTTTTAGGTCCACGTTATATACCATACTTAACAAATGTATTAACCCACCACTCAGGTTGAAGCAATATGTTATTGAAGCAATATTTGAAACGATACAGAATTGGATTTGTGAGTATTCATAATTTGAAGATGATTGTATCTCCTGCATACAGTATATTGTTGTACATACTGAAATTGATCTTCTGAGTGAAGGGCCAAAAGTCTGCTGCAATTATTTGCCAACTTCCATTCTTGTGTTTCGGATAAGTATATCAATGTATTTCAGAAAAGCACTTATCTACATTTTACAACCACCGACACGACCCCTCTTAACTTTATCACCATCTCTCCTTGCTGCTAATACGAATTCTTCTTTCGCACTGCAGCCCACCTTATCACTGGGGTAGCAGCTCACTAATCAGTAATTCATTTTTCCAACCTCTGCATACCAATTACCAAATTAAGGTTATTATCAGGGCTTTGCTTTTCCACCACAATGGGCACCATGTGGCATACTAAGATACTGTATTAGGAAAAATGAGGGTCAGCATGTCTTTTTTTTGCAGTCTTTGAATTGGACTCTGCTTGTACTGTGTGGGGAAATATGTTGACACAATGCATACTCATTCCCTGCAGAATCACATGATAGATTTTTTTGTTGGCAACCAGTGCTTCCTAGCTTCTTCTGCCCTGAGAAAATGGCTGCAAAACTATTTAATTCCGAGATAAGGGCATCACCCTAAAGTTATATTCATCTTTCAAGTGCTGCAGCAATAATGGTTTCATCTTCGCGATTCGTTTCAAACTGCCTTTTCCATTTCTACCAAAATGTCAAGAAATATCAGTAAGGCTTTATCTAGCTGAGTGTGTGTCTGTGTGTGTGTGGTGGTGGTGGGGGGCGTGCGTGTGCATGTGTGTTTGTGTGACTACGTGCCATTCTTTAAGCGAGTATACTGTAAATGAAACAGAGCCAGCTTCCTACGCAGTGATCTATAAATCTATCTAACTCTATCTACCCAATTCTCTCTCTCTATGCGTTCCATATACGTACATATACGTATATATATATATATATATACTTACACACGTGCATGCGCACACACACGCACGCATGCACACACACACGTACGCACGCACGCACGCACGCACGCACGCACGCACGCACGCACGCACGCACACACACATAGTTTCCTCCCTTTGTCTTTGCCATATTAAACCGTAATGTGATGTTTTGATGGTAAGAGATTAATATTTAATAAGAAACCCTTCTTATGAGGAGCCTGGGCACTTTTCCAAGCTGTTAGTGACGGCAAGCCAAATTAATCCGCTTTGTAACAAAGCAAATTCCCCCTTTGCTGACTGCTCGTGACAGACATACGACAACACTCACACATACACATGCACACTTACTGGGATGGCAGCGGTTTTAGTCTAATCAGACTGTATCCGAGGGGGATTAGCTGCAAATAGCTTGAACTGTACAGTTCAGATTTTTGCCACAAACAGGGACTCAGACACAAACACAAGCCAAGCGGATTTAGATTCAGAAAAAAATGCATACATGGCCTCCAGGCCTGGCTCCAGAGGGGGCCCCGGTGACCCGCGTCCGGGCGAGGGAAAACGAAGTCCATTTATTTTACTCATCATAAGGGGTTTCTGTGAGCCGTGCTTTGTCTGGCCCCTCACCTAGGACCCGTTTGCCATGGGTGACCCTACCAGGGGCATGAAGCCCCCGACAACATGGCTCCTAGGATCATAGGGGCACGCAAACCCCTCCACCACGATAAGGTGATGACTCACGGAGGGGCTGAAAACATATGGAGCAATGAAAATAATTCTGTATATACCGTATTGGCCCGAATATAAGACGACCCTGATTATAAGACGACCCCCTCTTTTTCAAGACTCAAGTTTGAAAAAATACTTTTTGAACACCACATTTAATTTTTATACAGAAAATAATTACAGACCATCTGAAACAAATGATTATAACAATATATATTCGAGAGAAAAAGCACGTTATTTTGCCTCATTCAAATCATGCAAAAACTGTCTATCACATCCTAATATTTGAACATTTAAATCTTATATTCGGGCCAATATGGTACTTCAGACCAGCAGATGCAAGGAAACTCATTTTCATTTGAGCCAACATTTAACCTTCCATTCAAGACAATCACATTTAAACATAATAGTCTGTTTTTTTATTTCATTTTATCCTGTCTAGTTATTAGTTGCTGTAGGTTACTCATTCACACATGTACACACATATGCACAGAGACCAACACACACATACTAAAATGGCATCTAAAAAAGTGGTTCTCCTAAAGCATGGTCCTGGAATTTTGACAGTAAACTCCCAAAATAAACTTGTTCAAAACCAGGGCAAGATTTTATTTGCTTAAATTAAACCTTCCTGTATTATGTCCTGAATAAATATAATTCGCTCACCGTTTTCTTTGCAAGAGTTTGTTGAAGGTTGAGGTCTACTCTATTGTGTGTACTTGAGCAACAAGCACTGGGTTCAAGTAAAATTAAATACCTCAAAATTATTTTTACATTTGAACAGCTTCACTACTTTCATACAATGATATTCAAATACAAAATGTTACAAATGATCAGTGTATATTGAAAATTAAATATGAATGGTGAACAATGATCGGCCGTCATTAATGCAGCGTCATTTAGACACGGTAGACACCAAACAAATGATCAGCATTTACTTCACAAAATATATAGTGTGTGTGTGTGTGTGTGTGTGAGAGAGAGAGAGAGTCTGTGTGTGAGTCTGTGTGTGCATGAATTTGTGTGTGTAGGAAGGGGGGTGTTGAACTACATTCTATTCTTATGGACATAAGTTAAACATGTGGCATGGAGAATTTAAGTTATTTTTGTAAATCCTTCGTGTGAATATGAATACACTGATTTGAGACAATTTTGTGGATCCTCAATTTTGTAATTTTTATAGTGCATTTGGTCTTTAATCGTAGGTCAAAATCTTTTTTTTTTTTTTAAACGAAAATGGTACTTTGCATGGGCTTGAATTATATTTAAACATTAAAACATGTTTGTTTTTTTTAAATGCATATTTGAACTAAATTTCCAAGCCGGGCTCCACCATGCTGCGAATACAAGTGTTGAAACTGTCTGACTGCTGTCACCTCCCCCCACTTCCTTGCTTGTAAGGGTTTTATGTTATCATAACAATCTATTAAAGAACAGGAAATACTCAGTTGAACCTGATTATTTGAGCAACTATCAAGTACATCTAACGTGCACACAGTTCTTTTTCAGATTAATGTGTGGGTGTAGTCTCTGAAGGTTTCAAATTTATTCTGCGGGTGGCTTTGATCACAATAATGGAGAAATAGAAAGCTCTAATGTGAGGAATCAAAGAGCATGATGCATCAGCACACCTTGTGAAACTCTTGTGGAAAACTGCCATTTCTGATATTTTTGATCCTTTGTTAACACTCCTTATAACCCACACTCCTTATAACCCATGACCTAAACACACATGTTTTTATTCCTATTCCACACACTCTCCTTGCCTACAGGCACGGATCTGTTCTCTAACTGCACGGAGGAATGCAAGGCTCTGGGCCACTCTGACCGGTGCTGGATGCCAAGCTTCATGCCCACTGATGGGCGGCAGGGCCATGTACCCGGCATGGATTCAGTTCCCGTCACAGAGGTACTTCAAAGCTCTGAGCAAATTGCCAATAAGTCATTCTCCACCTTTGGTCAAAAGACACCTGTCAGTCACCAATACAAATATCTTTACCATCACTACCATCATGGCAAGAGGAAAGAGTTGGAAAATGTTCTGCCTAAATCCAAATCACCTTATACCTCAGTGTATATAAGTGAGTATCCTATTTTTCTGTGGCCTGAGTGCCTGCCCTATACTCTCTGATCTGGCCATCCAATTAGGGGGAAAAATTCAAATTCAATTTTCTCCCTGAATTGGCTGGTGGAAAGGAGCGTGAAATTAATTTCAGATCTGACCCATGTTCTGGCTTACTGTCAAAATGATTAACTAACTCTTCCCTCCTTCAAAACTATCTCTGTTATCTCCCACTGTAATGATGTCGTCCTCTTTCACCTTTCGAATCCATCCTACATACCGTACTGTAAGGCTGCTCTTTTTCTTTTGAAACCAAATAGACCACTGTCTCCTATGAGAAAATGGCTGCAGTAAATATAAGACATTCAGAAAGCCATATGGGGGAAAACAATCCTGTTTAAAAATTTGTTGAAGAATCTCATTGTCATTCAGCCATCGTCTCCAGAGCTATGATTAAAAAAAACATGTTATGATGACTGAAGGGAGGGAAAAAAAAAGCTAGGCAACTGCCACGTTTCTTATGGAATTGCTTTTTCTAAACTGCCATTCAAAGTCCACAAAGAAATACAGCCTCAATCACTAGAATTGATGATAAAGCTTAATTATAATTTTGTCTAGCAGCGACTGAAGAGCAACCCCCCTCTCATCAGCAGTCACAGCTAGCTGGAATTATCAAACTGTCGGAACCTTTACTGCTTTCCCAGTACTATCATTTAAAAACAACAGCATGCTGTTAAGAACACCGGGGAAATGTGTTCTTGTTTCCTTTTAATTAACGCTGCAGCCACGATCCATACCTTCCCTCCTATTTTCCAGACATGATCAAACATGTATAAATAAATACATAAATACATAAATAAACAAAATACTTTTTTCCCAGCTGTATGATAAGTACATGCAGTAAAACCTCACCTATTCCTGGCTCTCTTTTTATCTATTCCTATTGTTTTGTGTAGAACCTATCCTCAAGTATTCACATGCTCTCCATAACATCCTAAGATGTTACAAGATGGTAAAAAAAATCCTGGCTAATGGTGTTAGTGATTGACTTTTGCAATGATACATATTGGCCTCCTCTGTGAGCCAATCGTTTTAAGAGTAATGTTTGATTTGATGCCACGGATAACTTGACCTTAAATAAAGCTAGAAGCAAGTTATACCATAAATTAAGTACAATCTTGGACATCACATCCGTTTTATCCACACCATCTACCTAAAAAAAACATGAGGGCCCCCCCCCCCCCTCTTTGTCACCACATTTCCCACAAACACCGCTACTCATTTCCCTCTCAAACTAGATCACGGGAGCCCTTATGGAAATGAGTGCGACGATGGCAAAGTGGGTGGTTGGCGTGGTTAAGAGGCAACAGCAATCGTTGCTGAGTGGGGAGGGGGTAGGCAAGAAGAGGAGTGGAGGAAGGGATAGAATGATGATAACAAGAGAATGAATCCCTCTAATCTGATCAAGTCAGTGATACACAGACTCTTTTGTCCTGGGAGATGCAGGAGGCCTAGGCCTGGTTTTGGCCAAGGGTGGGGTAAGTAGGCTCAGAGTGGGATGATAGCCAGAGCATGGAGATTACCATCATGAAACTCAGACATGGAGACGGGGGTTGGAAGAAGGGGAGGGGAGGGGACTTTTTCAACTCTGAGTTGAGTCGCATTCTTTTGTTGATGTCCTAAATAAATTGGCCATGCAATCCTAACCAGTCACTCAACTCTAAACAGAGACCTCCACCCCACCCCCTTGCCCACACCATTCACATGGCATATTATCCATGAACCATTTCACTAGAATTGAAATAGCCCAGTTGAGGATGAAGGAATGTGAGACATCCTATAATTTATTGTGCAACAGGGCTGTGTGAACGAGGCCATAACAAAGTAGTGGTTTTATTCCTATTTGGTTGTACCAACCCCCACCCCATGCCACACACACTCAAAAAGCACAAAGCTCACCAGAACTTGTGGGTTTTTTTTGTTTTTTTTTTCTTCTAGAGAGGAAAAGGTTTTCCTAGTTCATTTCGGATAGACATGCCGGAGACTGCATGAATTTGCATCCTCATCACCCTCAACAATGAAGACTGCTGTTCAAGAAGAAAAATAACCGGAATACACACACACATACACACACACACACACACCCACGCAGACACACGTACACACATACACGCACATTCATACAAAAAGAGGATGGTTGACTAAACAAGCGTCTCATCTTCTGCGTCCACTGGAATTCATTGAAGAAAAGGCCTGAGGGGAAGGAACTCCACCCTTTTGCTTTAGAAGACGTGAAGGAGGGGAGACATGTGGAATGAATGGCTGGAGGCAGGTAGACGAATGGCCCGAGTGGGAGGATCTCATTGTCTCAGCAGGACTGAGAGATTGAAAATAAACAAAGGATGGACTGATGGCTACAGCGAAGGGATGAAAATTAAACTTTGATCTATTTCTTTTCATTTTGTGCTGCCTGTTTACAGCATTGATGTATATCTTTGAGGAAACTCAAACCAGACATTAACAGACACAAGGACAGCCACCAATGAGCCCTTTAGGCGATCATACTCAGAGACGCCAAACTGTACAGGAGGTTCCTTGTGTGTTTCCAAATGTAATGCCATTTTTCTAATTTTCTATTCCGTTTTTGTGCAGGCGTTTCTTTTCTAATTTGTTTCAACTTTGTTTGCGAGACAAGATAACATTGTTTTTAATGTTTTTATCAAGTTCTTGAATTTTTTTGTATCTCTTAAGGTTTGTTTTTCCAAGAGCTGACTTTCAGCGAGGACCTTAAAGTCATAGAAATTGGATGTATGTTTTTCACCACCACATTCGGGCTTGGACAGTGTTCTTAAAATAGTTTCTATCACATGTGAGAAGTGTTTGCTGTACTTTTAAAAACTTTCAAGCTCAATATAAAACTATATATAAATCTGTGTTTACTTGTTATGGAGGCGTGTTATCTGTTTCCTGGGTTCTGAATTCAACTTTGACTTCTTTTTTTTTAAATGCCCCTGCTAAAGGCTTGTACATCCCATAAAGAAACATTGAGTGACTGAATGGCCTTAGCAAATGTAAAACTTCTTTGAGCTGTTTCATAACTTGTTTTCCACTTTTAGATATGGTTAAAAAACATGTACAAAACTGTGGTAATAATTTAGATTAAAATTCATGGTAATTCTGTGTAATTGTAATTCAAACTTTAATAAGTATTTTATTAAGTAACAGAAGAAGAATGGTAAATGTTTTCTACACAATGCAGCTTGAGTCATTATACACACTTCTCTTTTTACTACACGGGTCACAACTACAAGAACACCATTATGCCAACAATAAACTGAAAAATGATCAAAAAAAGAGTTGATGGATTATTACTTTTTTACGTTTATTACAGGCAGCAGTGGTTAGCACGTCCGCCTCACAGTTAGGAGGGTGCCGGTCCGATTCCACCTCTGACCCTCCCTGTGTGGAGTTTGCATGTTCTCCCCGTGCCTGCGTGGGTTTTCTCCGGTTTCCTCCCACATCCCCAAAACATGCCAATTGAGCACCCCAAATTGCCCCTAGGTGTGAGTGCGAGTGTGGATGGTTGTTCGTCTCTGTGTGTCCTGCGATTGGCTGGCAACCGGTTCAGGGTGTCCCCCGCCGACTGCCCGATGACTGCTGGGATAGGCTTCAGCACGCCCGTGACCCCCGGGGAGATAAGCGGTATAAAAATGGATGGATGGATGTTACAAGAGCTAAGACCAAAATATGAAAATACGAAAAAATACGGTATATATGTTTTTTTCACTTTATTGTGCATTTTATGGCTAATGCGACGTATATTCCGGAGCGACTTTTAGTCCGAAAAATACGGTAATCTGAATTGTGTCACTCGCTGGAGCATTTATAACCCATTATCATCCTTTTTCTCACAACTCAGTCCAGATTCCAGGACTGGATGAGGCATTTGTTGTACATTATCAGTTAACTAAACTTTCTGCACATTGTTGCCTTTTATTTCAAGCAGAAAAAAAATTGTTGACAATGAGTAGAGCTTTTCAGATGCTTAATCCGACTTTGAAATGAGTGATGGTGATTATTATACGAAACATATGATAATAAGTGTGACCTCAATAGATTCAGTATGCTACGGTACAAATCAAGAAAGCAAATCTGCTTTAGTGCCCTGTGCTGTGTTCTCCTTCTTGTTGACACAATCTATAATCCTCTCATTCATTTTTACAACAGTTGTGTGGATTTAGGGGATCTTTTGTTATTATCTGTCTCAAATGGATGTTTCAGTACTAGATTATAGACTTAACAGATAGTGATGAATTTATCGTGTGTGTGATATCAGAAAAAAGCTCTAAGGCAAGGGACAGCAACATGCCACTGTCAGGCCCGAAAAATTGGTAGTACTTTCTTAAAGTACTTCACTCGTGATGAGACATTGGGATTTCCTAGCAATTATGACAAAGTAATCATTTGAAAATGTAAACTTGCAGAGATTTTTTTTGGAGGAAAAAATGTCATACATTAATATTGATCTTTTCCCTATCTTTCTAAAAAGCCTTGTTGAAATGTGAAAAAACGAACATGATCAGTCTTCACACACATTTAGAGTATTCTCTTAATTATTCTTATTAATAATATGAATAAAGGATGTGATACGGTGGGGTCCATTCCAGGGTATACCCCGCCTCTTACCGGAAGTCAACTGGGATAGGCTCCAGCACGTCCCAAATGAGGATAAACGTTATACAAAACGAATGGATGCCTCTAACTAAAGTTGATTTGATGAACTTGTGAGTTCAGGTCATTTTCAAAAAAGTTGGTGACCCCTTCTCTAATTCCATCACCCCCCCTCTCCATCCATCCATCCATCCCTCCCTCCCTTACCCCCAGCATCCATCCATCCATCCATCCATCCATCCATCCATCCATCCATCCATCCATCCATCCATCCATCCATCCATCCATCCATCCATCCATCCATCCATCCATCCATCCATCCATCCATCCATCCATCCATCCATCCATTATCTGAACCGCTTATATTGATGAGGGTCATGGGCATGCTGGAGCCTAATCACTTGTCATTCAGCAACTTTATTAATATTATTAATAAACACATGCAGACAGTGTCTTCACAGGTATTGTTTGAAATGAGAGTTCAAATATTAGTGAAAAAACACAAGCCCTATTCCATTTTCTTTATTTGCGCAAATCCAATTTTGATCTTCTAATGTTTGGAAAATTGCAATGAGCAGCAGCCTGAGCCCTTTTGTCACTGCAAAATGAGGGCAGAGCAATCAGAGCTGCACCATTTAGACTGAGGACAAAGTGCACAGAGAGCAAGCGTGGCATAATGATATCTTTGTTTTGATTTTTAAATAGAAGCTATTATGTTTGCCCTCCACATGACACTAATCTCTGTCAGTAGTCAAAACGTTTTCATTTATGCAATGGAATCGCCGTATAACACAAACCATTAGCAGAATAAGAACAATATAGCAACAGCAACCAATACGGAAAACTTGATGCCCCCTAAAAATTGGCAGGTGGATTTGGAAAGGACAGAAAGCGAGCACTTGGCTTTCAATTCCACTGAGATGATTTGGTACCGGACGGGGATGAGGCTGGTGTGAGGGGCGGCGGGTTCTTGTGATAGTCAGTTTCAAAGTCACTTTCTTCACAAAGACGAAGCAGATTAAAGGAAGTTACTTTCATGTCAGAGTGCTCCTCTGCCAAAGCTGCTGGACATCCCACCATAAAAAAGATTCAGTGCTTGAATTCCCTACTGATCAGTAGCTGTGGAAATAACTGCAGGCAAGAGTGAGAATCGTGAGCATGAAGGTTGATTATGGGCTATTTAGATGTGGATGAATGAGTCTTAGACTCTGGGCATAATTTATAATAAAGATAGAGGAGTGTGACGATGAACTGTTGGTGGTTCTCATGATCAAAATCCATAACAGTAAGTCTTAGAAAACTTCTTTCTCTGATGAGTGTCATCTGACATGTTACCATTTCACAAAATTTGGGGATTACCTTGCTGATTTTGCCTTTTCATGCGTTTAATATATATATATATATATATATATATATATATATATATATATATATATATATATATAAAATTATGCTAGGGACAGGATCGATTAGCACATAAACCATCTGTAAACCCACACATTACATTAGCTGCCGTGCCTGTCAACCAAGATGGTTCTAGAAGCTCCCCCACTTCAGGTACAGAGCACTGAAAATAAGCAAGCAGGTTGTAATATATTCAGTAATCCCTCGCTACTTTGTGCTTCACCTATCGCGGCCTCGCTGTATCGCAGATTTTTTTTTAAACAAATATTGCGGATAGATTCGGTGCATCGCGGACTTTTATTTATTTATTATTTAGTCTGACACACACACGCACACACACACACACACACACACACGCACACACACACACATTCACAGCATATGCAATGAAACACACAAGCCAGGCAACAAGGCAAGTGCACCATTTTTCCATTATTTGTAATGGGAAAAATAGATTCGGAATTGAACGATTCACTTTTCGAACCGCCATCTGGAACAGATTGTGGTCGAAAACCGAGGTTTAACTGTATATATAAATTATATATACGTATGTATGTGTGTGTGTGTGTGTGTCTGTATATATATATATATATATATATATATATATATATATATATATATATATATATATATATATATATATATATATATATATATATACACGTATATATACACACACACACACACACATATTTCATAGTAGCTATTTTTGTGTTACAAAATAATGATCTCAAATTCTTTATCCGTAAGACATTATAAAATGTAAAGAAACAATGGTGTGATTTTGCTTGGATGAGGACAAGTTGAGTCTGCAACAGCTTTACTGAAAGTAACGTTACGTGTGCAGGTTTACGTGACGAATATGTTGATGGTGTCATGAAACACTTCTGCAAAATTAGAATACAAAATGAAAGCCGAGCAGAGAGCGCTATAATTGATGCGGCCATCGAATTAGCCAAAAAATAATAAAAATATACAGATACTTGTAAAATGTATTAGAATGGTGTTAGAATAACATAATGTATTCGAAACTAATGATTAAGTTTTTTTGGTGTTTTTTTCCCCTTTCATCACCTTTTTAAATTTACAGAGCTATGTTACTACTGATACTTTACTTGGGCAACTGTGGTGTCTTTCCTCTTTTGGTTTTATCATGAACGCCAGAAATGCCCACACTTAAACAGTGGGAAAACCGTACATGCATCATTACCTTGTGAAAAGGAACTGGCAGCCAGCCTTCCTTCCATCTTTTGGTCCTATTTCTACAAATCAGTACAGGCTTTTTTACTTATCTGCAGTTTGATCTTCCACCTCCTGCTGGATATCTGAGGTTAAAGGTCATTGCCTCAGGGGAACGGATGTACATTGATGTGTTACTAATAGGTAAAGCTAAAAATGTCGCCTTATGTATCCCATCAGTTCCTGCCTAAGGGCTCTCCACATGTGGGGGTAGTAGGATGGGTGGCTATTAAAGGATAGACTTCTTGCCCTGAAACCTAAAAGAAACTGAGTATCACTTTCTTCTTGTATGTCTTAAATAGGAATCAATTTTAAATGTGGGTTTGTGGATGCCAATTTTTATGTGCCTCCTGTTGAGCAGGCAATGTTTTGATGCTCGCTCTGTTGCTACCACTGGTCCAGTCAGTTCGAACTGAAGCACCATCAAGCTTCCCATGAGGCTTCTACATCCTCAGTTTTATACATCAAGTCTGTGCGAAAAATCCTTGGGTGCCAGCTATCTGCCTCTGAAGTAAGGTACTTAAATAAAGGACTAGTTTTCTTTAAAGTATGCTGTTAATATTTGAGGGCTACATGTGTCATTAATGGCTGGCTTAAATTCAAAGGGCATTGACCATCACAGCCTAGTCGACATGAGCAAGGTCGACTGCATATTAAATCAACACCATGACTGCTTAAGAAGTGGATGTGTTAGAATTGTAGGCTTCATCTTATTCTGTGTGATCCTGATATTTTTCAGAAATATGTCCCCACAGGAGGCATAGGAAAAGAAAAATGCCAACCACAAAGCAGGATTGATTGTTCATCTTGGATAACCTCAAGTCAGGAATATTGATTGTAAATTCAAGGGGTCTCGCATGCACCATCAATAGCTGGATAGCATCATGTGCCTGTATAAATGTTAAATACTGTATATCTATATTATTAGTCGACTGTTTGGCTCAATTTGGCTTTCACTGTGTGTTATTATTATCATTTCCAGTTCATATGTAAGTGTGATTTTAACAAGAATAGCAAAAATACAGTCAAACCTTAGTTTTTGACCACAATCCGTTCCAGAAGGCTGTTCGAAAAGCGAATCGGTCGAATTCCGAATCTATTTTTCCCATTACAAATAATGGAAAAAAATGTAATCCGTTTCAAGACAAAAAAACCCGCCTTTTTTAAGCATTTTTTCATTTGTGCATATTTGTCTGATTGCGCAACTGCAGCCCACTGCCGACCGCGCAACTGCACCGCGCTGGTCGCATTATTGTGACAGAGCCGTCATTAAAATTTAGAAAATCTTTATAAAGTCCTGATGTACTTTCCAATGACCATAATAATGACCACGCCCCCATCCAAAAAAAGGTGTCCTCTTTTTCAGAAACCCAAATCTGGTCACCCTAATTAATCAGACAATTGTAAGGACTCATTTTAGTCAAACTAATCAGGTCAAAACACTCACTGGGGTGGTTTAAGTGAGACCAGAGGTCACTTTGGGGTTGCAGTGCGGCACATATTGCATAACATTCAAATATCTTATCTACACACTCTACATTTCTAACGTTTCAAACACTCTGGTAATAACCTAACTCAATGTATAATTTTCTTGCAATTAAGGTAACAAATTTACCACTATTACGACTATTCTGACAATATGTCTGTGTGCATTCTCAGTCACCCAGGTCTTGCGCAACTGGAGTTGTTCTTGTTTGTTCAACAAACAGACAGTCTCGGTTTGCCAGATGGTGCGGCAAGAGGACTTCTGGCAAACTGATGAGTCAAAAATACGGTACTCAGTAATGTAACAAATGGAGCAGAGTCACCTCAACAAGTTTGCGTAGCTGCACGCACATTCTGACGGATATTGTAGCTTGAGTTGGTGAGAAAGATGCACCACCTCCATACACACAAAAAGGTGCATGATAAAGGATGATGCAATATATAAGTGTTACAAAGGATATGACGTTAGACTGAAATTAAAATAAATCAATAAAATATATGCATATATATATATATATATATACATCAATTGAACATTGTCGCACAAAAGGCCCAGCGCTGTATTGTATCTTTCCTGAAAACAGAGTTTTCTTAACAAGAACTGTGATTGAACTCAACCAACCTGTGTATGCCGAATTTTGTTTTGGGTTCTTAGTCTTTTCCTAAAACTGAAAAAGAAAACAAACACGCAGTGAGTACATTGGATAACAGGTGACTGGCTCTTGCTTTTGCTGTGAGGCGCGGATAAGGTGCATCCCAAATTGTGGACCAAATCCCCCCAAAAAATAAAAAAATAAAAATAAAAATAAAAAATAATAAAAAAATAACAGTAAGTCTTAGAAAACTTCTTTCCTTGATGAATGTCATCTGACGTGTTACCATTTCACAAAATTTGGGGATTATCTTGCTGATTTTGCCTTTTCATGCGTTTAATATATAACACACACACACACACACACACACACACACACAAACACGCACGCAAGATGTAGCATCTGCGGGTGATTTGTGTGTGACACATCAGTGCAAGGTGTGGGTACAGTTTGCCCAAGAAACAACACATGGCAGACAAGCTGTGCTGTGATGTCCATGTTCCAGCGAAGGCTCTCATCAACTTACTCACTGCCTCCTCATTGACTGTGGCTCAGTCTGACACAGCAGGAATTATTGATATTATGTATTGCTTTATTAATTAAAGACCCCTCACTGAAAAGCAAATCTGTAAGATCCTGCTAATTGATACAAGGGAAATTATCTACCCACTAAAAAGCAACACAAGTTTATTGCTTACAAATCATTACTATCTATTTGAAAAGTGATTCTATTATGATGATAAATCACATTAGAGGAGGGCTGAAGCTTCGCCTGCTATTAGACTGTATGGAAATGAAACGTATGAGGTTTGGCAAAATTGCAGGCTTCTGGGGGGGGGGGGGGGGGGGGGTTAAGAAATTTGAAGGTCACTGGAGTGGTCAGGCTATGTGATTGGAGCCATTCTTGCAGGCTCACGAGTGTTGATTGAAGGAAGGTCTCCAACAGCAGCCCAAGGACAAATTTCACAAGTCTCAGCAAAATCGAAATACCTTCAGCCATGGATACACTCAGGCCATCAGAGACTGCCTACATTCTCCTTATGGGTTAGAATGGTAGGATGACCAATAGACAAAGTGACAGAAACCCATGCCGCCAAACATGCTGGAGGAACGAAGCTAAATCGGAATGGGAGAGAGGGTATAAAAAAAATGCTTTTGTTGGATGAAATGTCCAACAGCAAACTAAATCAACTTCCCTTCTTCATTCCTAAGAAACTGTGCCGCAATGTCATAGAAAGACACCCAAGAGGAAAGTCACTCAAATAGTTTACAGTTTTAAATGAGGGATTCACAAATCACACATCTAAGACAATCTCCCTTGAATTAACCGATTGAGGGAATTGTAAACATTCATAAAATATAGCATTAAAATACAAAACATCCATGCAACAGATTTGTTCTTTTTGTCTATGTACTTCACAATAATAAAGCATTAAAATATAAAACAGATTTGTTTTTTTTTGTGGATGTACTTCATTATTTTTATTTGGGGGAGGGAGCTCCCTAACATTCTGTATTATTGCACTCAAATATTATCAAACTGTCAATTCAACTTGGGTTTGTGCTTACACACTCACACACTTACACACACACGCTCTTACGCTCACACTCTTACACACGCACGCGCGCACATGCACACATACACACACTTTTGTATTAGCAGAAAAGTTCAAGATAAGTAGCCTTAGAGATGGTAAAAAAGATTATTATGCCCCTCATGGTCGATTCTGAGGTAATGTGTTTGGTAGTGAAGAAGTGGACAGTGACATATACCTCCTCAGTCTTCAATAGGCCAAGACGTCTTCCCACCCTGCAAATGGACCATCTGGATGCACTGATATAGCTCTCCAGATTCCATCAATATGATTCTATCATCATTTTCCAAAGGGTTTCGGCATTTCTATTTAGAGAAAAGGCAATTAGCTCATTAAAGCTGGTGACGATGAAAAAGTGTGGAGTTATAAACAGACCTAATGACTCATTTCTAATGAATTTTGAAATATATAAAGAAACGTCCTCACAACTGGAGTCATGTGGCTTGGAAACAATTGGGGTGGAATACGTAAGTAACCCTATCGTCTAGACATGGGTGTCAAACTCAGATTTGGCCCACAGTGTAATTATATTACGCCGGCAAAGACAAATTGTGTATCGACTTTTGTCAATACTAAAATTGCAAATTGTCTTCACTTTTAATAAATGCAGTTATATGTTAAATATGTTACAAAAAAGTTGTTATAATAATAAGAGTTCTAAAAACATACTTACAGTATGTATACTTTAGCTACATATACATATGTCACACACACACACACACACACGCACACACACACGCACACACACGCACACACACACGCTTGCAAAAAGGTTTACCCAGTTTGCAAAGGACAATAAGCAGCATTAGTTATAAGTATTTCCATTTAAGAATTGTGTTGACCTAGCGCATTGATTCAACTTTGTTTTTTTTCCTTCTCCCTGACATCTTCTCCTTTCTACTCCTTCAGCCTCTGCCACCGACACAGCACTGGAAGGCTTGGATTTGACATTCCGAGAAACCATTAAAAGTGTTCATTATTGTACGAGAAAAGAGGGCAGAAATCAAACAGATATGCACTTTTTTCACGACTTGGGTTCCCTCATTTGTGGTTCTCGGTATTTCGACTCATATCCTGCTCTCCTTGTCTTTTATTCTTGTCTTTGTTCTGGTGCTTCAATTAAGCTCCAGCGCTTTCCCACTGCTGTCAAGCAAATTGCGCTTTTGTTTCCTTATGCTCTAACAGGGAGGAAATAACTGCTGTTTGAAGATGACTGATCAGATATCATAATTCTACAAATAATATATTTTTCAAAAAAAGTAGTCAGCATTGGATTCAATGTAGCACACCTTCAATTGCTAACTTTATTAAATATAACCATAATCTAGGGCAGAGGTGTCAAACTCATTGCTGTTCTGCAGACTAATTTGATATCTTTAATAATAATAATAATAATAATAATAATAATAATAATAATAATAATAATAATAATAATAATAGTAATAGTAATAGTAATAATAATAATAATGATAAATTGCATTGATAAAGCACCTTTCAAGACACACAAAGATGCTGTACATTCAGAATAAAATTGTACAATAAAATATGGCCTAAAATCAAAACAAAAGAATAAGAGGAAGGTTAAAAACGATTCTCCCTTCATGGCGGCCCAGTACGTGGCAATGCCCCGGGTAGAGTGACAACACATCCCCGATAGCAGGGGGCGGCCTGGCGCCAGATAACAATGGCGGATGGCATCCACAACCCAGCGGGACAAACTGTTGGGGCCTTCGTAACAGCCGAAAAGCTGCAAAGACACACGGATTTCAGCAGTCGCAGCCACATAGATCTGATTTGACACGACGCTCACCCGATGGAGGCATGAATCGGGCAAGCCGCACAGGCTGGTGAGAACGGGAGCCTAACAACATCTTTGGGACAAAAGTACTATCCGGGTGCCACCACAGGCACGCAGGTCTCACCGACAAGGCATGTTTTTCACCAACCTGCCTCGCCGAGGAGACGGCGAGCAGGAAGGCGGCTTTTCTGGACACCCAGTGAAGGTCCGCTGTCGCCAAGGGCTCAAAAGGAGGCTGACACAGTCCGTCAAGCACCAAATGAAGATCCCACGCCGGGGCCTGAGGTGCCACATGGTGACAGAGCCAAATAGCCCACAAAGGAATGACGACACCAAGACGTTCGACCCCAACGTGTCACCGCCGACCTTGGCATGTCGGGCAGAAATAGCAGTTACATACACCCTCAGTGTAGACGGGCAGCACCCCCTATCCAGAAGAGACTGCAGGAAATTGAGCACAGTGGGAACCAAACAAAACACGGGGTCACCCCTGCGGGTCTCGCACCATGCCACAAACAACCCCCACCGTTAGTGTGCAGCCGACGGGTGGACGGCGCCCTGGCATTAAGGATGGTCCGCCTGATAATTATAATGATATTATAATGATAATAATAATGATGTCATAAGATGGCGCCGCGGATGGCTGCCTCTGTGACTCGCGCTCTGCCACTTTGTGTTATTTTGTGTGACATCCGGCTCTCCATGTGTGGAGCTTGCATGTTCTCCCCGGGCCCGTGTGGGTTTTCTCCGGGCACTCTGAACATTTAAATATGTAAAATAAAGTGCAACCACATTTGTAAATGAATGGCTTCTAGTTTTTGAAATGTAAATAAACCAATCTACTGTGATAAAACAACAAAATTGCAATAACTGCATTAACCATCAAAGTGAAGTCTAACTGTAACTGTGGGAAAAACATTGCAATAAGATAATGCAAACTGCTACCGCTATTGTTGGGGAGCCTGAGGACTGCTTTTTTTAACTGTGGCTCGTCCACAAGCGTAATTTTACTCTGCGATCGCCGTGATCACCGAGGATGGCGGCATCTTGCATTTAGCTCCAAATATACAGTGCCGGGGGTCAGCCATCTGTGATTCTCCTTTCTACAGTACAACTCCCTCATCTTCACCCACCCCTCACCTCTTCCTGCTTTTCCTGTTTTCACATTGGCTGATCTAGCACAGTGCTGCCATCAAACGATTGGGGAAAAATGGGTTCAGGAACTTCAGGTATGATAGCCCAGACGTTGGCCCACCCATCCAATTAATAAAAGGATTTGTTCATACACGTCGAGCTTGTATCTTCTATGATGAATTAATTTGTCTTAGGCAGCGAATAAGTTAATATTGTGTTTCTTGTATTGTATACAGTTCTCATTGCATGTTTCACATCAATAAATACGTGTGAACATATTATTTTATTTTTGACTGGAGGGAAAAACTTTATCATGTGAATCAGGTGTGTCAGAGGAGGGAGGCATAAAATTTGCAGGGCAACTTCCCTGGAAGACTGGAGTTGTCACATGACATGAAAATGTTTCAGACTGAGAGAATGAGACAGAGAAATTGAATGGCAAGTCAAAAGCTTCAGGGAGCCTTCTCAATACAAGCCAAATAGCATGAAAGCTGTCAGCTTGCTCCAAGCAAGTGTTAATAGCATCTGCGAACATTTGGAAAATGTACAGGTCTTCTAACCTTTTTGTAATTCCTGGTAACTGGCAGTCATGCTGAAACCTATAATGGATACACTTCAAACTTTTAAACTGTTCAGAAAATCTTTCCAAGTTGGAGGATATCCAGTTTATGTTCTTGTGTATTTACAAATGCCAATCAATATGCCAGACCCCAGGCAAGAGTAGATAGCTTTTCATGGAAGAATGACTTGCGAGGGAAAGTACAAAAACTGAGAAGACAGCCAGCAATACTTAATCTCAGCTCCATTAGCAGTAAGGTCTGCATCTCCTTTGTGACAGTAGCTGACACATCGAGTTGCCTCTCTGCTGCATGCACAGACATTAAACACTCACAAGTTAACACGCTGTCACTGACGGAAATGGCAAAGAAATTGTGTCACAGGAGAAAAGTCATCACATCATCACACACAAACCGTGAAGCAAAAAAATGCGATTGCAGAGGTATGCTCCTGTGACCAAGCAAACATGTCGCAGCTGAAGTATAGCAAAATCTAGTGCACATGTCATTAAGCACAAACCTCATGCGTGCAATCTAATTAGCAGTGTGTCTCTTGGTGTGTGCACCTCAGAGACTTCCTGACTGTCAGGATGACAGGATGTTGTTTTGGTTTTTAACATTTAAGTCATATTGGGTGCCTATTCACTTTTAAAGAGCAGACACTAATTCTAATTAACAAACCACATCATACACCAGCCTTAACAAAAAGATCAACACACAAAGGAATTCATAATCTTACTGTTTCTAATCATTATCTTGCCAGTCCAACCAAAGCCCTCCCACCTTCACGCTTTGTTTCACTCTTTGACATCCTCCCCCAGACAAGTAGAATTGGGAGTATTATGGGGAGAATTTCTCACAGACATGGGGGGAAAAAAAAAACTCCTGTCTTTTCAACTGTTTCTGTGTCTTTGCCTACCTATGATCTGTTGCCTGAAGGGAGTATACAAACAGCACAATATTTGTGTGTTTTTTCCGACTGTCGTTCTCTGCAAAAAAAATTCTAGCAATTGTTCAAAGGAAGTTGATGGCAGTCTACTGTGTCATATATAACAAGGGAAGGCCAAGGAACACTGATGAGCTGCTTCCACACAACATGTGTTATTCTATTCATCTTTAGAGCCTACCTGTCCTCCCTTTGAGCACATCATGTGGTTCAGAATTCCATACGCTCCAGGGAGGAGCATTAGATTGAGGGTTAAAGGGCCACCATTATCTAATGGTATTCTACTTGATTTCTGAGTTATAATGACATAGTGAAATGAAAGCAAAGAGTGCAAAAAGAAAGTGTCCCAAAGTGTTTTTGTATACGTTTTAAATGAACTTGCTGCGAAGAGATATGATATAATGGCAATTCCGTTTATATTCATTCATCATGATCAATTGATCACTTTATCTATGATCCCACAACATCCAGGGCCTTTAAGAACTCCGGGCGGATCTCATCCACCCCCGGGCCCTTGCCCCCGAGGAGTTTTTTAACTACCTCAGTGACTTCGACCCCAGAGATTGGAGAGTCCGCCTCAGAGACTCCAGGCCTTGCTTCCACAATGGAAGGTGTGTCGGTGGAATTGAGGAGGTCTTCGAAGTATTTTCTCCACCGATCCACCGAGTCGAGGTCAGCAGCACGCCATCTCCACCGTAAACAGTGTAATAGCAACTGGAATTAAAATTTAAATTAACTGTCCACATAGTTCCTGTGTCTGATTAGTTCACGTAAAGTCACGAGTTTTGAGGGATTTGTTGTCTCTATCTTTAACTCAGCAATATTCTTTTTCGCAAGGAACAGGGTGACAGCCTCAGATGAATATAACAGAGAATCAGACACTGTTTGTCTTTTGTTGGAATGAAAGACTCACAGAACAAGGTACTCTACCTTATTATTTCAACAATGGTGCCTTCATCGTGGCAGAACAATGGAGTCTTTCATGTGATGTGCTGGAGAGATGCTGCTTTTATGCTTCTCCCTATAATGAGGCTGCATTTACCTTGCAAATAGGTTACAGAGACATTCTTGTCCTTGAGGGCTGCTGCTTTCAATTCACCGACACACCCAATGATTTTCCGTGTGTGCGTGCGTGTGTATGAGTACTCCCTTGGGTGCATGCCTCTCTATCAGTTTTTGTTTGCACAACCACTTACAAGTTGCCACTTGGCCCCATTCTCAAAGCAAGAGACCATATGTTGATTGGATTTGAGAAGCGAGTGAGAGTATGACGTTGGTTTATATTTTGTAGGAATTTACATTAAGGGGATTTACATTTATGCTTACCAAAAGTTAACGTAGTGCTGTTTGCAATAATTACTTTTCATTTACTGAGAAGGTCTGGAGAGGCGAGAGTGACCTCAGGTGGAGCTTGCAGTGGAAAACTCTCACGGCAGACGAGATGCGGGCCTTGACATCAATCGCAAGACGAGCGCAAGACAACACCTTTCTTGACAGTCCAGTTGAACGACATCAAAACATGGACCAATTATCCTCGTCTGTGAAACTTCAGCCTCAGGAAGGGAAGAAACAACCATTTCTGAATTATCGCCACAGCAGAATCGATTTAACCAGCAATTATCTCCATGGCTGCCAACAACCAAGAACACACACACACGCGCACACACAGACACACACACAAACACACACACAAATAATAAGGCACACCCTTTTGTTGAAATGTACTCTATAAAGTTTGGGTCAGGGAAATGCGTTCTTTGTCACTCTGTATCGCTACCTTCATGGTTAGGGATAGATGTGACCCGGAGCGCCGCTTAGAGAATTGCCTTGCACTAATTAGACAATTTCGGTAGGAATAACTACTTTGTTGTGTAGCTGACGCGATCGACGAATGCGTGTGTTAATTTCTGCACCCACCCAAGGAACACCTCGGAACTCCGCAAAGGGATAAGACTACAGTCAAACCTCTACATACATATTTAATGAAAAAAAAAAATGAAAACTCATTAAAAAATACTGCAGATAATTACACATAGCAATAAAACAAATAGATTATATCAGAGATGTATAAAGAAATAAATTCCAAAGAAATAATTAATAAAAATATTTTTTTATTGTCACTGTACCTTAGAGACACAGAGATGGATATGTTCCGTAACTTAATGTAACTTCAAACTAACTAAGTGTGATAACAGTGTGATAAAGATGAATGAGTCAGTGAGTTTTGAAGCTAAATAAATCAATTTCCTTTTCCAAAATACGTTATGGTCCTGACCTTCGTTTTAACGGCTGGAACATTTTTATCTCACTTCTTCCTCTTCTGTTAACACCACATTCACCAGTGATTGATTATTCATCTCAAGTAGATATGCATTCTATTCTGTAAGGCAGACCGCGTTTGAGATGGAAGTCTAATCTTACAGAGTAGGCTTACCATAACTGAGGTGAAAACTCTTGAATAACCCACTCCTCCACTGTCCTATATATTCTATTCATTGGGCAGGAAGTGTGATGTCAGGATTGCTATGCCTTTCGTCAACAACAAGACCCGAGTTATATACTGGCTGTATGTTAGAGAACCGGAGGAGGTGGAATAGAAGAAGGAAGAGAGAGGAAGGGAAGTAGAACGAGGCTTGACGATGAAAAGATGAGACGGTGAAGAGGCGGGCATGGCTCGTCTCTGAAATGAGCATTGCAAAATGAACAGGCAGAGCTCATGCAAGAGAAAAACAGCTGTACTTATTCAGAGTAAGAGAAAAGAACGAAGAAGTTCAATTTTACTCAAAGAAAGTTCTGATAGATTATGGCAATTAGAAACAGTCCACTAATTCTGATGACCTTGTACTGGAGCTAGTTTTCTGGTACCGTGAACGTTATTGTGGCATCCTATCCTGTTTGTTTGTTGTTTATTCTTGCAGGAATGCAATTAAAATAATGTGTCACTTTTTGCTATTAGATTAACTTTATTACAAATACAATTTGGAATCTGCTCTGTAGACTGAATTTAGAATCAGGAGACCGCTACTAAATGTTACATGAAAGTATACCTGGTTCAGTTCCATATACCAATGGTCCCCAACCTTTTTTGCGCCACGGACCGGTTACATGTAAGAAATATTTTCGCGGACCGGCCTTTATATGCATAAATAATACATTTATATAAATAGATAATACATTTATAATAAATATATAAATACGATGAAATGAAATGATATGACCGGCATGAAAACAAGTATAAACGACATAAAAATAAAACTCACCATTACGTGACACACATCAGATCCATTCTTCCCCCCGCCCTTGACCCCTTCCAGTTTGCATACCAAGCCAAACGGTCCTCTGAGGATGCAATCTGCTCTGCCCTCCACTCAGCCCTCACCCACCTGGAAAAAAGAGATGTGAGATTGCTGTTTGTGGACTTCAGTTCTGCATTCAACACCATTGTACCACAGTGACTCATCTGCAAACTCAACAAACTGGGAATCAGTACCTACCTCTGCAACTGGCTACTGGACTTCCTCTGTCAGAGGCCTCAAGTAGTACGTGTTGGCGACAATATCTCAAGCAGCATCACACTGAGCACGGGGGCCCCCCAAGGCGTGCTCAGTCCGCTGCTCTTCACCCTGCTGACGCATGACTGCACTGCAACCTACAGTAACAACCGCATAGTGAAATTTGCTGATGACACAACTCTGGTGGGTCTCATTACCGAGGGCGACGAGACTCAATACAGGTCGGAGATCGACCTTCTGACCACGTAGTGCAGGGACAACAACCTCCTGTGGAACGTCAGCAAGACCGAGGAGATTGTTGTTGACTTCCGGAAGGGTCACACCCAACACCTACGTACCACTGACCATCGATGGTGCTGTGGTGGAGAGAGTGAGCAGGACCAGATTCCTGGGGGTGCACATCAGTGAAGACCTCTCTTGGACCACCAACACTGCATCACTGGCGAAGAAAGCGCCCGTACTTCCTGCGGAAACTCAGGCGAGCAAGTGCTCCAACAGCCATCATGACCACATTCTACCGTGGCACCATTGAGAGCGTCCTCTCCAGTTCTATCGTTGTGTGGGGTGGAAGCTGCACTGAATACAACATGAAGGCCCTGCAGCGCATAGTGAACAAAGCTGGTAGGATTATTGGTGCTTCACTCCCCTCCCTGAAGGACATTTACACCTCCCAAGGCGACCACGATTGTGATGGATGTGAGTCACCCCGCTCACACTTTGTTTGATCTACTGCCCTCTGGGAAGAGGTACAGAAGCCTGTGCTCCTGCACCACCAGACTCATCAACAGCCAGACATACATCCACATATTTACTCAATATTAGTATTATGTGAAATTTAGCAAGAAAGTTGCATTGTTCCACAGGAAAACGACACTCAACACGCTTCGAGATATCTAATCAAAGACAAGTCAGCTAACCGGCTGCCAACCAGCTGAGGAATAACAGGACAGACTCTGCATTGCTGGAGTCATGAATCGGCCAAGGTCTCGCACCACATAACATTCGTTAGCTAATCAGCATTGCTACAGCGACAATCTCCCCTCCCTTCAGTGTAGCAACGCCTCTGTAACCAGGGCAACCAAAACATTAAAAAGAGGAGTACGCAGAGAAAGGACTCAGAATTGATGGAGATTGTAACTGACCTTCCTTCCTCCGTTGTTCTCCTGGTGAGTAAACCAATCCTGGGGTTCTTCTCCTCTTTGTTATAGTGTGTAAAATAATGTCTGATGCTACGTAAACCTGATAAAACTCCTATCAGCAATCATTTTACTCACGAGTCAAAACAAATGTACCTATAGTTATACCAAAAATTAGAATGAAAACGATAGGGTGGTCAAGTTATTATTTAGTCCAATACAAGTCTGTCTTGAAACTTAACTGGTGCTGTTTAACACTAATTTTATAAAAACTATCACAATAATAATAATAATAATAATAATAATAATAATAATAATAATAATAATCTGATGGTTATTCACACAAACAAAACTTTGTAGCAATTCTTCAGACAAAAACTACCTCTAGTAAGTCAGTCAGTTGGTTCAGAACAATATCTTGGAGTCACAAGTGTGGTTCCACTCAGTAAATCAGCCAGTTGGTTCACAGCACTGTCTTGGAGTGACAAGTCTGGTTCCACTAAGTAGGTATGATCTGAAGCATCAGTCATTTGTGTAAGTGGTACTTAAGAAGGCAGGAAACACCAGGCCAATGTGTAAGTGGTTCCCAGGAAGGCAGAAAAACCAGACAGTGTGTAAGCATTACCTATAGGAATGGAAAAATAGGCAGTGTGGACCCTAGATTTGATCTAGTTGGAAATTTGAAGTGGTTTTTGTATTTAACTACGTACATTCTGTGATACGGCCTGATACCCTAACCCTTTTTTTCAGGGCTGTATGACCTTCAGAAAGGGTGGTTCCCACAATGTATATGCTGGTCAGGTGGCACCACCAAGGCTATGTGTGTGTGTGCGTGTGCGTGTGTGTGTGCATGCGTGCGTGCCGTTCATCTCCTTGTCACCTGCAACCTTTCTGTAATTGCATTCACAATAAACTATTCAATTCTAACTAATCTCCTCCCCCTGCTGGTAACCCTTTAAAGTGCACCCCACCCAGCTCTAGTGCCTCCCCACTCAAAACGTTGAAATGAAACTAAATAACAGCATCTACTTATGTAAAGGAATGTTCTTTCCCACACCCACTAAATCAGCATTTGTTTATTTGAAAACTTCACGAGTAATGCTTCATTTGACTGTGATGCACCGTTATGCTCATCCCCACGGACTTTGCTTAATGTGCACTTAGTATGCAGGACAGGCCCTTATTAAAATGCAGTGTGTTTCGGGAAAGAATATAAAACGATGGTAGTGCAGTAAACATGGAACTGTGATTTGCTTTGACAAGGGCTAAATGCAATTGAGCTTGCTGCCTCTCTCTCTTGTCTCATTCACTGTACAACAGGGGTCTCAAATTCACGGCCCATGGGCCAACTGCGGCCCCTGGGACGATAATTTGCGGCCCCCGTCTTAATATGAAAGATTAATGTTAGTGCGGCCCGCAAGATTGATATGAATGACACTTGTGGTGTGCAGGGTCATTTAGCCCAATGAACCTTCTTGTCTCACGTCCCGGTAAGTCAGTCCAGTTATCGTATTGTTAAGTTGTGTCAGTTTGCCTTTTGAGTTTGCCTAATAAACCCTGGTCCAAGCTGCATTTGGTCGCCCTGCTCCATCCGCTCCATGACAATAACTACATAAATATGAGCAAGCCAACCAGGTTGCAGGTCTTAAAATACGTCTGCTGAGGCAACAAGATTTCTTTAAGAAAGCAACCACAGAGAATAATGCAGCAGTCGAAGCTCGCAACGTCGTTAGTCAAATGATTGCTGAAGCAGGAATTTTTTTATTTTATTTTTTATTCATTTTTTTAATTTATTTCTTTAATTAATTAATTTGTGTTAAAAATAAAGATATTTGAGAACATTTGAATGTTTTATAAGCGCTTTTCTAGTCAGTCAGTCAGTCAATCAATATGCGGTTTCTTCAGTCGTCTGTATCGTTTGTAAGATCATTATTATTTTATTTATTTATTTATTACAGATTGACTTTTTAAAAAAATATTTTTTCATTTATTTATCTAATTCATTATTTTGCATTAAAAATTAAGATATTTGAGAACATTGGAATGTTTTATCAGCGCTTTTCTTGTGGGAATGCTGATGCAGTCCAGCCTCACCCAGACTGCCTCCAGCGGCCCCCAGGTAAATTGAGTTTGAGACCACTGCTGCACAATGATGTCTCATTGGTTGTTCTGGTAGGCTAAAGTGTCTCTAAAAACAACAGCAAGTGAAGCAGAAGACATTGCAACAGGATGAAGATGGCTTCTGAATTATGCAACCTGGAAGAGAGAGACATTGTTTTAGTTTTACTCATGAATAATCACTCAACCACCGGCTTCGTTTAGACACATATACACACTAATTTACTTCACTTATTCATGAATGTGAACCTCCTTCTTTTTCCACACTTTTAAATATGCAGGAGAATGTTGTTTCAAATCCACTTGTCCTCAAACTGCCCCTGAAATGTTCTGATAACAGTAACAGAGCAGGACATTTAGTGAACACAAAGTATTTGGTTTAGTGATTTATTAAAGCAGAGGTTTCACAGGATGACACTCGGTATCAGACAGCCACCGAGATCCCACCTTGAACATTCTGTAGTGTATCTGTCTTGGTCTTGAAGGCTTCCTATGAAAGGAAGCACTGACATCACACCTATTAAATATATGAAAGCGAATGTGTCGGATTATTTGTGAGCGCCCACAGCTTAAAACCTGTAGACACAGAATACGCTTGAGGCATTAATACATATAACTCATGAAGCCTTCGAGTGTGTTATTCCTTTCACATAATATATTTTCATCAACTATGAAAACGTTGAATGCTACAACAAAAGCATAGCAAAGTTGTTTTTATGTCACATTAGAAGATGTCAAACTGCATTGTATACTCAGCGTTACGCACCCTAGGGAAAGTTGTGTGGATAATTTGACAAGCTTGGATCTTGTGCGTCTAAAAATTTAGTAAAGTCCTAATTTGATTTGAAAAGAGGTTATTTTTGTGGTCCCAAAACTTTTATAGCACCTTGAAGAAAATTGAAAGGAGCATGCCTTTGGTCAGTTTGCTTTAATATGTTCATCAAAGTGAACATTGTAAAATTTGCTGATGACACCACTGTGGTCGGGCTGATCTCGAATGGTGACGAAATAGCCTATAGGTAGGAGGTCCAGAAGCCCACCAACTGGTGCTCTGCAAATAACCTGGCTCCGAACACCAAGAAAACAACAGATCATCGTGGACTTCAGAGGAAAAACGAACGCTCTTCTAGTTCCTTGGTCAGCGCCTCGCATTTGGTCGCCCTGCTCCATTTATCCCTGGCACAAATTTGTTGCAAACTTGAACAGTATGAAACTATCTGGATTTGCCTAATTTGGTAGGTCTCCAGAATTGCCCTCACATTGTTTCCTACAAAAATAAGTTCCAAAATTATCCATTCACTCATGAGACACAACGTGGGATAAAAAAAAAGAAATAAAACCACGCAGTTTTGCTGTTTTTTTTTTTTTTACTCAGAACATGGTACCTGAAAAATCTGAGTGCTGTAAATTGTCTTAATGACAGTCGTATGAACAATATTGATCCTTATCAACTTGAACTTAAAAAGACTTTGATTTTTCTTTGTTTTGAACATCTTGTTACTGATTAGCCATAAATAGACATGTCTCTCACGTCAGTAAGAAAAAATGTATTCATTTTCTGTGATCTTTCCCTTTAACATTGTCGTCACTCATCTCATCGTTTCTTACGCTTGATAGAATTAGCTTTTCTTTCATATTGTAGAGAAGAATGTGTCAAGCTGTATTCTATTTTACATTATTTAATTATTTTTGCACATGTGCAACACTACAGTAAAATGTGAAAACTGTATAATTAATGATTTTAATAACATCATTATTTTGTCAAATTAGGATTGAACATTGAGAATAATTGCCAATCATTGCTAATACAGTGAGTTACCTAAAACCATCAAACAAAATCAGTATCAGAGACATACAATACACTACAGTATTTGGAAAACCATTACATCTATTCTTTTCACCCACCACAATAATGTTTGAGTTTGTTGAAGCTGTGTTGTGTCCATTTGAGCGTTTCAGCCCGAGGAGTTGCTTCGTACCCGAGTCATCTGACTATCTAGTAACAAAGTAGTTTATACTCAGCGTAAAAATGGGCACATCATTTCTGGGCGGCGGCAATGGACTAAGTCTCACCCCAGAATGCATCTGCATATTTGGTTACGAAAAATAGCACAATTTTAGCCTGGGAAAAGGAGATACCAAAAGAGTAAAATTTTGTTTTATAAGCTTTATAAGTTTTATATTTGGTTTAAAAAAAAATGCAAAATTTTAGACTGGAGAAAAGGTGGTACCAATAAGTGAATGTTGTTTTATAAGCAATTTTTGGAGGGGGATGAATGTGACGATCTGATGGTCAAGCTGGTGGCGCAGAGGGAGGAGTAGGTGATGTTGGAGATAGGGTAATGCCTCCTTTAGATAGTCAAACTGTTTTAATGGCCTCCAACTGCTATTATTATTATGTATACAGTGCTGCCCAGCTCTTCAGCCATCTATTTTGTAGACTGAACCATTCAGGTACATCGCTCAGGCCCTTTGTCAGCCCATTGCGATGAAGCGCTGAAATTTAGTTTTCTCTGGTTGTGCTCAGCAAACCTTCTAGCTTGTACCAAGTAAGTAGCCGGACATTTAAGAATCATTTCGTCAATGACTTGATTGTAAGAAATTCATTCCCCAGGTATTGGTATTTAAGACTGTACCGATAAGCACAGCACCTCCCCATATGGTGGTGAGGTCTTCAACAACACATTATGAGCACGGTGCGGATGAAGCCTTTGGTGTTTTTGTGCTTCTGGATAGTGCAATGTCCTGTAAGGTCTTTTACTACCAGATTCAGGTGACTTCTCTTTAAAGTCAGGATGCAATTGCACAGGCGAATCAAAGGCCTTTGCCGTTGTTGTTTTGCAATCGGTACATTTTTTTACATAAAGGTTGTACATTAGTACAATCAAACATATCACGGGCAATAAGCAGAGGCAGGGTGATGACACAAGAAAAACTACATGGTAAAATACATCGTATTAATTTTCACCCATGTTATTCCCCAAACACTAACACTACACGTGTATCTTAGTACGTGTGTCCCGACTGCAATTTCCCGATACATTTGCTCTGAATTTTTTTTCCCCTTCCAAGACTTTCTAAATAACACGCTTTTTGGGTTAACGCGATTCCCACATTCTGGACCTCAAAGTCCAGGTAAAATTGTGGCCAAGCTGTATGTATTTTTTATTTAATTTGCTTTGATGTTCAATTTGTATGTTAATCCAATATTCGTCTTTTGGCTGTTCCCGTTAGGGGTCACCACAGCAGATCAATTGTTTCGAAGTCACTCTGTCCTCCATATCTTCCTCTGACACACCAACTGGTATGTTTACTGAAAAGGCCCTGCAATAAAAGCTTGTTCTTAAAGATCCCTCGTCCAGCCTCCTAAATATAATATGCAATATGTAATAATATGTCAGAAGACAATGTGGAATGAAAAAATAGGACAGTTTCACCTACCACAGGACCTGGAGTTTGCAAGGCAACCTCGCGGAAAGTTGAAGAAACTGGGTTCAGCGCTTCGAGCTTTTCTGCACTGCTAGTGGTGTAGCAGAAGAGCCAATCAAAGTATGCAATACGTTTCATTTCACAGAAAATGACAGACAAAATTGCCGTTCTATTGTTGAGCCACAAAAAATTACCTTACATATGGCACCAGTTCTTCACAAAAGCCCAAAAACAAGGTGAGACAGTAACACCTTTTTGCTTTTGACAGTGCTTACAGTAATTTAGATAATGGACCAGTTCTAAATTCGGCTATATTTGTAGTGGTAATAGAATAAGCACTATAAATGACCACAGATCAAGGTTTGAATTGAACTGCCGGCTTATTTTAGTAGAGAAAATAGTTGACATACAATTTACAAACAATAGACATACAATTTACATTTAAACTCAACGTTAGTTGAAGAAAATACTTTCCCTTTCAGTTCAACTTTTCAGTATAAGGAATTTTAGTTTCAACCCGGGTTGTTTTATTAATTCTAAGGTTCAATCTGATTAGTTACCTCACTTTGTGTTGTTTGAATAACATTCAGTACAGGTAAGTAATTCGAAAGTAATAGTAAATCTAATTTGAGTTCAGTTAAAGCCACTTTTCAATTGCCACCATTTCACTGATTTTGTCTGTTGAAAATTTTACCATTCTTCAAGATTCAAGAGTTTTTTATTCGCCATGTTTGAGCGTGCCAAACAAGGAATTTGACTTCCAAGCCCGACTGAAATCATTACTTTCATGAAATCCTAATTATGATTCTCATTAATATTTATTATTAATATTAACATGTACTCTGTGTTGTGGACTGCAGTGGCGAATGAAATAAATAAAAATATTACAAAGATGTCTAAATTGATGGAGGAAACTTTTTTAATGACGTGCTCCTTCAAAAGCGCAGACGGTTGTCTTCGCCTGAATCTTGACAGCCTTTCATCACATCTCAGCCACCTGACAGGGCTTTGTATGAGCCTTGCCACCTCATATCTCTTTTCTCCTGCTATTACTTTGAATGTTCACCACACACACTTTGTTACAGCCTAGAAAGTGGCTGCTAAATATTAGATTTCATGAAGCTGCTCTATTTTGGCTGATTAGGGTGTGCATTAGACACATAAGATACATGTGTAACACGTGTACTTTCTATTCAGTCCACTGTGCTGAGTCCAACTAAAGTAATTGAGCATTACTCCAACCCAGTGACACTAATCCCTTTTGATAGTCTTTTCCTTTTAGGTTTGTTGTAACCTCATTATGCCAATCAGGGATTTAGGAAAGAAGATGGATGTTTTTGTATGTATTTAGCATGCACTTCCATATCAAGAATAATAAAATACTATATTCTTTTACTACAGAATATAGTATTATTCCATTTCAGAAGTGCATTGAACGATTCGTTCAAAAGAACAAATCTTTTCAGTGAACGAATCACTTCCTAAAGTGATTCGTTCTTTTGTAGGTCATATGACTTCAACCAGTAGGTGTCGGTAATGCGCATTGAAGCTGGTGTCACCTCGCCGGAAAACAAAACGAAGAAGAAAATGACGTAACTTCCAGTTCACGAACGAGTCGTGAACTGCATTTCCCGTTCACTAACTGGACGAATCTGTGAGTGAACGAGTCAGTGATTTGCATTTCCAGTTCATCGCGAAAACGAATCAGTGCCCTCACAGTGTTGTGCTTGATTTGGTTCCCCCGTGAGGATTTGTTCCCCCATACCGCGGGAGCGCGCACGCTTGTTTGGAAAGCGAGAAACCCATGCCGTACAGCGTCAGCACTATGTTGTTTTCAATAAAAACATGAAAGAATACACGTTTGCGTCAGTCAATTTTAATTTTTAGAAAAGATTATTCTCATTTGATGTCTTTAAGTTCATTCGCGTTCTGCCGTTGAAGCGGGGTGCATTCAAAGACCAATCGTACAGACGGAACACTCATTCACTTCACCAAAAAGCAGCGATATAATTACGTGAGCTCTTTGCATAAACCTCGATGCAAAGGAACTTCTAGTCAAGTCAAGTCAAGTCAAGTTTATTTGTATAGCCCTAAATCACAAACAGTCTCAAAGGGCTTCACATAGCCAAAATTGACAATTATTCTCAAAGCATCCCCTGATCATAAGCTCCCAAAAGGGCAAGGAAAAACTCAAAAAAAACCCTACCAGGGGAAAATGAGAAACCTTGAGAAGGGACCACAGATGGAAGGAACTTCTCTTTTTGGGTACCATTACATGCTACAAGGAGTATATTTTAATTGTGATCATCATTCATCCATCCATTTTATTACTCAGGTATTTTCAAAGCAAATTAATATTGTTGCATTTATCAATTTGCTTTAAAATAACAGCTCATTATAATTAAATACTGACACTATAGCAATGTCAAACGTGTTCATTTAAGAAAACCCACGCACATTTTGTGATAAAATCTTTCATAAGGAAAATATTTGCTTTGAAATTACCTGAGTAATAAAATGGATGAATGATGATCACAATCCTTTGTAATATATACTCCTTGTAGCATGTAATGGTACCCCAAAAGAGGAGTTCCTTTGCATCGAGGTTTATGCAAAGAGCTCACGTAATTATAGCATTGCTTTTAGGTGAAGTGAATGAGTGTTCCGTCTGTACGACTGGTCTTTGAATGCACCCCGCTTCAACGGCAGAACACAAATGAGAATAATCCTTTCTAAAAATTTAAAGTGACTGACGCAAACGTGTGTTCTTCATGTTTCTATTGAAAACAACACAGTGCTGACGCCGTACGACGCCGTACGGCATCGGTTTTTCGCTTTCCAAACAAAGCGTGCGCGCTCCCGCGGCAGGGGGAACAAATCGAGCACAACAACTGTTTCGTGAAAGGGAAGTTACGTCATTTTCTTCTTCGTTTTGTTTTACGGCGAGGTGGCACCAGCTTCAATGCGCATTACCGACACCTACTGCTTGAAGTCATATGAACGGAGAAAAGAACGAATCACTTTAGGAAATTATTCGTTCACTCAACGTTCACTGAAAGAAATCCGTTCTTTTGAACGAATCGTTCACTCACGAGCCAACACTACTCCACAAAATACTATTTAGAATCACGTACGACCACGAAATATTTTCACGGTAGTTTCTAGGTTTAAAATGAAACAAAACTCGCTCGATCTGCACGCCCTGCTTAATGCGCGAAAGGTGCACCACTAGGAAGTGTGCAGTTGCATAATGGCACTGCAGAGAACTGCCTGTCGTTTTTGGACAGTCCAGAGGATTTTGCTTAAGGTAATAATTAAAAGAGCGACACATCATGATAAAACAATTTTTACTCGTCTGAACTTATTGGTCGAAACGTTCAAATGGAAATGTCTCAGACGTAAACGTGCGATTTAACATGCGCTGTTTTCTTTCAGAAACACTTTACTCGAGCGCAAGAAAGCGTAAAACGCAAAGGGACATGTCCGATATAAGTGAGCCATTTGGACCATTTGGTGCTGACTGTGAAAAGTGTGCCGGACACGGTCAAGTTTTACACGTCTGCTCTGGGCATGGATCTTGTCACGTTTAAGGTATGCCGCCAGTTGGTGAATAATCGGGGCAATATTTTCGGATTAGGGTAGATTTGAGACTCCAAAAAGTCAAGTATTATATATCAGAATAGTAGTCACAATATTTACTACACACTTTTTGTTTGTAACAAAATTTTCAACCAGATAAGGGCGCAAGTAAGCCAACAGACCCAAAAATATTGAAATATGGCTTGGGCAATTCTGCTATGTGGCTGACTATTTGTACTTTGTTGGTGTGCCAACATTTTATTTTATTTTTTTCTATGAATGAAGACTGCTGACATTTCTCCTAACCCTGTAACCATGGCCTTACAGTTGTAAATTCTACATACACTCGATCTTAGAATTGTATTTACATAGTAAATAAAATAAATATAAAAATTCATATTTAAATTAATCTCATATTGAAAACAGGGGTTCTATTGTTCAAAACTTGTCATAGAGAAAGGATGATATCAGTTTTGAATTCCATTTTCAAAAAAAATCCTCATATGCTATAAAGATTGTATTGTCACTCTTTGTGTATTTAGATTAGATTATATTCGAATTTATTGTCATTGTACAGCACAAGTACAGTACAGCGAAAATAACTTTGACATCCAACCAGAAGTGCAAAAAGCAGTTATGTTATGGCATGAATCATTACTGTCTGCTTTTCTGTCCATTTTCATAAGACCTAAGACATGGTTTCCCTGTCCCAATTCCAAAACCAGCACAATCACCAATCCACTACAAATCAACCAAATAGAAGCTGTGCAAACCCTCAGAGTGGAGAAATGCTCAACACAAATTGACTTTTGTTTTTTCCCCCCAAACATTACCTAACAACCAAAAGCAAACAAACAAGTAGTGACACATTGCTACCAAAAGCTCTGAAAGCATAAAGAAGGGGAAAAGAATCAACAGCTCTTAGAGGCAAATCATACTTGCTTAACAAAATCTCATATCTCAACACCTTATATAAGACCACAGAACAAAACTGAATTGGACTGGAGTGTTTTTTTATAATACATCTGATGTCCATCATCTATCCAAAAATAATAAATATTTTCTCTCAGATATATTATAGCTTGTTTCTATCCTGCACAGAGAATCAGTTATGTTATGGAGAAATGTGTTAAATCTCAAAACTACCATTGTAAAGCAATAAGGAATTATGCATGAGGCTGTTGGCTGTTATTTGAGAGAACCCCCACCAGATGGCAGAATTCAATTGTATGGCACATATCTCAAACTGCTCTCATCCGCTAATAAATTATTTGGGGCAACTTTCCTCACTCACACATTCCGTTGTCGCTTCACCAATGAAGGGGGACCGTAAAGCTCTGAGCTTTGGGAAGCAAAAGTTGAACCTTCACCAGCTGGGCAAGGAATTTGAGCCCAAGGCCAAACATCCGACTCCAGGTTCTGCAGACTTGTGTCTCATCACCAAAACCCCCCTGACTACTGTAGCTGCACACCTAAAGGTCTGGCTCTCCTTTGATATGGAATTATTTTGTGTGTTAGAAGTTGTTTTTGTATTCATCCCAGCTCCTGTCATTGTCCCATTTGTAGGTGTGTGGGGTGCAGATAGAAGAGGGCCCGGTGGACAGGACGGGAGCGGTGGGGACAATCACCTCTCTGTACTTTCGAGATCCGGATGGCAACCTCATTGAAGTGTCCAATTATCATCAAGAAACACCATAAACCAGATTTGTTTTCTGATTTTTGTTTGGGTTCCTCACTGCGGTCTTAATCTGTGTCTTTTCAACTTTTACAATTTGTCACCTTGGCTTTGTACATAGGTTGTGTTTTCTCTAATTAATCTCAGGACAGTCTGACAACATTGCAACTTCATTGTTATTCCCAAGCAATGCAAGTTGCATCCGTCCTTGACTTTGGTGTTCTTAATGAGAGATGAGAATTCAATAAAGCTAATTTTGGAAATCATGCTTGCAAATAGCTTTATTAATAGAAGCAAAGCATCTATAGTATAGGTTTTATGTTTGACATACAATATGAAGTAAAGCAAGTCATATCATGATTTGCAGCTATGGCAACATTCTATGTGTGTACTTGACTATATCTATTTTTGGTCCATATTTATGTACATTATAATGTACGTTGAGACATTCAGTGATGATCCCGGATTTTCACTGGAGTTGTGAGAGAAGAGGGGTACAGTCGTTGAGTTTGTCCATGTCTTCTATTATTTGAATTAGTCTCTCAACTTTATCTGTAGGAAGCACAGCACCCGCATTATTCCTGAACTTCTTTCTCAGGCTCTTGTTGGTCAGTGGTTTGCGCCAGTGACCATAGAATGTATCACAGCGCCCTCTCAGGATGTCTCCCCCAACAAGCGCTACTTGGACTTCACCATACATGTGATTGAAATTGGCTGGGTTATCGTGGGGATGCTCCACGCGGACACGTCTAAGTAACTGGAGGAGCTCAGGACGAGACATGGCTTCCGGGCTGAAGGACTGCACGGTCACCTCGCCGTCCAGGAGAGCACTGCAAGCGTTGAACTGGAAAGAATGGCGGGCCTGGTGGTCCGACTCTGGGAAAGGCCTGTTGATGTATTTGGAGTCAGGAACTCTGAGCAGGATGGCCTGAATGTGAGCCGGGGTCACCGTTCCAGGACCGAAACCCACGAGGTTCTTGTGCACCGAGGCTGCGGCATCTGCCACCCAGTGCATGCCCAGATGTGCGGGAAAGCGCTTAAATGCTATATCCTGCTCTTCTAGCAAGAACACATGGTCACCATGGTTGGGTGAACCCAAATGCTGCGGCGCATAGTCTTTGAAGAAAGCACTGAAACCAGCAACCCCTTCTACAGCATCCAGGACTAGCTGACTTGCCTCAAGTCCTTGAGAGGCCAGTATAGCTGCCTCCAGCCCCAAGCGGGAGGCATTGCCAATGTGTATGGGCTTGGACTGAGTTGCAGCGTTAGCCATCGGCGCCCCAGAGAGAGAGGCAGCGATGGCCAAGGCGTGACTGCACTGCGACGGACTCAGTGACAAGAGGCAAGCGCAGGCTGCTGCGCTTCCCATTGTCCCCACCACGCTGGGAGGGTGAAACCTGGTTAGAGTAGACACACAAATAGCATATTGATATTTCAGTCCATACTTGAGGTATGCAAAGGACTCTATTGTCATAGACAAGAGCACGTGAGCTTGACGTGAACACCTCTTCATTTTCAAGCTAGTCCCATCGGTGGAGCTGCTTTGTTTGGCTAAGACTTAGCTAACAGCACTTTGTCCTAGACCAGGGATTGTCAACCGGTAGTTCGTGGGCCCCTCGTAGTCTGTGGCGGAATTGCAAGTGGTCCGCGAAATTGGAAATGGAAATTAATTGTAACATTTTTTAAAATAAAATGGATTTATTATTTAGACTTAATTTATTCTCCAGCTAATTCTGTGAATCATTTACCCATCCAAATTTTGTCAAATGTAGCTGAGATTCCCAAAATAGACAAACATGCAAATAAACAGCCTGTGTAGGTCTATTCTCCTTCGATGCAAAATAAAATAATATTCCACCAAAGCAGTGATCCTGGAGTTGCTTCTTGGTCCCTTGGACAAAACCAGTTGAAAACTCCCGCGCTAGACGAAAACAGGGCCTAAAGTTTGTAAAAGACCACGACTAGCTTTCTTGTGTTAAATGTCAAATCTTCCCTCCAAAACATGCTCTTTATCTTTGTTGATAGTTAGCCTTACAAAACAGCTAGTACTGAACTTTGACCCGTGTTCCTACACACTCACCGCTTGGGGATGTTATGAGCCTCATTAGAGAACCTCATGAGTCGGCCCTGGATCTCAATGCCGACGTTGAAAGCCAGCAAGAAGTGCAGACCACTGGGCTTGCCATTGGCGGGCATCATGTCGCTGAGAGCCAGCACAGCGGGGAGCACTGCTCCGGAGGGATGAGTGGCGGGGTGCCATGTATCATCAAAGTCCATGGAGTGAGTCTGTATCAAAGGAGAGGAATAATCAGATATCACTCCAATTCCAGGCGCTTTTATTTTCATGTGGCGAAAACTTGAATCAGGGAAAATGTCAGCTTAAGTGCCTGTTGACTTATTAAGAAACCAAAACAGTATTTGCTAGTTTAATAGTTGGTCATTTAGTTTAGTGAAGTCACTCTGGTGTCATCAACACCTTGTGTAAATGCTTTCCCCAAAGACTGTTCCTTGTATGAATTGAAAATGTTTCATTTTATTTTGAGGACCGGCGTCTGGTGTATTTGTCCGGTTGCAGCTGGTCGTGCTCACCGCCACTCCGTTGACAAAAGCCGCCAGTGTTGGCGAGAGCTTGGTGCCCTCGGGTCCGTAGACAGAGCTGACGTCATGATGGGCGTACAGGAGCTGAAGGGAGTAAAATGGAGACAGGTAAACAGTTGGAGTCATCACTGACACACACACACACACACACGCACACACACACACACACACTCATGCACACGCACGCACGCACGCCAAAGAGCTTCAAATGATTAATTAGGCTCATCACTCCTCAGTTGCTTAATACGCTTCTTTGACATTCACTAAAGAAGGCCACGGCATTTATCACAAACGTCATAACTAGGGATTACTCCAAACCTCTCGTCTGTCTGCATGCCACCTTATTTTAGATAAGCCATCAATAAAAAAAAAAAAAGAAGATATTTAATCTCTTTTTTTTTTTCTTCTCCAGACTCACCTGGGAGTGCTGCAGTGCCAGTCGAAAAACATCTGTTGTGCTGCCAAGGAGCCCGACCCCGATACTGTCCAGCACCATCCTCTTACTGCGATGAAGGACTACAGACGACAAGTGCTGAGGCTTTACTTCACTGATGAACTTTCCAAAACTCGCCGTCACCGTGTCCTCAGGGGAGGGCTGCTTCAAGACTACATGGCGTGAAAAAGAAGCATCATTGGGAAATTAAGAAGATGCTTTAGGACATTGTGGTAAAGAAGCTTGTTGCCATGACTTTACCTTCAACTGCAGACTTGTGCAGTTCTTTGACAGCCCATATTGGTCTGATGGCTTTCTGCAGAGATAAATCATGAAATAATTTCAAACATACTGTTGATGCAATTTGCTAAGCAAATTGAATTGATTGATTTGTCATTTAAAAAACAAACATCTGACTGTGTACCTGTAGCAAGTAGCTCATCACTTCAGTCAGGTGTCTTCTAAGTTTCTTCTCGACGTAGCAACTTTGTAGTCCGCAGATGAAAACGGATTTTGATGCCGCCCAAACGGGGACCAGCCTTATATAGTCATGGGCTTACAATAGTGACGAAGGTGGAACAAGGAAGAGCACGTATTTTCCACAACACAATATCATCGGATTCAAGGAAGGACTTTCAACAGTGTGCATGTCATCATTCTCCTAATCAACAGCACCTTCTTTAGAAAAAAAAAGAGGAAGGTGTGGGACTCAGCTGAGTTCCATGACATCATTTCTCGGGTTGCAGAGCGTTCAGGATTGTCGTGTAGGGAATTGTCATCTATCCCACTCACTCTCAGGAAGCATATATAATATATCCAAGCCCGGAAGAAGATCAACATTTCATCAAAACATCTTCAAAAGGTAGGACCTTGATAACGCTTAAAGAATTTCAATGTTATTAATTGCATGTTATATTGTATGGCCACATTGTTATGTCGAGTTTGGTTACTGACTTGACTGTGGAGGAATAATTTCAAACTACTCTTGGCAGATATTGATGAGATAAAGCATGCTCACCTGATTTCTTTATATTACTGAAACCATCTTTCAAAAACACTTATTTGTAAGCTTTTGTTCAACCGAAACTTCCACGATCTTTTGACTGACATATTATAAATCAAGTTGAATTGTTTTTTGTCAAGATGCTAGTTTGTACTGTACTTTGGAGTGAAAAAAGCTCAAGCTTTCTGTCGTTATGAAAGCATTTGCGTAACCAGAAACTGTAATTTTAGGTATTTATAGTCAAAAACTTACAAAGTTACCTGGGTGTTACAGACAGTTAAGATTTTGAATTAATAAATTACATAATCTTAGAAAAATACTACATATACTACAGTATACTTGATTCAGCATTCTGAATGTATCCATTTCCCCCCCTAGATTATATCATGACAACAATAGACGGCTTCCCTGCCAGTTTCTACAGTGAGCCAGGAGTTTTGGGAATGCTGTCAAATGGAATCAGTGCATTCCTTGTACTTTTACAGAATTTTAGTACAGCACATTCTGGTATGGCACCACAGGGTGTGGAGAACATACTTGCCGGTAAAGTCATATCACGAATGATGAGGAATATCGTACTGTGCCTTAATTCATGACCTCTATTTGTGACCTTTATTTAGGTGTGCATCTCATCCTGATTGGTGGTATCTGTCAACTGGTGGCAGGCCTGCTGTCCTTCCGAAAATATGATCATCTGAGTGGCACTGCCTTTGTTGGCTACGCCGCTCTTTGGGGAAGTTATGGCGCCTCTCGAATCTACTTTGGCGCCTTCTCCGCTAACTCCACAGCGCCACCACCAATAACAAGCAACGCGTCTCTGTCCACCAACATGACACAATTCAATGCAACCGTGGAGATCCCACCATGCTATGTATGTCTGTCCTTAAAGGAGTCGGCTATTGCTGGTCTGGTCCCGTATATCTTGCTATCGGCTCTCCTTGCCTTTTGCTCAGCCACAGTCAACTACATCATGCCTTTTGTTTTCGGGGCCATCACAGCCACTTTAATTTTTGAAGCAGCAGCTCTGGTGTCAGGTGCATGGGCTCTTGTGGTATCCGGGATTTTGGAGTTGCTCATCCTGGTATTTACCATATATGGCTCAGCGGCACTGCTCATTAAAGGTCTGACTCAACGTCTGGCTATCAAAGGCTTTGGAACACCTCTGTTTAATGTCCTCCTGCTCGGTACGCTCAGTTCAGCCAACGCTCCGAGCCCTGGCACCGAAAAGAAGAAAAACACAAAGTATGCAGAACCCGTGGCCTTGGGTTTCTTCTGTGACACTGTGGCACCATTCATCTTCGCATTTTACAGCTTTGGGTTCATGAGATCCTTTGGTTTGGGAGTTACTTGGGTGTCTATCATCGCAGGCGCACAGCTTTTCTCCAGCTACTACGCCCATCTACGCCAAGATTGCTACCACACAACTAAGTTTGGATTTCATGCCACATATTGGCTGATCAATGCTTGGAATGAGTTTGTGGCATCTGTTCTGATCGTGGACGATACCAAAATCACCTCTGGGAGGGACCCGATGGTAGGGAACTGGTTCTTTGTGGTGGCAGCCTTAGTGCTTTGCTGCGGGAGCCTGAAAATGGATGTTTTGGAACTGACCCACAACATGCTGTTTCTCCTGCTCACCATCTCCACAATCCCTCAGATCCCCCTCAGTCACCATTACATATTTTTTGGAATAGCTTGCACCAGCTTTACTGCCGCCTCGCTGTACGGCACTTTTTCTCGGCTCATCAATATCCTTGCGGAGAAGTCCCTTATCCCTGTTGGGCCACAGCCCATTTCCACCGCCAAGCTGAAGAAAGTTTGGAACTGGAGCAGGTCCAAACAAACAAACCATGAAAGGCGGTTCCAAACTGGACATGTGTCAGATGTCCTGTTTTACTTGTCAAATGGGCTTGCAGCTCTGTCTGCACTTCATGCAAGTGCCCACAGCACAAATTCTTCGTTCCTGCATCAGACTGTCCCTTGGGTCTTCATCTCTGGTGCCGTCATCCAGGCCTTCATCAGTCGGCTGAAAGTCACGGGAGCGAACCAGCTCGGGGCAATCATCGCGCCTGTCTATGTGGCGGTCTGGGCAACGTGGACCTGGTTCAGATTTGCAGGTATGCTGTCCAAGTAAGAGGTGAAAATTGTTTTGTCTACAATTCTGATGACTTCTTTTGAATTTGTAGGTCCTCTACTTCAGCTTTCCTCAAAAGTCGCTTATGATTTTGCCGCCGGAGCCATCGCTTTTCTCTTTATCAATGCTTTCCTTCTAGCCAGTGGTAAGGATTACCTAAGTTTTATCTCTGGAGATTTGCAATGACTTCATGAAATAAATTGTGATGATCTCCATTCACGTCAGCTAGCTACAAGAATCTGGTCCTGCTGTTGCTAACGGCAACCATGGAGGTGGTACTTGTTTGTCTTCTTCTTTCAACTCTGCAGCGATTACCATACCAACTCGAAAGTGAGTGAAAATGAGTTTTGAATATTAATCAAACACGATCAATGTCAATCAATTTTTGCTTTTGTATACAGTGGCCACGCTTGCACTCTTTTCCATAATTTGTACATATGGAGCAATGGCATCATTGATAAACAGCATCTTCTCTCAAAGTCTACTGCCTTTGGGCCCTGCATTATTGAAGGTACAGTAAATATTTGTTCAAATCTTTCTCTTCAAGTGTTGTGTAGTCAATGATTTCATTTGCTTGAGAAAAATGTTTGTTGGTTGTCATAGAAGCAAGAGAAGCAGGAAACTGAGCCTGATCTACCGTGCCCTGTGGCAAACTCTCGACTCACCTCTGGGCTTTTGAGAATTGCAAGCATTCTGGAAAACGGGGGAGTGTGCGGTATTCCTACAGACACTGTTTATGCTTTGGCTGCATCCTGCAAGAACCCACAAGCTATTGAGAAAATCTATAACATCAAGGTACGAATGGTAAACAAGCTGGTGATTAGTGCTTTTTCAAGGTCTATTCAAATGTCATTATTTGTTGATGATCTTATAGGACAGACCAGCAGAGAAGCCTATTTGTATTTGCATCTCCAGTCTGAAGCAGCTGGTGGAAGCCAAACCTCCCTTTAGTCCCTTGCTGTGGGAGTTCATGCGGAACGTGTATCCAGGCGGCATCAGCTGCATCGTCAGCAAAGGAGACTGGCTCTTCAAACTGGGTAAAACTACAAAATGCCATTTTCATCTTAGCACCCAATTATCCTCCCTCCCACATTTTAAAAGTCGGTGCCACGTAGGGGTGGGACCGGCTTATGAGCGCGTCGGCACCAGGGACAGCATCATGATCCGAGTACCTGACCACACCGTTACCCGCCACCTCTGCGATGTCACTGGACCCCTTGCTATTACCTCGGCCAATCCCAGCGGAGAACAGGACAGCACTCACCACAGCATGGTGATCGAGTAAGACTGCTGTGCAAAGGTCAACGTGCGTAAGTTTGCGTTCAAACCCTCGCGTAACGGGTGCGTTTTGTGGCAGCCGACTGGGGCACAAGATCCAAGGGGTTCTGTGTGACGGAGAGACGAGGGAAGTTGTTGCTTCAACGGTAGTCAACTGCCTTCAGATCGATGAAGGTACAATGCAGATTCTTCTCACATTCTCTTCATTATTACGTCAATTTTAATGGACACTTCCTTTTTCAATCCCCAGGGGCCATCACTATTCTCAGGGAAGGTTGCGTCCCCGCAGGACGGGTCAGAGAGATCTTTAACAGAGTCAAAAGCACAATGGCTTGATTGTTAGATTTTGAATTCTTCAGAGAGCCTTTTCTGAAAGATTGGCTTCTTTTTTGTTCTTGTATTTCAGTGTCACGAATGAACAAATATTGAATGTAATGGTGGATTGTTCGGAAAATTACACAGTTTATAAAGAGAATCACAATTGTCAGCATATTTAACATTGTAAAGCTTGCATTTTGTTATTGTAATCTTTTGTTTTTCTTGTTTAAAATCATACTGTTCACATAAAAGACATTGCCCCTCTGTGTGTGTGAATGTAATAAATACATAAATAAAAAACACATTTCAACCCTATCCTTAATCCTAACCCTAACCATAACCCTAACCCTAACCCTGACACCAACCTTAACTTACTGTACATGGTCTTTTTTAAAAAAAAAAAAAAAAAAAAGCCTTATTATACATCTTTGTTTTGTTAGTATCAAGGGTCAAATGTTGGAGTAAATGGTCAGGAGTCAAAGGACAGGAACCAAAGGTCAGGGATCAAAGGCCAGGGGTCAAATCTCAAAGCTTTACTATGCACTATCATTTAAAAAAAAGCCTTACTATACTTGCTCTTTCAAAAAAGTGCTTTACATTGGCTTTTTAAAGCATTATTACACGTTTTGTTTTTTTACCAAAAGGATTTACCACACAAGCTCATTTTTTTTAATTATTGAGCTTTGCACTGATGAACCAGTTTGCAGAGGTGACCCCCGAAACCTGTTCAGTCTCGCCCTCACCCTGCTGTCTCTCAATAAATAGTACGTTGCAAGAGGCGAAATTTAGACTTCTTTCAAGCACCTCTGTACCACACAGGGTGCTGATGGCTTTCTCCGCTTGCAAGCGTGAAATGGGCAAACTGTCTCACGTGTGGTTCTCGCATAAAAGGTAGAGTGGGGAACACGCTATCACTAAACCCAACCTAACCTCGAATAATTTCTATCATTTCCACTTCTTACTTTCTACTGTCAATAAGACACTATGTTCTTGTCTGTCACGACACCAATAAAGCGGTGTTTTGTTTAATTCAGAGTTTTAAAAATCCTAATATGAGAATAGTCTGGTTTTTGCATGTTTACATAACCTAACCATAACCATAACATTATCTCACTCTAACCCTTTCAAAGGCTGCATATCGCTAATATCTAGGGGTTTGAAAGGATTATTGACTGCATGCAAACATAGAGTGCAAGGCTAACTAACTCATGTTCTGGGCAAGGTTGTCACTCCCACTTTGGTCAAAGTGTGTCATTGTGGTCCAATGTGCCAGTGGAACATTTAGTCCAGACAGAGTGTTGACTGCATCATGACTTTGTGGAGGAAATACAATTTGGAAAACTGTTTTTTTTTTTTTTTTTAGTCTGGGTGAAGTTTAGATTCCTGTCTGGTATTACTTAACAGTTTATTGTTTGTGTAGTGGCAGGATACAAACAAAAAGATGTGGACTTTCCCTGCAGGGCCGATTGACAAGAAAGGATACGAAACCGATATAAAAAGGTACCAAACAATACTGAAGTTGGCGAATACAAAAGATACAATGGCCTTTCTCACCTGTCTGCCGAGAAAGGTTATTTTCTATTTTTGGTAAAGATGTATTGAGTTTCACATCCGTGTGTTCACGATCTCGGCAATGGGTTATTTCAAACAGGATTATTTTAAATGTTAGAAAGATAATGTGTTAGCAGAATGAAATGAAATTGTGATGCCGAAATAAATAAACAAACAATGCGAATCCCAAAAGTAGCATTACATTTTTGTGCGGGAAAACCCCCCACCTCTATTCGTAAGTACATAAATGGCTGAACTCTTCTTACCTTTTGTTAGGATGGTAGATAACATGGACAACCCAAACATAGCTACCCTCCAGTAACAAAATGAAATGGCTTCTTCTCGCATTCCAAAAACCTACATGTAAGGTAAAATAAAATAAAAAATGGATCAGAAACTAAAAGTACATATTAGGTTCATGAACTCAATAAAACTAACTATAATTATTGTGAGAAATTTATTTTAGCATAGCTTTATTTATATATCTGTACAGAGGAAAGGTCAAATAGTCCTTTGAGAATTGTGGTTCACTCACACAATACTTTTTTTATTATTATCTTGCACCTGACAAATCCTTCATATATATATATATATATATATATATATAAAATAAAACTGAAAAATGAAACTACAATGAAGCATTTACAAAATACATAAATAATATAGTCCGTAATTTTCGGACTATAAGTCGCACCGGAGTATAAGTCGCACCAGCCATAAAATGCACAATACAGTGAAAAAAAACATATATAAGTCGCACCGGAGTATAAGTCGCACTTTTGGGGCAAATTTATTTGTCAAAATCCAACACCAAGAACAGACATGAACCAGCAACAACAGGCTAAACGATACGGTATGCTAACGTGACATATACACAAACGAGGAGCTGAGAACGGGCCTGAGTAACATTCAGAGTTATTCAAATAAGTATTACATAAATAACACGTTTATCAAACCATCTGTGTCACTCCAATTCATTAAATCCATCGATCGTCCTTTATGTAAACAATGCCGCATATGCGCCACATATGCGCCGCTGACGTCGGTAAGTTACATTTCTAATTATTCCACAGACCCATATAACGATATATAAAGTATATTTCAAATAACTATCACATAACAATATTATCAAACCATCTGTGTCACTCCTAATTATTAAATCCATCGATCAAATTCCTCGTCCTTTATGTCAACAACGCCGCGTGCGCGCCACACAGATCTAGTATACAACTATATTGTAGCGTTAACAAAGTACCAGGAAACACGTGGGTTTGGTAAACGGCTCTTTATTTAACAAAACAAGAGTTCAACGAGCCAACAACTACTGAACTGTAATGATAAAAACATATACAAGTTGCTACACGAAATAAAATATATCAAATTACTATAACATAAATACGTTTTTCAAACCTTGTGTCACTCCAAATCATTAAATCCTTCAAATGTGGGGCCCTTCGTCATCTTCGTCATCCCGTGATAGAATCCTTTGTCCTTATGTAAACAACCGCCGCGCTGCTGACGTCACTTGCAGGTCAAATGACAGTAATCCCTTGCTACATCATGGTTCGTTTATCGCGGTTTCACTACATCACGGAATTTGAATTTTGAAAATTTGCGAAAAAATTTACATATAAGTCTCTCCTGAGTATAAGTCGCCCCCCCACCCAAACTATGAAAAAAACGCGACTTATAGTCCGAAAATTACGATAAGTAAAAAATAATGAAAACTAAAAAAAAATCCAAAAACTTTGTCGCACGCATGGACGCGAATCACTCCACGCATGCGGGGTTTGTTGTTAAAATAATAAATTTACTGAAAGGGCAGTTACAGTCAAGACCCGGCGAAACTCCCGCTCTCTGTCAACTACTTCCGGGTACTGAGAATACATTCTAAACATCACACACTGTCCATGTCATCCGCAAAATTATACATTGTACAACCGTAACCGTATGTATCATATTCTTAATCAATAATTAGCTCAGACTACCAGCAGTATTGCAAGTTCTGATCATCATCTTTTCAACAGCTTTACTCACCTGAAACACACACAACAGCGGCAGTTACAGACAAGACCCGGCGAAACTCCCGCTCTCCGTTAACTACTTCCGGGTACTGAGGACCCCCGTAGTTGACTCAGGTGCCTTATTAAAATCCCCAAATATTCGCCACCGATACCATACAGTACTATTTGCATATAACGGCATATAACGTGTTCAGAAACATATTCACAAAGTAATTTAAAAAAAAATTAATTTGGTGAAAAAAATATTGTGAAAAACAACCCAGACACGAACAAAACCTGCACGCCTAATGCAATGTTTTGCATCAAGCTTGCGAGTTCATTGAATCAACTGTTGGGAACATATTTCTGGAAGTGTAATTTTAACAGACTCTGCTGCTCTCTTCTGTTGAAGACGTCTCCATCTCACTTTGTGGTTGATCTCCTTCAAACACTGGATTGTTCTGTCCTCGGCTGTGCCGCGTCTGAACTTCCTTAAAAATTTGAAGAACCTTCCAATCAGACAAATGAGGTGAGTGCTAACCTTGATCAGAGAGAAATAACCGAGAAAACAGATATGTAAATTACCTTGGATTTTGGTATAAGACCCACTCTGAAGAAACCAATTTGCCCTGATTCAATGTTAGTGCAATCTACCACGGTGGAGGCAATGTTTTCTGGTGATGGTCCATCACATAAAACTCCGTCCACCTAAAATTGTCAAACATACAAGAAAAGCAATAAAAGTAACAACTGATGTTAGTAGAACCAATCATTTTTAGCCACCTTATCCCCCAGCTTGGCATAAACTTGGTTGTGGTGGGTCGTGTCGGCCTCTCCTGTAGGGTTGGCTGAGGTCACAGCAACAGGACCTACCTGAAATAAACTTTTTATTTTACACTTGTTTCCCCATTGTCTCCAAAAAAATTGGGTCAAAAATAACCATTGGGGTCAAAAAGGGACCCAGTTATTTATTTAATCAAAACAGTTGGATCAAATGATTTGGTTATAATCTAGTAGACTGATTCATGTCCATTGGTCTTACTAGATCTATAAGGTGTGTCGCCACAGAACAGTCTGGGTTCCTGATAGCAATGCTATGGGGAGTCCCGATGTGTTTGGCAGCGTCTCCTAAACCAAATGTGTCCATCCATGCGCCTGTGGAAGAGTAAGAACAGAAAGAGCAGTTTTATACATAAGACAAAAATGGTTGCTCATCAACAGTAAAGAACACGTGATTTCTTATTGAAATTTCACAAATGATATGAGAGTTTTTTTTTCCCGATTATAAATCACCCAGCCATCCATTTTCTCTTCCACATTGTCCTCATTAAGATCAAAACCCTCCCACACCTCTTGGTATAACCATGCTGATAGATGATGGCCAAGCAGCTTCCATGAAGTCAAGGAGCAGCGGACTCAGCAGGTGTCGGACTGGGTCAAGCTGCTTGATGGAAGACAGCCACAGGGACATGGGTCGGTCCTGTGCCTGCTTCTTCACCCTACGGCAAAGCTCAGCTGTTAAAGAACAACAAATACATGGGAAAATCTCGAATAGATGTGGTATATTGCTAGTTCATTTTAACAAATGCTTTCCTCTTGAGAGATGATCTTCTCCACAGAGGAAAAACACTCACTTGTACGCTTTGACAACTGCATCGGGCCTGTCGCACGCTGCCACCAGCACATAGACCGTGTCGGTAGGGATGCCGCATATTCCACCATTCCTCATGATGTCTGGAAAAGATAAGTGGTTGTGAGTGCGTTCGTTTTTTTCAGTTATAACTCAACTTATAAAACCTATAAAACTACGTATAACTGTCTTGTGTAATTGTACCTGCAATTTGTTGAACTGATGTGGCCTTTCGAGCTGGCAGATGCGGGCAGACATGAGCCCCTCCCCCAAGCCCACTCAGCCTTATTAAAGGCTTGCCAAAGGGAATCTGAGGGGACTGGAAGGTGCTGTTGAAAAGGTGAGCCACAAAACAATAAAAACTGACCAGGCCAAAGATAACGGTGACGCCGATGTCATATCCGTAAGGCAGTGCATCGAGTGAATCCAACAGGAAGCTGATGATGATAAACTGAAAGGTGAGCGCGTATACAAACCATCCGACATTTACAAACAGCGCTGCGGCCGTCACCAAAGCGTTGAACATCAAGAAACCGATGATGCCGACGGCTACGTTAAAACCTCTCACGCCAGCGTACAACCCTCCGTATCGTGTCAAGCCCCACAGCGTCCACATCATGCCGTAGAGGATAAAGACGGTACTCTCAAAGGTCTTCCCTCTGGAGAAAGCGAGCGAGCCGCAGAGCAGCTGCAGGACCCCACCGGCAACCACCACCCAGGGGAGAATGAGCACGGACAACACCGCCTCATCCCCAACTGTAGTTGTGATAGCAAAAGTAGCCAACACGTTACACGCATGGCCCAACACCTCTGCATCTGCATATTTGGAGTACCCTAAGAGAGGTGCGTGGAGGTCCTTGTTATAAGGTCGAACAGTGAAGCCCCTCATCCTGGTTACTAAGGCTTCAAAAAGGCCCTGCCCTGTAGGGATCAATTTAGTGGACACCATGTTGTACGTCGTCACGAAAAGCATACAAGCAGAGCCCATAAATATAACTGCTTGTGCACCCTGACTTCCTTTGTGGAAGAAGCCTTGAGGTTGAGAAGCGATTGCGATACAATAAGCAACAAATAACAGATGGTAGAGGGCTTCCAGCAAGCTCTTCTGACAGCTGAACAGAGTCAGGATGAAGAAAAGCACGGAGAAGACGATTGGGAAGGGCACAGGAGAGTGGGGCTCGACGGAGTAGAACGATAGGAGACCACTGTAGCCCTCGCCCAACTTCAGCACTGCTGTCAAACCATAAAACGTGGCCGAGAGTGGCTCCAAGGCTCGGTAGAAGATGAGGCATGTGGCAAGCTGGAACGCGCCAGCTGTCCACAGCCAGGGGACGTGGCCAACAGATAGTCGAGGGACCACGCCCAGCAGAGGACTGGCCACCACCGAGGCCGACAGCAAGTTCATCACCACGCCCACTGACATCACGTCGTCACACCCGCGCCGGGTCTCCGTCTTCAGCTCGGCTTTTGGCTTCAAGCCCGTCCCTGGAAGTTCCACTTTCCCTTGCGTGATAGTGCTCAACAAACGCCCTGAACCAAAGTAAGCACCCGCAAGACAGACCAGAAGGTAATTTGCTGCTGTGGCAACCTTGCTGAAACCTTCGGCCGACAGGCTGGCGATTTGATGGGCGCAAGCTAAGCTGATGCTGATGGCAATAACAAACAAAAGCACTTGTCGGACTAGCAGAGCGACACTGGCGATGACAACTAGGGCCAAGGCAAAGGCGGCCAAGCCAGGGACCAGTGAGGACCTCAGGTCTTTGGGCTCAAGCACCCCCTGTCCTGTCAGGATGTAGATCAGACTAGAGGCGCACCACAGGGCCGAGATCGTCAAACACAAGGAAGAGAACAACTGCAGCCTATCCCGGCTCCGACACACACCTAGAACAAGACGGCACAATTTACTATGGGATACTTCCAACTTTTATAGCTGTAGTTACAAACCTGCGTAAGCTACAATGGCGGCCACTGTGAGGAGTAGAACCCCCAGGGCAGTTTGGGGGATGAAATCTTTTTGAGGAGAGCTGCCATAGTTGTTTACCAAAAGCAGAAGGGAACCTTGAGAAAAAAAAAGAATTATTCAGACGTTGATTACTAAGAAAACATAAATACATATATAAACAGATACATAAATCGCTACACACGGATATATATATATATATATATATATATATATGTATATGTATATATATATATATATATATATGTATATGTATATATATATATATATATATATTTAGTACTATTTAGTAAATATTTAGTACTACTTAGTATTAGGACTAAAAATCAGTAGTGATACAATAATGTCAATTAATGTTTAATTCTAAACTTTTACTTAATGATTTGTGATTGAAATATGAAATATGTTTTCAACAACTGCATCAGTGTGAAAAGAATTCAGGAATTTGAATTCCAAGCTTTATTATCATTAATTTGTCAAAGGAGATTTGTTTTGTGATGTATTCCAGGTGTTTAACCTTCCATTTAATATTTTACTGTCATTCACATACATCGAAATCATTGAATTGAATCAAAATGTCTTACCACCAGAGATACCCAATATGCCAACGGACATATGCAGCTGAGCCATTGCACCAGGAAAAGTGTAAAGACGTTCCACAGAGCTGCACTTTATACGGCTCTGTGGCATCATCATGCAGACGTCACACCCTCAAGTGTCATATTACTTGGATCACGGAAAAGCTAGTAAAATACATACCGTGGTCAGCCTAGTTTCAAGAAGATGTACTGAATTACGTACTATATTGAATCAATTATTTTCACATTTCATAATAATAATAGCAATTATTATGGTACAGTGACACACGGTTCCATACAGTAGCGGGACAACACAAAAAAGAAAAAAACAGCAACAAAAATGAAATTACTTATTAATTGTGATGTTCATCCTGGTTCAGCAGAGAATGTCTATATCTCAGTTTTGTCCTGTTGGTATTAATTATATATCTGATTCCGTATATTAATTTTGTGGACCAACTGACCTGTTATAAATTAATGAATAAATGAATAAATAAATAAACATATATGCACCGCAATTCATTATAGTATATATCAATGCATATGTGATAATACTGAAAAGTGGAATCAACAATGATGTTTTTCTGTCATATAAAAAATACAACAATTATTATATGTCATCAAAATACTATAAATAAAATTGTGTTTATGTAGCATGGCTTTAAAAAACAAAACAAATCTCAAAGCACAGTGATGGTATACAGTTTCCTATTTAAATGCGAAAGTGAAATACTGAAACAACAACCGTAAAAGTAGTTCAATAGTTATTATTTCCTGAAAAACAAGAACTTGAGGATGAGAGGGATGACCCAGCATATTGGTGTACTAAAAGTGAGCTCTGTGAATGGGATGAGATCATTCTGCACGGTGGGAGGAGACTGGAATGGAGAAGCAAATAAAAGCAAATGTTCACTTCACAAGAGTCACATCTCTTCCTGGGAGAGTCGACACATATTGTGCAGACCTTTTCAAGGTGAGATGGATTTTGTGCTCTATTTTCAGCTTTGTAACATTCACAAACAAAGTATATTCAACTAGTAGGTTTTGTAGGTTTTATGTAGTTTGAACTGTGTCTAAGGGTAAATACCAAGGCCACATTGTTTATGCATGTATTCATTTTTTTTTTTTTTAAATTGATAAACTAAGTGTGTGAGATTGGTTTTACACTTACTCATTTGGGAAATACTTTTGCTGACAACATATTTGAATTTACCTGAAGCAGCACATGAGCCTCCCGTGTCAATGCCTTATGAATTTTTGATGCAAAATAAAGGGAGCATCCATGTAAAGTTAAAGCCTTTACCGATCTTTTCAAATGTACTGTTAAATTACAGTAGAGCCTTCAGTTTGTTCAGATTCCAAAAACAACTCCCACACAAAATGTTGATTTTGAAGTTAAAACAGCACCATGTAAAAAAAAAACAAACATTTTTACATTACCAACACTGTTTAAGGTAACATTGAAACAGTCCTAAAAATGATTGATGAATGAAAATTGAACAGTAATTAAACAATATTAATACAATCACAATACAATTCAGTATAATTGTTCATGAACTTGTTTCGTCACAGTCGGTTCCTAAACCACTTATGTGAGCCCATGTGTTCTGGGGTTGCCATTGACGATTAGCGTCATCAACAATCTGGAGACCTCAACTCACACTGTGTTTGTGTGTGTTTGTGTGTGTGTGTGTCAGGAGCGCCATGGCAAAACGTGTAGCTATTATTCTCTCAGGCTGCGGTGTGTACGACGGCACAGAGATCCATGAGGCCTCAGCTGTCCTTGTTCATTTGAGTCGTGCTGGAGCCAAAGTGAGTCTACTGTCACATAGAGGTGAAAAAAGTACTCACGTTCTGTACTTAAGTAAAATAATTGATTCAACTTCTTTACTTACTAAGTTTAAATAAAGTACAGACTGAAATGTATTGAAGCAATAAGTCGTCAGAAAAATAAATACCCAAAGTATAAATACCTGCAAAATATACTTGAGTACAGTACAATAGTACTTTACTTGCCACACACAACCTCTTTCACTCCATTGTTTGATGCAGCTATTTACGGGTGAAATCCCTCCCCAGGCTCAAATGTTTGCACCGAACCAAGCTCAGATGCACGTTATCGATCATTGTGAAGGGAAACCTTCGGATGGCAAAAGAAACGTCCTGCAGGAGAGCGCCCGAATCGCCAGGGGTGACATCACGGATTTGGCCGAGTTAGATGTTTCAGCGTTCGATGCTGTCATCATCCCTGGTGAGGCTGAGATTTTGCAGTTAAGCCACTTGCCGTGCAGGATTTGTGCCGATCGTAAAAATTAAATCCTTTGTGAGCAAGAATATTAATGATATTAATTATTATATTAATAATGTTACTCCATGTTTTTCTTGAGGGGGAAATGTATCATTTGTTTCTGTAATTAATTAGTAAAAAAAAAAAAAAAAATTCTGTTGTTCAGGCGGTTTTGGCGTGGCGAAAAACCTCAGCGACTGGGGAGTGAAGAATAAGGACTTCAGCATCAAGCCAGATGTGGAGAAGACCCTGAGGGATTTCCACAAAGCTGGAAAGCCGTTGGCCATGTGCTGCATTGCTCCAGTCCTTGCAGCCAAAATCCTGCCAGGTTGTGAGCTCACTGTGGGGCAGGACAAGGAGAGTGACATGTGAGGGATACTATTGCTTGTCACTACGATCAATGCGGCAAGATTGTAACGGGCTGGCTCTGGTCCTTCTCAGGTGGCCGTACGCCCAGACGGCGGGTCTCTTAAAGGAGATGGGCTGTAAGCACGTGAATACAGGAGTGCAACAAGTGCATGTTGACCTTAAGCACAAACTCATCACCGCTCCGGCTTTCATGAGCAACGCTCCAATTCACGAGATCTTCGATGGAATCGGCGTCATGGTTGAAGAAACCCTGAAACTCGCCTAAGATGTCTCCAAAGTCTCTCGTTTGTCTTAATAAAACACATTCATTGTAGTTTTGAAAGTTTTGTGATGCAGAATCATTTTCAATATATACGGTGGCAAACCAAACAAACACTTTCGTCTTGTTTTTGTTGTCAAACATTTAAATAGTTTTGATACGAAGCAGTCAGTGCCTTTGGAAATCAAACATAAACATCAGTTAGCATTGAGTTTGGTCTCGAACTTATCGTCATAGAAACAGGAATCAGTGACCCCCCTTAACCCCCAGTTATGAACATGCAGGATATACGGTCAAGAGATTTTTTAAAAAGTTACCAGCATGTGTGATGTTATGGTCTTTAGTGTGAGAAGTGTTTGAATTGGTCTGTTCCACAAACGACAACAGTTGCGTGGAATTTCCTAGGACGGTCAGGTTCCTGAAAGGAAAAGATTCCCGATCAGGACATTGAATGAATCCCGCTAAGGTGCGCAGAGGTTTTTCGTACAAAGCTTGTCTCACCTCTGTCGGGTACGCTCGGGTGGGTACGTAACGAATCACAAAGCCGCAGCGCCTCTTCCGCGATGTGTTGGGCTCACTAGCATGCACGAGAAGGCCGTCGTGGATCTGTTGCGAGCAAGTTTCCACTTCTGTCTTAAACAATTTCAATTCTTGAACTGTAAGTGTGAATTTTCACTTACAGACATCTGTCCAGCAAAAAGGGGACAAAGCACAGCCTGGTCAGTTTGGAGCAACTCATTCGGGATCTCCTGATTGACTGTCAGCATGTTTCCAGGCCGGACGGCTTGGCGATGAGGAAACATGCCGGAGCAGTGGCTACCTGTAGGAAGAAGCACTTGTTGAGATTACAAATAACATGTTGGGTTCAACAAAAGCTCCCGCAGATCTTTTCACGCAAACAGCCAAATTGAAAATTCATTAAAAAAGGAATTGTTGGTAATTTTTCAGTATTCAGCTACCTGGGATCACCTGCAGGGCTCCGTTCTCTTTCAGCGAGTCATCTAAAGCCAGCCACACCGACAAAACGGGCCCACCGGCAATACCCCAATACCTGTGCGCACAATTTACAAAAGTGAAAATCTGTGATATAGACAGACACCGGAAAACAAAACCAGGTTAAAGCACAGTAGTTTTACTCCTCCCACGTTCTTTAGCACCTGTTTTAACTCTCTTTTGCTGTCATGATATGAAACGATATGATAATATGACTTTGATCTGTTTATTTGTCACCCTCAATTGACTTTTAATGTAAAAAAGTGAATTATTGATCAGCACCAAAATGTTCAACCAAATCACTAGCATAAATGTGAACGGTAATTTATATGGACTGATGATTGACTCCTCGTGGCTGAATGGGACACTTTGACTTGGGGCGAGAAAAATGCAGTTTTTATATACCAAAATATATTTTTTTCAAAAGTCATTTTAGAGCTGTAATTTTAAGATGCCACGATACTTTTGCTCAGTTTTCCTCTCATCCGAATCTAATTTTGGCTCGTACCTATTTACGACATAATGTGGTAGTGCAATAAAGCTTCAAGAATCAAGATTCAAGAATTTAAAGGTACGCAAATCTAAATTAGGACTTGCCTGTGGACTGTAAAAAAAAAAAAAAAAAAAAAAAAAAGTAACATACAAAATCTGTGTTATAATGGAAGCACAAATGTTGAAATATTTCAAAAACGCACCTCATATCTTGATGCCAAGCCACATACGGCAGTTCATCCCCCTGAGTCCTGCCTGCGGGCACCGGGTATTTGCAGATGAAACGGGAATCCAGCAGGATTACGTCAGGTCCCAAGATGGCTTGCAGCACTTGCAAGATGCGAGGGTGTTTGCTCAGGCCCATTACCCAAGGATACTCAAGGTGAACATTATGAAGGCTGTACTGGGTGTAATCTTCACCTGGCAACAAAAAAAAAAAATCCTTTTGTAAAGTACAGAATAACTCCTGGTATGTTTTTTTTTTTTTTTTACCAAATTCCTTCTCCAGGCGGGCAAATGCAAGTGTGGCCTCCCTCAGCTCGCCGTCGTTCAACACGGGCACGCCTGAAAGGAAGCCCTGTTGCTCGTAGGTCTCCAGGAGCTCGCTTGGGGATGTAGTCATGTCTGCTCGTGTTCTGTTCGAAGCAAAAATAAAGACTGTTCCATGAACTATTTTATGGATTTGTGATGACTTAAGGCCCACTTACACCACAAGGAAAACACCCTACACACGACCTTGTTTTCTTGACCCATACCAACATTCAATGTCCAATTTGAAGTCTTTCTAGCATAGCAACGGAATCCACAAGTACCTGCTTTGTGTCCAGTCGTCTTTTCAAGCTCTCCAGTGGTGGAACGCCACGGAAGGAGATTTTATAGAGGTGTGTGAAGCCTGTGGAAATCCTTCTGTCAACTGGCTAAAATAGAAATTATCAAATGAGATATTCAATCCCTCCCGACTCTGACAGAACAAATGACAAGGAAGAGGAAAGTCCATGATACTGTGACGCACGCGGTGGTGGATTCCAAAGAAAGCTCTCCTTTCATACACCTTACACCTGGTCTGTTTCATCTCAGCTCAAAGGGAGGGATATTATGTCAAAGTGCTGGGAATACAAACAATGCTTCCTGCTCAGTAAACTTTATCCGCTGTTTTCATTGTATTGCATTTGAGTTCCCTTGGACTGAATAATTAGCGCGAGACCCATTGTGGGACGAATAAAGGTTCTTGAATCAAATTCCTGAAACGTGACAACAATTGACATCTTGTTGAAAATTGTACTGTGGCGTGATGGTAACCATGAATGTCAATTAATAATACCGTGACCACATTTTGCATTTTTATTTGGTGAATGACTTTACTTTTGGTTGAAAAAAACAGTACTGGCTGCTAAATAATATACTAAAAACGGTTAATAAATCCAAAGTGATTCTAAGTCTTTTTCCTCCCATGCATAATCATTGTTCATAATGTAAAACTTACTAATATTCATAATATATTGCCTTAGCATTAACATAAAAACGTGGACATAAAATCATGATAAAAAACATAACAGACATGAATGTATTCGGCCAACATTAATTAAAAACCCTCCAAAGATTACATCATTTTTCCCAATGACAATTGATGAACTAATGAATGTCGTTCTGAAATCTATTTTGTTAAACCCTGATGTAAATACTAGAATGTACATGATCGTTAAGTGGGACGTCGTCTCAAAACATGAAATTTGGTTATCAAGGTAAATCTGTTATTGGGTGTAAAAATCTTCACTCCCATTAAAAGCTCCTCTTCAATGCCATAGGGCCAAGATGAGGTACTACATTCCTGCACCCTGAATTCACAGACAGTAACATCTGACTATTGCAGCTTAATCCATATCAGGGATGTCCGATTCTGGGGTACTTTTTAAATGTTTCCTTCCTCAAAAAAAAAAAAAAAATGATTAGCTCTTCAGCAAGCTCTTCAGTAGTCTGATAATTATCTTGATATATTTATATTTTTCCCTTGAGTATTGAATATTAAAAGTGCATACATTTCCCAAACAAGGTTGCTATGATCCTGTGTTATGACATAATTTTTTACAGTATTTGGAGGGTTTTCTGGGACATCATGAATCATTTTGGATTTCTTGCTTTCCTTAGTCTTAGCTCCTATTCATGTGCTTAGGACAGAGCGGGTGGTGTTGCTTTCTGGCTGCAGTCTGTGTTCTTTTGTCGCTCCCCTCTGGCTGCAATTCGTTATTGCAGCGGTGCACCAGCACTGGGTCCTTGTTGGGTGCTGTTTTTTTCAACAGCAGCCTCTGCAGCATCTGCTTGTCGGATCGCTCCCTCCGAAAGTCATCCTCGTATACTTTAAGCTGTGACCAAAATGTACAATGGAGGTTGTCGTTATATTCATAATTTTTTCATCCTATTTGTTTTTCTTTTTTTTCAGACCACTGTCTGATTGACTTCTGGTCCTGCTCCCTCTCTGATTGTGCACCAATAATTCTGCATAGCAACAAGAGCTCACATGTGACCAGAAGGAAGAATCTGAGCAATACTAAACATTTGTTACCGCCTCTGCTACATTTTACGAGGAATCACAGCTTGCAGTATTTGTGTCATCTGTGTGATTTGTATTTTTTACATCAAGAACTTGATTAGTATTAAAGCTCTCACTAAGCTTTCCAAAGTGTGTGTGCCCTATAATTTGAACACTACCTGCTCTTGCAGTAGGTCTAGCTGTTGATGCATCTCCTTCCCCTTCCTCCTCAGCCTTTGGTTGTCCTGCAGTGTGTGTTTGTGGTTGCTGTGCTCAGTCTGATATTCTGCCTCATAGATCTTGGTCTACGGACACAAGGCATCATCATGGCACTGGGTCAATACCAATACAATGTACCATATGATCACTTCTGGAGCACGTTGGAGAAAAGAGCCGAGCAACCACTTGGTGGTGCTTTTGTCCATCGAATTTAAATCTTCTTTTCCCATAGCAACAGTGAGTTAAAAGCATTCAGATTCTGTGTTGAAATGAAAAGCCCACCTGACACCTCAGTGCTTCGAGTTGCTCTTTTAGATCCAGCACTTCTTGATGGGAGTCGCAGTTCCGGTGGTTGGCCTTCTGCTTCACATCCAGACTGGGAGAGGATACGGGGAAGCTGGAGGACGAGAAGTTGGGCGCCGTGACCCTGACCCTGTCCTGCGATGAGAAACAATTCTTGCATCGGGGCTCACAATTCATCGCCAGACGAAACAGAGAGAGATGAAGATACTTTTTGGATGGGTGGCTGCTGCCTCTGTTGCTCCAGTAACCGCACATATTCTTGAAGTTCTTGATTCTTCTTCAGCTCCAGCATGAGTGTCTGCTCGTAATAGTCCTTTGCACTCTGCACTCAGACAAACAGGCGCTCTGTGTTACTGTGATTGGAAATAGTTGTTTGTCAATATGTAGCAGAGGTGACCAATCCCAAGTCAGCTGGGATAGGATCCAGCTCACAGCCACAAGGATCTCCTGTGCATCATTTCCATGTTTCTGTGTGTGTTTACCTGCTGGTTGTCCACTTTAAGCAGTAGTTTGCCGTTGAGCTCTTTGAGGGAGGCATTTTCCATCTCCAAACCTTCCAGCCGGTGCTGCAACCCCAGGGTGGTATTGCGATACATCTGATCCCACTCCTCATTCATTTTCATCAGCTGCAACACAGCGATTTCATCACCTCCATTAGTGTAATCACTATTATCATTGTCACACTTTTTTATTGGATTTTGAATCGGGATTCAGGAGTGGCTCAACATACTCGACTTGGTATGATGGTTAAAAAAAAACCTTGTGCTTTTCTTTTGAAAACTTTTTTTGTATTCAATACATTGTAGTGATTCTATTTCATGTGGAATTTATACAAATCAGGTTTTTTTTGTGCGGTTAGTCACAGACTTCAGAGGGCAGCTCAAGGTGTTCCTTTTTGCCTTTTTTAATTGATGAACTGAAAACACCAACTGAACATTTTTTTCCATTCCACCATCACATCATTACTGCTGTCACACTGAAATGGAAATAAAAAATAGCTGGATCAGAAGAATGAATTACTTTTCTTTAAAATCCGGAAGTATAGCTCAAGGTTATAGGATTTTGGGGGGGGGGAGTCATTTTGACACCTCAGCAGCAATATTTCACACACCGCCCACATCCTCCGATTTTTACAGAGAACCGTGTCCTTTCCAACATCAGCAATACACACAACAACACAGAAACAGCAAGTTGTACCTCCTTGTTAACTCTGCGGAGCTCCGTGTTCTTGTTAAGCAGCAGCAGCTTCTCTTGATCAGCCGAGGTGATGCTCATGCTGTCAGCCACATGCTGCTCCACAGAGGGTGACCTGTGAGACATCAAATACAAACTGTCTATTCTGTATCCACGTACAGTACAGGTGACCATCGCCACAAAGCAAAGCTTTTTCACCTCCCTTTAGGCAGGCAGACAGTCACGCACACACAAATAGATTGGTCTATGTAGCAAATTGTCTTACTGGACAGCTAAATCTTTGAAGGCAATGCCACTATTACTGGACTGACAAGTTCATACCTATGTATGTCAAATGACAAGTTACTCATTGCGTCATGCCCTCTCCAACTGAGCTCTACCATATTGAGTGGAATCATAATCCCAGTAAATCCAGGCGGATCAAATCAGTCTACTTTAAAATCAAACCAGACTTTAATAATATGACACCCCGTGTAGGGTGATGTGTGCCAATCGGTCTTTAACTGGAGAGAAATTCCAGATACCTGAAAAGTCTCCTAAAGTGCTGTTCTGAAGCATTTCTAATTATTGTTACTTCCCACCAATGGCGGAAAACAGTAGCGGCGGATTTCCATGAATAAAAACAAACACACATGCACAGAAGAACCTCAGGGTACTTTATCGCCCACTCGCAAAGAGTGAGTGCACTTTCGGAGAATAAAACCCAAGCCATTATGTTCACCCACGCACACACACAAATATATGTACGTGTAGTCACATTAGGCACTCGAGACTGCCAACAAATGTTTACCTTCATTTGCATGATGTTGGAAACCAATCATAACTACTGAAACATTTTGGATGACAAGCCAAGTAAAAATATTAGCAGGCATTAATTAGCCATAGCAGCTTGCCCAGTGCTGGTGAGATCTCATCTCGGAGGAATAGCCTGCGGGGAGGGAATAGAGATGACATGCTCCTGGAAGAACACACACAACTTTGCATGTAGCGCCCGGGGCCTTCTCACACATGCCTGCTGCAGGACTTACAAAGAGAAAGACGACAACCAACTGCTACCTCATCTCCCTTTAGGCCAAACTCCCCCGCAAAAGCGCCAGCTTTCATCAACTTGCTTTACATGCACGGCACTGCTCTGTGAGTTCTTCTGGACAAGGTATTGTCAAACAGGCAAGATGGAGTTCTCGACACGAGGACTTGTTTATTTGTAGAGAGCTGAAGTAAAGTTACATCAGTGTGCCAGTCTCTAAACTGGCAGCTAAAAGTTAGAGACCAAATCCAAAGCATATTCAAGATAAATCTTCCCATTTTTAATATACTTACCGACTCCAAATAACCTCTGATCAATCTCTGTCGTCTTTTTTTCCTCACTCTCCAGATATTGAAATAATCTTACTTTTAAATTTTGTTCCAAAGATTAGATTTCCATTTGACCAGTTGTGGATATTTTACTCTCAATAGCCTAATTTAAGTTTTTGAAAAGAATATTAATGGTCAGATAGAGTACATGTCCATGTTAGTCGGAGACAGTGGTCTGGAGTTTTCTTTATACGGCCACCGCGTGAGCTCTTTTGGCTGTATGGTTGTTATTCCTTTGTACAAAATTACGATATTGAAGTCATTTTAACTTCAACACTAAGCTATCAGTATTAAAAAAAAAATCAAATGAGAAGGGTTTGAAGCAAAACCAAAGCTGTCACAACTGTCCTTTTGGGACAGCACATTGCTGATCTCAAGCCATTTCTGACAGCTGCTAAACACTGTAACTCATTTTTACAAAGTTTCCCTTCCTAAGGTGTCTTGGAAGGGCACCAAAATGCAATATGTTAATACTCCTGTCAAGTTTTATGATAGAAGGTGATAACAAATCGGTCTAAGGACAGCTGACTTGACGTTGACATCGTTTGCGTAGCCATGATGAGATTATAATATTGAAAATATAACATGTGACCTCAAGTGGTTGACTAGACATGAGATTGTTGGGGGGGAAGTCCGATAATGTGATGAGCTCATGGGAAACTCCATGAACACTTTTCCTTCCTCTTCTTCACTGGTGCTTTTTTTCCCTTAAAAAAAAGAGTTTCTCTAACAATCTAATAGATTACTCATGTTCATCATAAAAGTAAAAGGGGGTAAGAAAATTTAGTGATAACGTCATAAAGTCCATATCTGAACATAATGCCTCATCAATATCAATTCCACTTCCACAGTTGACATGTTGCATTTTAGGTACAAATAGAAATCCAGAGGATACATACCAGGATGTTTCTGATGATCTTCTGGGGGCGAGTTCGCTTGTCACTGACGAGTCTTTGTGTGCCGCTGATGAGGATGAAGATGTCAAAGCCAGCTTCTCTTGATCCATAGCTGATCAAATAGTACGATTTCTGCTCTCACATGCTCTCCCTGTGGGCCAAAGTAACTAGTGTCAGTATTGTTGCACAACATAAGAGGAAGTCGCCGAGGTCTCGGGGCCACATGATTCAAAAATATGAGAAGAGGAAATGATGCTCTCTGGCAATGATAAGCTGTTTGGGCTTTGAACCAATTTGGTTCATTTTGCAAATACATTGAAAATTGCACGAGGTAACGGTGCACTTTTTCAAATGTTACCTGGGAAACTTGAGTCAACGAATGATTCATTAAGTAAAAAGGTGAATAGAAGAGCTTCTCACCTGACGACAAAAAAAGTAGAACAATACCTCAAAGTTAAGACATATACAGTACTTATCAAACAGCTACATATATATTAAAGTTTGATGTCAAACTAAACATAAAAAAAGATCATTACATATTGACATCATTTTGTGTTAAAGTTGTTGTTAGCTTAATGCTAACATAGAATAGGAAACACCATAGATGGGCTAATACTTTAACAGTGGATATTTGAGCTACTACACATGTAGACAGACAATCATATTTGTTTATCGTCTGACTAATATTACTGCAGATTACTAAATCATATGCACTAGCGGTTTTCCCATCTGCGATTCTTTGAATTTAAATGTGACCCTTGAGCATAAAAACTGCCTACCCCTCACTTATTCAAAAATGTTTCCAATATTTCTAATTAATCTTTACACACTAATAAATACATACAGGATTTAAAGCGCTGTATGGCTTCCACATATTTGTAAACCAAAATACTAATAGAAATGAGCTTGTTGGAATTGATGACCGTAAAGCGTTTAAGTGTTCTCCAGGTTGTTTCCAAGGAGCTGGTGAAGAAAGTCTGTCGTGCCGCATGATAATGCAGGACCTGGCTGTAAGTGATGACAACAGTGTCATACATATATTCATGACAAATAATGAAAGGGTCAGACTGATTGTATTCACCAGTGTCCTCGCTGCAGTAGGTTAATTAGAAAATCACATGCTCATTCGAAGGACAATCGAGCAAATTAAAAGATTTTTCTTAATTATTTTTCCCTCATCACGCTGAGCTGTCTTTTATTAGCGCAAGCTGAATTAATTCCCGACCTTACTTGTGCCTTGTTTGCCTGTGCTAGAGTGCAAAATATTTAAGACAACATCTTGATCGAGATCATAATATCTTTTTTTTTAAATATTTGACCAGTTTTTACCCGTCTGATTTGAAAACGATTATTTGTCTTGTTTGTTTTGTAGCTTTTACTGTATATAATATGAGGTCCTCATACTTTTATTTGGGTTGACAGTCATAATGGCCCTCCAAAAGAAGCTATGACTACAATGCGGCCCGACAAAAAAATGAGTTTGACACCCCTGATCTAGATCTTGAGGAAATCACAATGACCACGAGACATCTTGAAAAACCTCTGAAATAAGAGTAAAAAGTGCATGCTCTATACCAGTAAATAAATAAATGACAGAATTTAATCATCATTAAGTATACACTATTTATCATGCTCATTTAAAACTAGATAAATGAAATATTTATTTATTTAATTTGCATCTAATTATTTTATTTTTGTGACATTCAAGGTGACTCGGCTGAGCGGTGTGGTGGCGCCATCTTTTGCATAATGTGCTTCACTGAATGAACACAGAGTTGAACCACTAAAAGCATTTCTTTTTTTGACTCCTTTAAGTGTTGAATACTCAGGGAAGGAGCAGGAGAGGCAACAATGTACATCGACGCTGTGCACTAGCTGCGACCGAGTCACTCGGGTGATTCCGTTCACGTGTCTCTTCCATCTATCTCGGACGCCAGTCAGAGTATTGCTGTGCCAAGCAGAGAGTTTACCAGGCAGCCCCACAACAGCACTGCAGTGCTTTTATTGACCCAAAACTCTGTCACAGTTAAGGACAAATGGGTTGCTGCTTCCGAGGGGGATTAATAAGGAGCAGAACGTGGAGGTGGATTTTGCTTGAACGTCACCAACAACTAAAAGGAGTTTGATTTTTTCTCACTGAGACAAACAAGGAGCTCAGTGCGGCCAATATGCTTTGGTAACAATTGAATGACATATTTGGTCCTGTGATTGAAGGTGATGACGGTTACAGGTACCGGACATCCGTGGAAATCCTGAACAGCGTCTATTCAGACAAGTCAGAGGTGGCGCCATGTATGACTTGACTATTTCTGTCAAACGTCAACAGCACATTGATTCACAACAAGCATGCCTGCTACTTAGTATTTATGATTTGCATGCAACACTTAAACAAAACGCAATTATAGATTGAGACGATTCATAAATTATGTACATATGTCTGCTTCAATTTGTCAATTTTATCAAAACATGCTGTCCTCTTCTGCTATAACTGTTATAGCTATGCTGTGTGTATTTTACATCATAGGATGTGCGTGCCACAAAACACAAAAATAAAATGGCTGATAATTGACCTTTTATTTACCTTTTCACGCTCTTCTCCCTTTTGAAGATATTTCTCCCAACGTGTAAACTACATTAAAATGGAATGAATTTAATCAGATCCATTTTAATTTGCAGCTCAACAAGATATCGGGACTAACTGATCTGGAACGCTGTGCTTTAGAGTTATTCTCTCATTGCTGCCCTCTTCCTTCCAGGCTCCATTTCTGAATCAGACAAACAAAGAAATCATCAAAACAGGCCTGCTAGTTAATTGTGACCCATATGTACGAGTTAAAGGAACAAAAACAAGCAGCAAAGTGTTGTCTGTGTATGTTTTTCTCTGAAGAAAAGGAAATGAGGCAAAGAGTAGGTCTGTCTATCACACCAAGGGTATGTTTTATAAATATTGTTGGGGCAAAAGCGTGTTTAGGAGTGACAGCAGCATTTCTCTCCAATAACACACAAGGCTGACTCCAAAATATTTCTTTTTTTTCATCACTTGGACTCTGTGCCAGCTGAGAGCTTGTTGAATGATTGTCAGTGAAATGTGGAGGTAGGCATGGAGGAGGGGGGGGGGGCGTTGACTTTGACTTTGCAATTTTAGTATTAACATAGTCAATGCACAATTTGTCTTTGCGGGCCAAATATAATAATTAGACTGCGGGCCAGATTTGGCCCACCGGCCAGAGTTTGACACCCGTGAGTTATCGTATTTGATCTGGAACCAGTCCCCTCTGACCTCTCCCTTTGTACGCAACCTTCACGGCGCTGGAGGTTTGTCTTTTTTGGTATATTTTCTGCAAACGCGAAAGCCTGGTTGATTGTTACTGGATCAGCAGTTTGTGGAATATGCAGACCAGCCCAACTGCAAGCAGCTACCATGCTGGGTTCAAAGTCACTTTAATTCCCTTGCCTTCCTCATCTAATACCGTACACCTTGAACTACAAAGTAGTTCCCAAATAAATGAGTGAGCTGGGAATACAACAAACATGACTGGTTGAAAAAAAAAAAAAAAACCTTTCAAGGCTGCAGCTTACTTTTGGGAGATGCTGGACTTAAGCGATGCCAGCTCTAAGAGCAGTAACTTGTATCAAGGGCTGTGGGGTGCAATTTACCTGACAGAATCAATGGGAGCAATTAACAAAAGAGCTAAATGAGTGAAAATTGTGCCAAATCTGTTAATAAACTGTTAATTCAGTGTGTTTGCATGTAAACATTATTTACAGATGAGTCTTGTGTTTGTAGAAAAAAGTAAGGATGCTATATAGGAAGAAAGCAAATCAGTTTGATTTGATCTTGATTGAATTCCTTTCTTATAGTGTTTTTTTCCCAGTGCTGCTTATTTTACACTCGAATCTCCACAATTGTTAAACTACCCATTGGAAACAGAGAGCAAGATCATCCAGTCAGATATTTGCACATACAATGGTCATTTTTTAAATTCTCTGCCTTCAGATAATTATTCTCTGAGACTAATTGCAGCTTTAGTCCTATAGGAGCATTATTTCTTGAGGGTGTAGACAGTTGAATGTGCGCTGGCCCGTTTCTTATTTATTTTCAAGCCAATACTAGTATTTATGTAGTGAGCTGGGAAATCATAAATTAAGGAACGCTAGCTTCTAAATATAAAATTCCCGGATCATTAGCTGCATTTGATTGGACGTAAAAGCACCTAATCATCTCTTGGTTGCAGTGAACTCTGAGAAATGTCGATTTTTCTGCAACATCTCATCAGACAGAGGAGATGGAGGAAGGTGCTCATAAAACTTCAACATTTTTTTCTACGATTGACAGTGTCTCGTAACCATTGCAACTGCTCTCTGATGACATCACCAATCAGCTTTGTGACACGCAAATGGGCTCCCGCAGAGTGGGGTCATCCTGGCGACAGGCCGCTCAATTGGTTTAATCAAGCAAAGGTACAGAAGGGGAACAGATGGTGTAGGAAGTGCGGATTCATTGATTTATCTGACTTGCCGCCATAACAAACATGAGCTTGCCTGATCCCGATCACTTGGATAGCAACTCTTCACAAGAAGAAGAAGCCAAGTCCTTTTCGCTGTTTGAATGATTTATGTTTCTGTCTGCCGATGACAAACATCTTTTAGGAGATGCAAATGAAATAAACCTCACAATAAAATAACCTTCGCTCCACTAGCCATTGCCACAACATAATAATCCTTCTATATGCACATTTACATGGCAACATCTTGGCATGGAAACAACTGTCATAATAATAGTGCTCAAGGAAAATGGCTAAATATGCTATCTTTTGCATAAATACATAAATTGCACTTTTTTTAATCAGTGTCTGTTTTCAGACAAAAAATCCTGAACAAACAACCCAAAAAACAGCTCAAGGAGAATTGTAATGTTATATAAGAAGATCAATAGTTTCTTCAAACACTGGTCAGAATTCATTTGAAACGGACCGCTTGTTCAACTCCTCAAATAAAAAAAGGATTGCTTTAAAAGTCCAACAGACAGACAGACTCGGTTGGCTACGCAACATGATCTTGAAAAAGTTCATATTCGGGCTGGACTGTAAATCTGCCTTCATCTGCCAATATTCATCCAGCTTTGGAACGGCTTCACAAAAACATAAAGATGAAATATTAGCTTCCCAGTACTTCAGCTCCCCTTCACTTCTACTGCGTCCTTACATCGTCATAAATATGAGCAATATAAGATGGCATTGTCTTTCACGGGACAGTAACTTTCCTAAGAGTGCCTTTCTTTGACTAGCGACTGGAAATCCATTAAGTGGACGCATACATTAGTATAGAGGGTGGGATGGAACAAGTTGCTCGCATGTCCATCAGACAAAGGACATACGCAATGGAACACAAATTAAATAATTCCTTAGATTTTTGCATAAAATACATGAAAATAACTTTCAGGATCAAACTGTAGAGCCTAAAATGAATTATTATTGAAAATGCTTCAATGTTATCTGCTGTGATCCTGCTTTTTACACCTACAGAAATCAATTTATTGTATAATGCGCATCGTTGGGCATGACTATTGATGCACACGTTAACTTGGTTAGTTGGGATTGGTTTACTGGAAATATTTAGAGTCGTCGGTCCACACTACACAATTTGTTCCACTGTAAGTGCGATGTCATACCTTGCTGGTTTGTTCCTAGTTACTTGAATGTTCTCTCTTCCATCTGCTGTGTCGTGCCTTTTCCAAAAAGGGAGTAGATGAAGTCAGTGATGTAACCTGCCAGGTTTCCTCATTCGTCATACTGCCCCCGACCCAGGCCAGAAGCATTAGCTCACCGCAGGCCTTAATTGGGACGTGTCTAATAACTGAGGTCCCCAGGGTTCGCTCTAATGAATAGAGAATATCATTAATGCCACTGTGACGGATATCGGCTTGCAGCTCTCCGGCATTTCACAACCTCACTCTGTCTCTCTCTCCTCCTCAGTAAATACTCTCAGGGTCCACCAGAGCTACCCACAAGCTCAAATCAGTTTTTAACAATCAATTGCCTTTGTCTGCTCGGTCTATCTGTTTCCCATTCTTTTCCTTGCATTATTTACAGTGTTGAGCTAAGAATAAGGTGGGTGTGTGCTTGAGATTTGCCCGGTGCTGCGTCAGCATCAGTGTCAACAGGTGAGTCGAACATAAGATGAACGAGTGAACAGCTGCTGTGTTTTATGGTGAGGTCACCTCGAGGCATCGATCTCTCGCTGTCTGCCACGTTGTCACGGCTCACATGGGGAGACGCCGTTAGATTCACCCAGCATCTTAACCTCCCCGCTTTTCCATCTGTCTGTTCGCATGCTGCGAACTGCCCTTCAAAAATAGGGGACAAACTGTTTTGTATGCAGCGCCATCTGCAGCAGAAGGACATAGAAAGATGTTTTGTCACACAAAACCTGAAAAATGAATGGTATAGAAAACGGATGGAAGGATGGAGGTTTGTGACATATGGGATAAAGTTGCATCGACATTTCTATTTCTGGATGGGTGCTTGGGGGATTACGTTTGCATGATAACCAAAAGTGACTGGCAGAGAGTTTGATCAGCAATGGCAAGCTCTAACAAGGGGTTCTTGAGTGGAATGAGAATGAATGTGAGCATGAGAAATTGAGAGAGGCAAAGGACAATTGGGGTCCGAGATGGTGCGTGACGTTCGAGTGGGATTAGCTAGCTAACAGAATGACCTGAAAATCTTTAGTAAGTCTTTCTGTGTTTGCTTGTGTATCTTTGCAAGGGTGCGTTTAGGTCACGGGTGTTTACAGTCAGGGCTGATGCAGTGCCACTGCTTCACATTGACTGACAGCTTATCATTAAACATTGACCCTTGCATATTTAGCAGGCGAACACGAAAACTTAGCTCTGTTAAAAGTTATGGCACTGGCATGGACGCGGCGTCTGGATAATCTATTCTGTGGAGGGAAGGGGGGGCGGGGGTGAATTAATGGTGTAGTTCAATAAAAATAAGTGTAATTTAGGACATGGTATGAGTTATACAAGCTATCACTAAACATTTGACATCAAGGCAAACTATGCTGCAGTGCCCTAACCTTGGCTGTAATAGATGGAGCAGCTATTCCTTTATGCATTGGTCACCAGCATGGACAATTTAAATGTCAACCAGGCCCGTGGGGGGAAGAAGCAGTGCTTCCTAACTGCATCAGCTTGGAACATATCCAAAATGTCTGCCTTTGAGCCTCAATGGTGTCGTACCTCCTGCACGTACACACACTCATATACAATCTTGACGTTGACCCCCTGCTTTTTGTCCTCAAGGGAGTCTAGTCAGTGTGACTTGTGAAAAATACAGCGTGCGGGGGGGGGGAGGGTAAAAGAACACAGAGTTGACCCAAGCTGCACTTGGTCAAGGCTTGTCAAACATCACCAGACAAATGTTCTTCAGTGATGTGTTTTGTGATAGTGTTTTTAGGTGGTGGTGATATGCACTCTGGGGCTGGTGCACACACGCAGAGTCAAACTGAAGGCACATGTGCACAGGCACGTATGCGCTTGTCACCGCAAGGGAAACAGAGCACAGTAACATGAAATAGAGTCGACACCTACTTTGCATGCAAAGTGTGTGATCTGTGATCTGTGTCTGTGATGCATTCCATTGTCTTAAACACGTAACTTTTATTTCAACATTTGCTACAATGTAATAATTGAGTCAGCATATTTACATTTCAGATTTGCGCTGTAGCATTTATCTGCCAACAATCCAGGCAGGGAGATTTTGTTAGCCATAGGAGTATAACCAATAGTGAATAATAAAAACTTGCTTCATCTGTTCTAGGGTAGCGACTTATCACCACCTTTAAAGAGAAATAAACATTGTGCACAGTGCTCAAACACATACGATATTCCCCTTATTTGCCATGACGAAGTATTAAACTCTCAGTGCTTTGCAGCATTTCAAAAACTAATTCAGACCTTTGCATGGAGGCATCAACTAAATGATATTCAATATGCAGTTCATTTGCAAAGCAAATGAGGTGGCACAATTCCAGCTGGGACGCAATTGCTGTCAAGTGAGTTGGGGAGGACCCACAACACCGCAAGCTAATCATATGGAATAGCCTGTCATGGACCACAGATTGCAAAGAATAGTTTTTCGGTATGAATAGGACTGGAGGCAAATGAAGTCTAATTCAATAGCAACAGGTATGGTCGCACCCACATTTAGATATGATGTCTTCATTTTGTTTGGTTATGAGAGGTTTGGACTATTTTGGCCATTATATAGCTGAAGTGGCCAAAACATGGCTCGAGTCAGGAGTCAAATCAGCTTCAATGCTTTGATTATAAATCAAGAGTTTGACTCTGTGACGATTTTCACACAGCCGATTATGGAAAGGTTCAATCAAGGCAACTGTACTTCTCTTGTTTCTTGAAGATGTTTTAATCTTTAATCCAAAAGTCTAAAAATAAAAGGTAACAGTCTTCAAGCAACTATTGAAGGAAGATTCACTTTTGCGTCTCTGCTCAAAGACACGCCTCACCAACGAGCAGGCATGTTGGCATGTAAAGTCAGCTACTACATTGCTAGCATGATTTGTTCATGATGATATAGTCAAAGTCTGCTTTATTGTCAATTTCTTCACATGCCAAGACACACAAAGAGATCGAAATTACGTTCCCACTATCCCACGGTGACAAGACATATTTCACAATGTAAACATTTGATGAATTGCCAAGTATGTTGCACCCTTACATAACCTTTTATATGCAGCCATCCACGGCACAAACAACACCCTTATACGCCTTGACATTAAGTAGAAAGTTTCCCAATTACATCTGTTCAACTTTTGTTGCTGTTCTGTATGAGCTGCTTTCTGGTTTTATTGTTGTTGGTGTGGGGTCAGAAGGAAAATTGCATTTGGGAATTTGTCTGTTGCCACATGCAGGGATCTGCACTCAAAAATTCTGGTTAGAAATAATTCGATGCTTCACCGAAGGAAAATGTCTCTCTTTACAGGGACTTGCGTTTATCTTGAGATTCTGGGCTTCTTGAGCACGAGCAGCCACCCGCCTGGTCGTACCACCCTTACTTTGCCCCTAGTCGTCATGGTAACAAAAGCCCATTAACCCAGCAGCAGAAGCTTTTTTGCATAAAATCCTTTACAAGTGGATCCCATGTTTAATGTTAGTCTTTATACTTGGTACATTTTGACTGAATGCCACAGAACATACCGTTTTAAATTGGAAAAAAGTCTCCTTTCATTTTTAGGTGAAACTAAATAGGTCAGCACCAAACACGAATTAATTGAATAAGACATGATTACAGATCATTCATGTCTTTTCAGATTAACTTCAAATGGAGTCAGCCTGGGTACTTCCTTCCCTGCACCATCACTTTCCTCGATGATTGACTGGCACTTAGGTGAGTAGAAGTTGTGGCGCAATTATGTGTGAATTCTGGGAGGTCATGACAAATGTTTCTTCAACACAACCCCCTTTCTGTGTTAACAAGTCGAGGTGACTGTACACAGTAATGACCAACAGCAATAGGAAAAAAAAAACCTCCTTGGTGGCTGAAGAATAATGCTCAGCTTGTATTCAATACGTTGTAAAGAAATGTAATAATATAAATGTTTGATTCACTCACTTTAATAAGAACAAGATAAATCAAGCCTGTGACACATTGTAAGCCACAGTGCAGACAGGCATCATGCATCTTAGTATCAATTTGAAATGTCCCTCTTTAGGAAACTCGGATAATTTTACGTAAACTCGGGTTAAATGTCAATATTCTTAGAAAAATCATACCTGTAATTTTCAACATTTTGTATTTCCATAGTGACGAGATAAGTAATATATATGAGCTCCTAGGTTGACCTGGCCATTGCGACGACAGTTTTCCAAAGGGCGCTGACAAAGACACACTTGGTGGACCTTTAGGCACCACGATGCAGTCGTTCTCGCTAAAGGCTGCATTGGCTCCCTCTTTCTACATATCTTTCTGGATTTCTTGTTGACAGCACAAGATTTAAAAAAAAAAAAAGAAGAAAATATGGACTCAGATTGGATTGCATCTATGTGTCACAATTGAAGTGTCTAATCACGTAAGGTTCAGTCATGTCCCACTTATCTCCAACTTGGCTGCAGATCAATACTATGTCACCTGAAGCATGGTCGCTCATACTAACTCTGCAGGCAGCATTGTTTTCATGCCTAAGCTACACTGCCTCTTTCACACAATTGAATCTTTATTTATTGTTATGTTTGAACCTCAAAGCCAGCAGGGAGTAGCAGTCTCCGGATTATTTCCGGATTATTTCCATTGCATGTGGCGACACAAGGAGGAATATCAACACACCGCTACCATTGTGTTCAATTCAATTCTCATATTAGTCATTCCATTCTGGGAAAAGTGAAGATGCCCACTCGAGCTTGTTGAACCACAAAACAACTCAGCAACAGATCAAATGCCAATAAAAGTCTTAAGAGGAGGAAAACAACAACAACAAACAAAGAGAAGGTCATCTATTTTAAAACGTTAAAGAACAGAAGAGAAGAATGCACCTTATCCTCCTCTGGCAAGCTGCCACTCTTGTGCGGCTTTCAATTGGCCACCCAAAGAAAATGGTTTCTCTGATAATGGTGCCCAGTGTCAGATGCTTTCCTCTCCATTTAAAGGAGAATTATAGGCTGATAGAGTTTGCTCGCAGAGGGGCGGGCTGGGTCAATGCTGTTTACAGTCATTGCCCAGCTTGCCACCCTCTTGAACATAAAAAATAAAATAAATCCAAAACAACAATTACAACAACACTTGATGAATTATTATTACTTTTGGCTGGCTTGTTAGTTCTGATGTTATTGCTGCACGGGTGTGACTGCTAATCATTTTCATATCATATCACTAAAGCCAGATATGAAAATTGGAGATTTAGTAAAAAATTTGGAGAAATACATCGTTCAAGATATTTAAATAACGCGTAGAACGTCAATGCCTCGCATGAATTTGCTCTGTCTGTTGTTCTTTTTGTTTTTTTGTGAGGTTTCTACCAAAAGGAGAATGTCAACCAAGTACTTCCCTAAAATCAGTACAAAAATTTGTCACAAATAATGCGGATGTGACAAGTGATGATATACTGTACACTTATTTTAATAAGCACAAACGTTTCTTCTTTTTAATTACTATATATATTTGAGGCTGAAAGAGTTGAGGAGCACTGAAGAATTTATTTCTTTAACTACTAATGATGTGTTACGCTGCCTTTAGCGTCAGAAACATTCTCTGGTGAACATTAAGACCTCAAGAGAACAAGATCACAGACAATAAGCAGCTCAGTGTGAGCTGGTTTCACAAACCCTATAGCAAGGTTGCATGCTTGAACATGTTTTAGTCACTGAATTGAAAGAAACGTCGAACTTAATAAGTCACTTGGGAACCGGATTACTTGATCGCAATGTCAGAATATACATTGAGTTAATTCTGGTCTTCTATTGTGGCTCGATGTTTGTTTGATGGCCTACTATAAAGACACAATTGTGATTAAATATGTCAATCAAACGGGACATTTTCGTGACCTCCTTATGATGACAATAAAAGGAGCAACCCATTAGTACCTTTATCGGGACACAATCCAGACATTTACATCAATCATTTGCAGATTTCAGCCAATTAAACATAATAAAGTAGCTGTAGAGCTGAAAGCAAATTTTAACAGCACCAATCTCCTGATTAATAGCACATCCAGCAGGCGTTAAGTGCACACTCAGTCAGACAGCAAAGATACATAAATATGAGATTTTAAGTGCCTTAGGTCTGCATGCCGCAACATCATATGAAACATTTTAGTTGTGAATATCCAACAAAAGTTGGATAGAGAGAACACAGAGTTGCATGAGGGTGGTTATCTGTTATTGGTTTCACACAGAGGTACGGAAGAGGTGGATCCAGAGGAAACATAAAATACAACAATATGTAATTGAGTGGTAGCGCTGCGCTGAGGCGCAAATGTTTATTGATCTTGAGGAACGATTTAATCTCAGTAAATTGATCTAAACCTTACACTTGAGTAGATCTTGTCTAACAGTGCATAAAACCCTCTGAATTATTGCCATCTATTTTTTTCATCATCCTACAGACCGGAAGACTTATGTGGAGGGGCACACGATCAGGGCTGAGGGACAGCTTCCAAATGCCCACTTCATGACACTATGACTGGTGCGCTGTAAGGACATTGAAGTTTTTTGAATTGGCCATAATAGAAGTTGGCTGTGACCACTACCAGAGTGGCGCAACCGTCCTTTTCATCTACAGAATGATTAACATCGAGTCGAACACGCCTCAGCGCAGCTACGCCATGCAGGTAACATCTCTGCATATGACCTCTGATTTGCTCTGGGAATCAAGTGAAGTTCAGTAAGCACTGTTCTTCAAATATGTGCTCTGTGATGTATAAACAATGTATATTGCCATTCTGCCTTTGTGCTGCTAGAAAGAGACTCCTTTCACCACCTCACCTTTCTTTGGATTATAAGGTCAGCCAAGGTTTTTAGAGCTCTAGCAATTCTTTGTCATTATAGAAGTGAATAGTAAAAAAAAGGTGCAAGATGCAGATATGCTTTACCGTTCTTCTCAAGGTGAATGCAATATCCTTAAGAGTGGTTTGAGTGATTTTAGACAAGGCTAAGGTAGCAGCCAGAATGCTCATATGAATATGGCAGTACACGATACAAAATATTAGGCCTTGTGATCATTACACCTCCACAAAATGAAGTTGGATAATGTTTTGTGCGTAGTTGAAGTAAAGGTTCTGTGCAGGTTTGCGTGCATCAAACACAAGCATGACTTCCTGGACCTCGTTTTTTGCAAAAATAAGTTATTTTACCTTACATCCCTAGAGAATGACTTGCAAAAAAAAGTCTCTCGATACATTTGTCTATGCTGCGTCAACTCTTAAACTTATGCAAAGAGAAAGCACAAGTACTCAAAACAAGGAAATCGGCTCAATAACAATGATATATTTTTCAAAGTCATGCAATAATGCTCTGAATATCCCTGAAAGCATTTCTTTATTTAACCTAGCAACGGGTGTATGACGACCAGGTGAAGAAGTAATGATAGCTCGAAGAGAGGATGAATGGCTCGCTGGCGGGTATGCAGGTGGAGCATGGTAGGTGAGCAAACAGCAATCTTGTGGTGGTGGAAGAGTGCAAAGGGATCACAGCGAACCAAAGAAATAAACAAGAAAGCAAACGCAAAAGATGTTGGTGACGATCTCATCTTTAGGTACGTCAAACACACAAGATTGCTTGCATGACAAATGATTTGGCATTTTCAATTCCATTTGAAAAGTAAACATTGCAGCAATGCACTTTGAGCAAATTTATACAGCCTAATACAGGTTGCATAACAATGTCTATTCTGAATTCCAACGAAAACACAGAAACAATGCATACCTCCCCTTTGAGAGTTAGAGCGGCTAGCCTGGGCACATGCATCCTTTCTATTCAAGGGAATAATGTGCAAAGGCTACCTCTGCATATGTACATAAAGCAATTAGCCTGCTAGTGAGTGAGTGGTGCCCCTTGGGTGGCATAAAACAGAACAGGCTCCTTTCGTTCACCAAGCTGCTTGGTTAAATATTGATGCCCCCTGAGCTGTTTTAGACGCTTGTTTCGTCGACTGGAAAGTAGCCACTGGCTGACTGAACCACAGCAGTGGGAGTTTTGAGAGAAATCCCCCCCAAGAGGTCTCAAGCGGCTCGCTTACATGACAGCTGCCTGTTGTTTGACGGCTATGAGTTTAATGTACTTGTCACTCACAAAACCTACAGGGTGCACGCTAAGTTTAAAGTCAAGACGTTTTCTTGTAGTCTGAAGACTTCTGGGTCAGTGATTGTGGATTGAGCGCCAGTAAAGTATTGTTTTTCTTGTCTAGAGAAATATATTCCTTTGATGGATACCCTAATATTTTTGCATGACACAGTTTGAAATGAAGCCGGAAATGAAGAAAGGATAACAGACTGCGTAACCATGCAATGAACTTCTTCAACTTCCTTCTCAAGCACAAGCGAGTGGTTGATGAGTTCGTTTGAGAGCGAGAAGCGGGTCATTGTCAACACTCAAAGCCGTTTCTCAGTTAACTCGCCTTTTGTACTAAGAATCCCAAGAGGAGTAGAAGAAAACCGTAGACCGATGAGATCATTAGCAGATACAATAAGACTTATAAAACATTTGAAAAAGTTGTTCTGGATTCCCATAAGTCATACAACCCACTCGGCCACCTCTCAATATCATCACACCAATCTCTACATGGTGACTGATTTTAACTCAGTATAGGCTACGTGTTTATTTCAGCTCCCTATGGGAAGTCGCGGTAGTTCTGTGATGTTCAAAGTTTGGCCATGCAGAGAGCAATCTAAAATATGTGGATGCTCATTGTGTATGTCAGAGTGAGCATTTGAAAAGCCCTTGTGTGCAGATGTGAAAGGTACTACGGTAGACACCATCATAAAATGGGACAGAGGTGATAGGAACAAAGTCACGCTCTCAGCAGGAGATGCCATGGAACTGAATGAATAAACAGCGGGAGAGCCGACTTGTTCAATCAAGTGAAAAGGTGCGTGGAGTTACTCGACACACTTTTGGAAGAAATACAGTAGGTGTGCACTTCTAATGCGCTTACTGCATGATACGTGCATCACAAGCCATGAATAATTCTCTTCATGCATCCGGTTGTACTTTATGTTACCCTAAACGTGACTTTTATAATGGCCTGGTTTCCGAGCCCGAACGACGTAACTCCACTCTTGACTCTGAGAATCGCGGTACTACTAATGCAATATAATGCAATAGCCCTGAAATACTAAATCCACCCTTCAGGAGGATTAAAGGTTCGGTTTATTTTCAATCGATAACTGTTGATTCATCCTGATCTTTTGTGTAAGTATTCTGGTGCTGATGATCTGATAAATACGATATCTTCAAACCCTGTGCCAACCACAGAAAAAATCTTATCTCACTAACTGCAAGACACAACTACAGTATGCAATAGTCAGATATTGTGGGTTCAAATCCATCTCTTTTTATGGTGTTTGGGTGTTCGCAACAAGCTAGCACAAGTTTTCTCTTTTTTTTTTCCACTTTCCAGAAACATGAATTTCGGGATCAATTAAGAAGACTTTAAGTTGCTCATAGGTGTGAGTGTATTTGATTTTCTATTTCCACTCTGAAATCGATGAGCAGCCCATTGAGTAAAATGATCCCTCACACACAGGGCATGACAAACAGTCCTACGTACAATTCACTTCAAAATACTTCAATGAGAAACTGCAAAAACAATATTGCACTAAAGCTGCGTTCAAACAGTCATCCAAAATTGGGCTAATAATCCTGCCATATGAACCCCGGGTTTTAGACCTTATCCTGTTTGTCAAATGAGTATGTTGGGAATGTTTCTGGATATGTGTGTGCTGTATTTCATGAAACACGGCCACCCCTCAGTGAAATGTTGTGTCAGCCTGCCAACCCCAGTAAAACTTTCCAGCTTTGCCCATCTTGGACAGATACTGTTTGTTGTCCATGGGATTAAGGTCAGAGCTTTTTATCTCGCTTCCATGATTCCCGTTTCCTGATTTGTTAGTTTAAGAAAATAACATTAGACTCTGTGGCTACCCTTTTGACATTTTTCCTGCAGATTTGGTAACCTTTCTGGACCACCACTTTAAGGCATCTTTACAATTGTCAAAGCTGGAATAGGATTCAATTATAGGCCCAAAGGATGTCAGAAACGCATCTCCTGAAGTTAGTAATGCAACAGTCGATCAATGTCAGCGCACCACCTCCCGTCTCTCTCCTTGGCAAAAGATGTTCTTTTAATGTTGAGCACAGACCCTGACGCTTCTAAATGAGAAGTGAGATTTCACACTGCCAATTACTTCAAACTGCAGAGAGATCCAGGATAACAGCCAATATCTGCCGGCTCAGCCACCTCTGTGCAAATGACCCCAGGGAACGCCAGCTAAACTTCAAAACTGCGTAGAAATGAAAATGACTGGACTGAGGCCCAGTTTACAGTAGACCCATATTTTACAAGGACCTTGTGCATGTTTCTCATGACCTTTGTGCATTATTTGCCAAGTAGTTACATACACATTTTCACCCTCAGAACTGTTTACTTTACTTTCAAGTCCTCATCTTACCATAAATCTGCTTTGATGGTTTCCGGCTTCCATCGAGAAGATGTATGTTAAATGTAAGGTGGTCGCCGGTCCATACACTTTTCTATTATGAGACAAAAATATGCAGGCCGCATATCAACGAGATTAGATGGAATATTCAAGCATCTAGTTTTGCAAGCATCATAATAGAAATTCGGCCTTACCTAGGATAAAGTCAACGTACAGGGTTTGCGACAGTATTAACAATGACTTTTAATGAAAAGTGTTTGATTCTGCACTTTTGACTTAAGCAGCAGATCAGCTGGAGACCAAGAGAGAAGAAAGTGTCCCCGTGGCAACCAGAGAGAGCTAGTGAAGGGAAGAGCCAAGAGTCTTGTAACGGCAAGAGGCAGGCTCTGGAAAAGGGCAGGGCAAGCCTTCAGGGTACGTGGGCTGAGCTCCACGTATACCACACTCATTTTTTTTTATTACACTGTGCTTATTAGAATTGCCCTCAGGGCCGGTTCTGACTGCAGCCTTCTGGTCTCACTGGTGAACATTTATTTCTCTAGTTTATTACATTTTGACATGAACAAAAATGCTTTATTCTTGTTTACACCTACAAAAACTACAATTTAGTTATAGTTAAAGTCCCCAAAAAGTCCCAATGATCATCGTCACACACACATCTGGGTGTGGTGAAATTTGTCCTCTGCATTTAACCCATCCCCATGTGATTTTGATCCATCCCCTGGGGGAGAGGGGAGCAGTGAGCAGCAGCGGTGCCGCGCTCGGGAATCATTTGGTGATCTAACCCCCCAATTCCAACCCTTAATGCTGAGTGCCAAGCAGGGAGGCAATGGGTCCCATTTTTATAGTCTTTGGTATGACCCGGCCGGGGTTTGAACCCACAACCTTCCAGTCTCAGGGCGGACACTCTACTACTGGGCCACTGAGCTGGTTTGCTGAGTTGCATCCAGCACGTGGATTAGATTAGGCATCAAATTATGTACAATTTGTGGAATGGCACTTAGCAAAAAGAAACACTTTCTGTTTCATGGACGACGATATTGCGCGTTTTACAAACGGAGGGTGGAACATTTCTATCGGGACTGCATTGGCAAAAATTCAAACAAATGCCTCAAAGCCGGACTCTGCCATATCTGATCCTGGAGCGTGGGGTTGGTTCCATTGTGCGTTGCCAGATAAAACCCACTCCCTTAAGCTTTGCGTTTCCAAGATTTTCGGGTATGACTTGGCAGTAATTAGTGTCCATCCTGAGAGGTGTAATCAATTAAACAGGGTGAACCGTTCTCACTGGTTTTGTCACAGACAAGTGACATCGGAGCATATTCATCTTGTCATTTCAATTGGTCATACTGGGCTGTATGATAGATTATGTGACAGAGACATAACTGGTCTCCTTATGCTGGTATTTACACACCAGGAGAACAGAGGAGGCAGAAAGAGCATTGCGACACAATTGCTTGTCTGTTCCAATGAATATTCAATGTGAAATTACTGAATACTTTATTAAGCAGGGTGTATGTATTAAAAGGCTGAAATACTGAACGCTCAGGCACTTCGAAAATGCCAATAAAGGATTACAAGGTCTTAGAGACTTTGCTATTGTTAGCCTCATTAAGAATGATGATGACATGGGAGTAGAGGGAACTGACTCTGGACTTTGTGCTTTTTTTTATTGTCAGAAGCTTCTCCAGCATTGGGAAGTGGCATAGCCTCACAACTTCAACACCAAAGGAAAGGACACAGAGAGTGGAATCTTACAGGTTTTTATCCAAAGAACAAATCCAATTGCTCTACAAAGGCCGAGTACAAAAACACCAGAGCAGACCATCTGTTTATCATCATCACATAAAACGTAAAGTCCCATTATTGTCACTCTACCACTGATAATACTGCTGGTGATTATATCATACAATGGCATAAATGAAAATAGCCTTTTTCTTAGATTGTTCTGGATTTTGCAACAAGCCAGATACTGGGCCGTTTTGCTAGCGTTATTTCAATTACGAGATCTGCCAAAAAGTTCCATTTAGCTCTTAAAATGCAACCATATAATTTATGGCGTAAAAGCCAATTTCACTGATACTGATGAAATTATTTCAGCATTGTTTATCCACTCCACAAAAAAGTAAGAAGTAGAAGAAAGTATTCATTACAACCTTCAGATGAAAGTAACTGGCAAAATATAACACTTAGTTGACTTCAAAAGTAATTGGCTCAATGTCATGACTCCTTTCGGGGCTGGGCTGTGCAAAGCTGAAATCCAGACAATGGTCCTGACCTAAAAATACCTTAAAATCTAATTTGAAGTTAGCGTTGCATATTGTATACCTGCTTCAAAAATGCAGCATTCCTCCAGACGAGTGTTTTGATTAGGGAGAGAAATGTGAGACCTGACCTTTCGGTTGATTGGACCAACGCGTTTGTGCACTAACATGGCTGCAAGATTAAATTTTGAATTCACATCATATCACAACTTACGCATAATATATGCATGGAGCCGCTTTGCTGCTTGACACTTGAATAATTTGTAATGTGCCCATTGTTAGACAACATATATTTATCCTTGTCTATTTATCAGTCAAATATTTACGTTTCGAGTGGAATGCCTCAAAGTAGATAATAGTAATTGACTCGACTTTCAGCTACAGCATTACGAATCTAATTTCATATTAATGTTCCAGGATCATGTAATTTGGAACGAAACGTGTTGAACATTTTCCGTCTCGGGACTATGAATGGTCTAAGCCTTCGGCTAATGGGCATAGCTGTCCAAATTGAGGCTATACGATAAACACTTGCTCTGATGGATGGTGTCGTATTAAATTATCAAATGATGTGGCTAGGAAACAAATGGAAAAAAAGGCATCACCAATCTGTTTTTAGTTTGTAGATGAAGTCAATAACTCTATCACCCATGTATTCGTTTCTTGATACATTTTTATTCTTTTAAAGATATATAGAAAGGCCACAGCATTTCTTTCTTTTCCATTATATTATACTATGGGATTACAAAAGTACTACATTTTTTTTATCAGAAATTTTGATTAGTTTTTAAAGGTCTTACAAAATGTCAATGATTTAAATGTCATGATGCCAGTAGAAAACCATTTCATGTGACTTTTTTTTTTAAATGCCGACCTTTGTGGCTGTACATATTGTACATACCAGAAATCACCATGGGTGACATCAGAAAATAGTGACACGGGTCTCTGATGCGGCCACTCAGAATTGCTTTGGATCAATCAATCGACAACCAATTTTTCTTTTTCTGAAGTTCATCATGAAGTAAGTTAAGCAAAAATGCTCTCCTAATACATAGCACAAAATGTATTCTGCTCTGTAGTTAACCTATTTGAACTCTTGTAAGAAAGAAGCGAAACGCATAAGTCGACCTGCAATGTCCTACAGTATGCGTTGCAAGCTTCTTCATCCAATCACATTCGTGAGTGGAAGGAGAGTAACTCAAATTCATAAAATGAAGTGTGTTCACCACCATTATTACTTGCATGTCGCTACATTCAGAGGGAGTGATTACAGTTAATTGGTAAGGGACCACTCAGCTGACTTGCGGGAAAGTGAGTCAAAGTAAACTGTTGTGGAGTTTAGAGGTTCGATTTAGGACTTTGGTGTTCCTGTGTGGAGTTTGCTTGTTCTCCTCGTGCTTGTGTAGTTTGTGAGTCTGAAAGGTTGTTAGTGTGATCATGTCAGTCCATGTTGGTCTTCATCCGTCTTTATTCTTGCCATCGCTTTACCAATCACCTTCTTTCTCGCTCTTTGTTTCCGCTTCTTCACCTCTCCACAAAATCAATCATTTCTAATAGATTCAGGTCATGATTGAGCGTATACACCAAGCTGGAGGAGATACGTATTAATCACAGAAAATGTCTTTTTCATTATGATGCACCATGTAGCCAGTCTGGTGTGCCTCAAGGATGAACTAGCTAAATTGTCCAAATACGCATGCATGAAATATAAACCAGCGACAGACGTACTGTGACACTACAAACGGCCATTAGTCAAGCATATCTCCTGGCACTGTGCTGCAGTTTTTGCTCACTCAACTCAACTTTATGTATCACGCGTCTACAACAGCTGTCACAAAGCACTTTACAGAACACACAATACAGCAAATGTTTTTCTCCATTCCTACATACGCTTTGTTATTTGAAGAGGTTATTCTGTCAATGAAAGAAGAGCGATTCAAAGTCTCCTTTCACAAATTGATCGAATACTGTGTCGTGATCACAACATGCATACCATCACTAAAGTCTGCTGCAAGCTAAATTTGAAAGTAAAAAAGCAACTGTAGCGTCCATTGGTGAGGAGCATAGACACAGATCCTTTTCACTTTTCAAACGCTGACTCCTCTTCACATATGGCAAAGCTCATCGGACATACTCAGGTATTCTCACAATGACAGTTGAAGTTTGAATGAATACCTGAATCTTTTTTGTAGCTATTACTCTGCTACAAAAAGCAGGACGAGAACAACATTTAAACTCAATTCAGTGGTCGGTTGGTCTAAGAATGATACTGAAACGAAAGGCCCGTGATTCGCATGTTTGTGCAGCGGCATAAGAATACACGGCACAAAAGGCACACATGCTGTTTTATTGCTAGAGCCAAGAAGCACTACTATAGTTTAGTGATCAATTATGAGACATTCTGACACGAGTCCAAATTTGGGTCATCCCCCGCACAGAATGACCCGACACTGATTTGAATTTAAGACATTCTTGCTGTGAGACACCACCCCGTGCTGCCACAAAAGTTGTTCACTGGGTGTAAAAAGTTCAATTATCTGGTATTGACTGCAATTTGTACATGCGTATCCTGTTGAGACAGTCGGCTCATGTCCTGCACCATCATTCTCAGTCACCTCAGGAATCACCGATGCCTTCCACACAAAAGCCAGTGCATTCACTACAGTTACTATTTGAAAGACAAACTGCCTTTCATGACCAAAGCCTCTGTCATCTACGCGCTGTCGACAAACCCTCCCTTCAAATCCACATCCTTTTTTCTTGACACTTTTTCCAATGTTGTGATGAACTGGGCATGACGCAGCATATTTTTAAAGTCACGTTAGCCACTTTACTGAATCCTGATTCTTGATTGTTTGCATGTTTCTTTCAGTCCTATTTTCTGTATAAAAACTCGACCAGTGCTATAGTAATTGCATAGCCACACTTAATGAGATCAAGATATGAGTTTCTCCTAAGCCGACAAGAGGTGGTGACACCTGTGGTTATCCATTTATAAATAGCCGCGACCAGAAATTTGCCCTTGGTACCGAGTAATCCCTATCTCGCTTAGCAACTAGATTGTAGACCTTGATATACGAGATTGTCGACATTGATAAAATATTGTGTCTCTCCTGCTTTCTAGCATAGAAATGTGGAACCGTAACTAAAATGAAACTCACAAGATGGGGATTCAGTGGACTCTCACAAAACCTCTGGAGGACCAACATTTTGCAGACTGTTGTTAATACAAGTTAAATTATTTGAGATACAAGGCGCATGTCACCAAAAAATCCTAATCTGGGCCATATTTTCCTGCAACTCATTATCAGCTTTAAGATGCATCCAGAGAACAAGTCCACATCAACGGGGCCTACTCGTCCCACTGTCTACGCGCCACACAAAAATACACCATTGCATATGCAAAAAGCTGACACAACATAATCTCACTCACACTGTTCATACGCACGCATGAGTGATCCCATGTATTAGGTTTGATTTTGATAAATGTCAGTGGGTGGAGTGGGCATTCAGCCATTTATAGCGTTAACATCCTGGAGCAAAGTCAAGAGACAACGCATGCAAATGTATGTGAGTTTGTGTGTGTGGAAAAGACGAGAAAGACAGACAGAGTCGCTGCATGCATGTAAACAACTCTATTAGCAAGCTGTCCTTGCATGATGGAGAGCGCCTCTGTGGGATGTTGTCTCCAGTGTTCTGCCAACTCTCTTTGCTTATTCTTCCACTCCTCATTCAAGAGGCAAATTATGAAATCCTCAAAAAGCCCATGAGAGCTTTTTTGTTCTTCCTTTAACCTCCTGTGCATCTTTTGCTCTTTAAGTCTGTGCGTGGTACAGGCTGGACTCCTGGTTCTGATAGTGCTGTTCTTATCATATTTTTAATATTCAAAGCCCACCTAATGCTCTCACCTGAAGTATAATTTTGTCTTGGACAATACATCAAAACGAAAAGGCACCAAAGAAGCCGGCAGCTTTCAGTCTGAAGGTGGGCATTAAGAGGGCAGAGAATGCGACGATAGAAGTAATAAAAGAAAATATGCAGCAAACATGCTGAATGTCAGTCATTCAAATGACAGACCTTCTTCAGGTAAGGTGAGTCCGGGTCTCTAATCTCCTTCACTTCCCCGACGATTGCAAGGTTGAGGCAATCGTACGTTCTCATCAGCATAAGTGTGACGCTGCAGAGTACACGCCGGAATGCAAACGTTTAACCTTGGGGTTGTCTTTGGTTAACACATTGCGCCATTACCTCCTGACACTGCAGTACAATAAAAAGATGTGTATGTGCAGCGTACCTTGCCTCGTATCTTGACAGCAATTATACACAACAGTAATCTGAAAGCTTGTTGCATAGGAAATCATATTTAGTGAAACACAGGCTGCGATTTGTAATCCTTGGCAGTTCTTTGGCCTTTTATCAGGCACCCAAAAGAACATAAAGAGAGAACCTCCGTTGGATGAACAGCATCAGGCACAAGCGGAGAAACAGACAGATGCACACCCTCTTGAGAAATGAGCTGTTATCGCTCTTATCGTCTTCTCCAGCTGGGCCCCGCAAAAGGCAATAGCGCTGTTGGAACAATCATCGTATTTCCACGATTCACAGGGAAGCATGTTGAAAGCTTGAATTTATTTATTTTTTGACATGCCGCAATCAAATGAAGATGTTTCAGATGCCGCCAAACAGCTGTAACAAGTTGAGTTTTCAGTCAGTTTTGTGATTTACAAGGTGGTTCAACGCATCTGGTGGGCATGTCAGTTTGCTGCCTCCATAGCATATTTACTTTGTATTGTTCTCAATCCGAGACTTCACTTGCCCGAGAACAGAGCAGAGACAAAATTGAGACTTTACGGAGTTGAGACTGAGCCAAGACCAAGACCGAGACAAGCCGGGACGTAGACAAGACCAAGACCATAAAAATCAGGAAAACGTGAAAAGGTTGAAAAATAATGAGTATTTTATCTTTAATTCAAATTTTTTTCTAAATACCATTGACAGCAAAAAACGCAGCATCTGCAACTCGGTCAAAGCACGACAAGCAATGGTTCTCATTTCTTGCAAAAAAAAAAAAAACATACTTTTATGTATTCTAGATTTAAATAAGAACTAGATTGCATATAAAAACATGAGCAACTGAAGTATTTTGTGTGCTAATCGTGCAGGGGAGAATCTCATAAGAATGCCCTTTGGAATAAATATCCTCAGTCAGATCACTGAAAAGGTTTCAGTAAATATGGAGGGTGGGTAGTGGGGGTCAGTAAAAGGAATTAAAGGTATTTGTTGTCTTACCAAGTGTTTCTCCTCATTCTCACGTTCCCAAACCTGTCTTAACATCAGTCAGCATACGACTTTTCATTTGCCTGACATTTACCGTTTGACGTGAACAAGTTATGCGGTTTGACTCCTTGGAAGGTAGAAAAATGCAGCTACCATTTTAACTGAAAGTAGAAAAATCAACCAAATCATCCCTTACCTGGGCCCCAAATGCATTCAGCTGTTACATAAGTGTAAACACATGACGCATTCTACCTATTATGCCTGCATCAATATTTATGATGTGCCATCAGAACTAAAGAGCAAGGTTGACAGCAGTAGTTTTAACATTCACACTACAGCTACCATCTAGAAAAGGGACATTTTGTTTGTTTGCTGTTATGAGGTTTTTTTTTCTCTCTGTCTCTTTCTAAACGTATATTTGAATGAGGAGGCTCGTTTACGCAAAAAGCAAACGCTACCACTGATTTGTCACCTTAAGCTCTTTAAATAGGAGCTCTGTTAAATGAGTAAACACATTTAAGCACCAGATATAGTGCTTGCTTACATGATCAGATGTGTTTTGACAAAATGACAGAAAAAAAAGAACGTATCAAATGAATTGGTTGAGAAAATGGTCATTTTCACAATTTAGGTCTCTCAAATATTTTGTGCTAATTTGCATTTTTTTTGTTGCTTATGACAAAAACAAACACATTAACACACAAAGGACCTTACACAATATGTAGGAAGTGAGATCACTGACGTGAAGATGTCACTTATTCTGAACAAACAAGGAAAGAGAATATACCGTATTTTCCGGACTATAAGTCGCTCCGGAGTATAAGTCGCACCAGCCATAAAATGCCCCAAAAAGTGAAAAAAAACATATATAAGTCGCTCCGGAGTATAAGTCGCATTTTGGGGGCAATTTATTCGACAAAATCCCACACCAAAAACAGTCATGAACGAGCAACAACAGGCTAAACGATAGCAACAACAGGCTAAACGATAGGTATGCTAACGTGACAAACACAAACAAAGAGCTGAGAACGGGCCTGACGTAACATATAGAGTGATTAAGGACAACTATTACATGAATAACATGTTTATAAAACCATCAGTGTCACTCCAATTCATTAAATAGCAACAACAGGCTAAACGATAGGTATGCTAACGTGACAAACTCAAACAAAGAGCTGAGAACGGGCCTGACGTAACATATAGAGTGATTAAGGACAACTATTACATGAATAACATGTTTATAAAACCATCGGTGTCACTCCAATTCATTAAATAGCAACAACAGGCTAAACGATAGGTATGCTAACATGACAAACACAAACAAAGAGCTGAGAACGGGCCTGACGTAACATATAGAGTGATTAAGGACAACTATTACATGAATAACATGTTTATAAAACCATCAGTGTCACTCCAATTCATTAAATCCATCGATCGTTCTTTGTCAACAATGGGTGCGCACGGCTGAGGGCGCTTGCGCTTCAAAATATTCCACAGGCTCATATAACGATAGATAAACTATATTTTAAATAACTATAATACAAGCCAATAATATTATCAAACCATCCGTGCACTTTAATTCCATTAAATCCATCGATCAAATTCCTCGTCCTTTGTCAACATCGCCGCGCGTGCGCCCTGACGTCAGCCTCGTCTTTATTCCACAGATCTACTATATAACTATATTGTAGCGTTAACAAAGTACAAGGATAGACGTAGGTTTGGTAAACGGCTCTTTATTAAACAAAACAAACTTCCAAGCGTGTGGCGGCGTGGACTTCCAGACAGACCGGGCGTGCGTAATGGCCATGTCCGAGCCCCACGCACCGTTCGCGGACAGCCACTCGGCCGAGCGTCGGCCCCCGACTCAGTAGAGACCGGGCGTGCGTAAAAGCCATAATAGTTTTTCAAACCTTCTATGTCACTCCAAATCCTTAATTCCTTCAAACTCGTTGTCCTCCGTGTCACTTAGAAATGGTCACCGCTAATGATGGTAGTCCTTGTGTGGGCACGTTTGTATGTAAACAACCGGCGCGCCGCGCTACTGACGTCACTTGAAATAGTAATCCATTGGTACATCACGGTTCTCCAAACTTTCTTTCTGCTGCTCGATTACTGTTTTCAGCTGCATATTTTACAACTTGAAGTTTGTAACCTGCAAAATATGAGTTTCTTTTTGGTGCCATTTTTCTTAAGCCCACCCAGTTGATGAGTCACGGCCAACGGTAAAATTTAGAGCGCCCTCATCCAGTTTCGTCTGAAAATATAATTTTTTTTGGTTGTTTTATCAAAGTCAAAGTCTGCTTTATCGTCGATATATTTTTTTATATACTAAGACACACAAAGAGATTGAAATTACATTTCCACTATCCCTCGGTGAGATAGTACACATATGCATACAAGCATCACAAAAAAAAAACCAAGAAGGCACTAACAATGAATAAATAAGAGTATTGAATAAATGATAAATAAACAAATAATAATAAATAATAATAATAATAAATATAAGAGGAGCAAAAATGGAGCAAGTGTACATACAGCAGACAGTGGACTTGGATATGGTGCTTTAAAGTGTTAATTGCTTTATTTGACGTTTTCTCTATTTTTTATGTTTTGAATATGTTCAAGATAAAGAAATAAAAGCATGTGAAGTGATCAACTATACTAAAAATAACATGGGAAGTGGTCAACTATACTTGTAAGTGATGTCTTAATGATCAAGTAAAAATTTGTGAAAAAAAACATATATAAGTCGCTCCTGAGTATAAGTCGCCCCCCCACCCAAACTATGAAAAAAACCGCGACTTATAGTCCGGAAATTACGGTACCTGCACTGAAAACCTTTCACATTTTACACTTGCCGCAGGACTTGCAAATAAATTTAGTTTGAATCTATGCATGGATTCTTACGACAAAACACAATATCAGTTATTAGTAATTATTTGCATACATTCATCATAAATTAAACCCCGCTTCTTCTTAATGGGGAAACATAAGCACGAGACAGGCATACAAAAGGAGCACAAGGAAAACAAACTTATTTCTAAATCAAAACCAAATGAAAGTCGGATCATGACAGTCGGGACTTCAAATCAATGTTTACATTTATCAGGTTAATTTCTCATGGATAGTCACTGTAAATTATCAGAAATATTTATGCCTCTTAAGATCCATAGCGCATACCCGTGCGGGTTAGTGACATCCGATTTCTTGTGTGTGCTAATCTAGATTTGTGTTGCTTAGCAAGGGCTGTGGGACTTTGCTTTTTTCAACTTTGTGATTAAAGTTTTCTCTTGTCCACCGCTAACTTTGACAAAAGCCTCCTTTAACCCGCTGCAAAATGATCATCCCAGGAGATTGCATATTTTATTTTGTAGATATACCGTATTATGAAATTGTAAGAACACATAATTAAGTCTACTGTTTGTTTTGAAATCTGTCTGAAGAAAGCCAATTAGGTAATTGGTGAATCGCGCTTTAGCGTGTAGTGTTGTGTATTGCTGTGTACATCATCAATCTTGAGTGTACAATAATAGTTTTGCAAGCAATTTTTATTGCGTCCACAGTCATGTTCAAAGTTGTTTGCAGCAAGTGAGCTTTCCCGCTACACGTAAATAGAAGTTAATTCTTGCCGCAATATTGGTCCCATGAGTGAGGAGGAGGGGGTGAGAATGAAATGGCTGAGCATACATGTTTTTAAACCTACGTTGACAACATAATGGAGTGGCTTCCTCATTCCGGAGGAGAACAGATGAGCGGTTTGTAATTAAGCTAGAAAATTCACTTATTATCAGGTGCATTAGATTCAATTTAAATACTATTGCGGCCAATTGTATTCCCCTGTTTCCTGATGAGCAACTGCAGGTTAATTGAGACTAACACCTAATCATTGCCAAGGCTGTGTTTTAAAATGCAGGGTAATGCCAACATGAGAAAATTGAATCTATTTTTCCCCCCATTTGTTTATGCTTCTACTTTACTATGCGATTGGCAGGATAAGTCATAATTGATTATAAAAGAAGTGCAAAATAGGTACAATACATTTGACAACTTTACTCAAATCAACCAATTCAGCATAATTCAGGTCAAGCTATTGTGCTGCTAAAAATATGGTGGCATTCAAAATCGATTCAACATTTAGAAAAGGACTATAAAGGGACAATTTTGAAGGTGGGTCGACAACGTAGTAGTCCCTTGCGTGCCTGTTTGTAACCTCAAAAGTTATATATTGGAACGTGTGAATGACTCGCCCCAATTTGGCAAAGGTAGCCTGCTGTTACTAGTGCATTTCCTCAAATGTGGCTATTATTCGGCGTATGGACTGACTGAAGCTCTTTTCACACTGCGCTTAGCAGGGCACATCAATTCATTGTGTGTGTGGTTAGGGACTGAATAGAATATTGGCTGGGCGGCGCGGCAAGAGGATTTTAATGCAAATGTCCTCCAATAGGAGACGATCGGGGAACTGATTAGTGCTATTTTGGTGGACTTGTTCACTCTTGATGAGGACAATAGAAGAAGCCTCCATAAATGCGCTGTTTCAGTGTCCTGAGATTTTTAGGACATATCAGAAATGACATACTGTGTGGTATTTATTAGGAAGACACTGCATGAAGTCAACTGTAACTTCATGCTACTTAGTGCAGTGTTGCCGCATGGGCTATAAACGGTGAAGAAAGTCGACAGGACCTCACATTTGTTCCAGGCTTCATCACCCCTAGTGAGATCTGGCAGAGTGCCTTCATATCATTCCTCTTAATGAACACATATTTATGCATGTAACAATGTGAATTAAAAGCTTTAAACTGTTCTTCGCCAGCAACCCTTTGTGCTGATATGCAGAGCACAATATTTTCACTTCTATGTACTGTTTTTATAGATATTTGATTTCAAAATGAAAAGTTGTTGAATGGTGAAGATAATTGTTGTTATGCAATAAAGTGTCTGAGATACTCACCCTATAGTTCAGACTGTTTACTTTTATGAAACATGTGACTTCAATTTGAGGTGTTTCTTCTGAACTTAATTTGTGGATAACATCCTTTTACCCTAGACTCACAGATGTTAGAATTCTATTTCCAAGTGTCAAACGACAGCAGAGAGGCCTGGAATGAGTGTTCGCACCTACACATTGATAAACTCAGCATGGAGTTGAGTCTTTGATAAAAGCGGCCAAGATGGTAGCAGTGCTATCGGTTAAATTAAGCCATCTGGGGCAACAGAGCAGAGTTAACTCAATGGGTTTTATTCTCTGATGTTCGCCCGTTTCGTTTATCTTGTCTCGAAACACTGTCCAGATAGAAAATGATGTATATTTTTCATTCTAGGAGTGAACGACTACACAGTTGTTTTATAGTCAATGTTAATGTGAAGAAAATCAAGAAATTCAGTCATTGATTTTTTTTAACTATTTGTGTGTCACCTAAAGACATAGTTTGCTAATTGTTGCAGCTAGTGGGATTGCAATTGGCCGGCAGCCAGTTGAGTGTGTACCGACGTGTCGTAAATACGCATGTTCCTATTTTGCCACCACTGTGCACAGCTATGGAGAATGGAGAACATCATTTAGATAAATAAGTATCAAACTAATGGCCCGGGGGCCAAGTCCGGCCCACCATGTTATTCTATATGGCCCGCAAGATGAAATCATGTCAACTCTTATCAGGATTCTTGCTAAAATAATTTTTAATTTGCATGTGTAATAAATAATATTGTTGAGATTTGTATGAAATGTTTTAGCATTTTACAGTAATTTGAACAATGCAGAAAATATTTAATATAAAATACGGCCCGCTGAGGGAAGCCGTAACGACAAAGTGGCCCAAGATAAAAACACACCCAGTTTGACACCCCTTATTTAGATGAATACCAGAAGTCCATTTTCTTTTGCCTGACAACCATTTAGGTAATGACTAAGTGTGATGCTGAATAGTGAATAGTGGTAAAATTCAGTTAAACATCTGACAAGTATTGGACAGTGGAGTGCTTTATTTTATTCATGTTTATAATGGTTAATGCAAATTTGCTCAGTCATATTTTTAAGGACACACGGATGGCTTTTTTCACACATGAGTACCTGCCATCTTTAATGTTGTTTTTTACTTTTTTCCATTCACATAAATTAGCTGTCAGGTGGCCTTTCCTCGGGCAGCTTCATATAAGAATGAATAATGGATTTTTGCTGCAGTATATATTGTCTGAATCAAGAACATATTGCTTTGCCAAAAGTGCTGACCAGCAAAGCTAGGTGTGTTTCCACCACTCTTTGCCCGACTTAATCTGCTATCCTTTAGTTTCTATTCAGTGCACCACTTATCTCCTATTAAAAGCATTTTTTGTGCCAGGCGACCAACCTGCATAAAGCAGCAGTAAGGAACAAACCACTCCAATTACAAAATTGATGATGAGCTTGATATAAAAGAAAAAAAAATGTCGCTAAAAGTGTTGTTCACTACACAAAGGTGGGAAGTAGGAGCATTTGTAAGATATTAACGGTGCACACTTGGCCCAAGACTTCACTGGAACATGGTCAAGCATGGTAACAATTGCCCCGCGGGACTTTACATTAGACTGAAACGGGCCAAACTACATGTCCAAGCCATTCATAACAATACTCCCAAATAGTTAAAATATCTCCTTTAACGACCCAACTTTATGTCTATGATATGCAGACACGTTTGTTCTTGTGGTTTATTAACCACTGAAGCGCACTTCGGGGTGTTCACATTAGACAAGTCAGACTCTTGGGGCCTGATTTACTAAGATTGCAGACTCTTGGGGCCTGATTTACTAAGATTGTGGCGTGGTTGGCAAAAGGTTAAAAGTGTCGGTTTTAAATTAGGCGTTTGGTTGCTCTAATTGTCAACCATGGAAAATGTATTATTTATTCATCACTCTTATTTATTCATTGTTTGTGCCTTCTTGTTTTTATTTATTATTTTTTTTATGTTGTTTACTTATATGTATATTGTGTATTATGTGTCTTGTCACCGTGGGATAGTGGGAACGTAATTTCGATCTCTTTGTGTGTCTTGGTATGTGAAGTAATTGACAATAAAGCAGACTTAGACTTTAAAGAAAAAAAAATAGAAATTTGAAGTGATTGAATTATAAGTGTTAGCGGAAGAGGAAAACAAGAATGTTGAGTTGCAGAAAATGTATCGCTATTAATATTTGGGGATGACAGTAACCATATAAGAGATGAAAGGAAATGCCAAGACAAAGTTTTGTCATAGTTGGTATGGCATAACTTTTTCTTGTGACTTCCAAAATTGCAATGCAGGGGTAGCCGGTCCAAATGAGCATGAAATAATTCAGGCATGATTGTTGAAGGTGTAGAATACTTAAAAGTGAATTTTATTTGTGTATTCATTAATATCTGATCAGCAATCTGTCAGTGGATATTTTGGTTTGTGAACGCTGAGCATGCCGGTTCCACTCCACTGCATACCCATTTAATTCAGTGAGTAAATAAAAACCTGCAACTCAATATTGATAGCAATATATGAGACATTTATTGTGCATTGTCTGGAAAGAGACCCTTTGCTCATTGCGGAAGAAAAAGCCCCAGCATATCCTGTTTATGTTTTGATTCTGACATCTACTGTAATCCGACATAATAGAAGGTACAACCGATGACAAATTAGATGCTTGTGTTTTTTCCGCATGTGAATATATAGAAGACAAGGACAATCGGGTAAAGCTTTGAGGAAACACTCGACAAGCAAGTCACGTGAGACAGTTACCACGACCACCTGCTTTGTAAAATGCATGAAGCTTCAAAAAAGAGGATACAAGATGTTGCACTCCCAAGCGGGTTGAGGAGCATCAGTGAGGAGATGTTCATAAATGAATAAACAAACATTCTGACACTGTTGACTTATTCATGCTGAGCTCTCGGTCATACACTATCCGCCGACTTTTCACGTCACAGAGGATCCTTGAAAGCCAAATGGGCAAATCAAAGAGAGCCATGAAAAATGAATCTTCTCGGTCTCCACTAAAAATAGAACTGACTGAGAGCTTTCACGTGTCATTAAATAATGTGCACTTGCCAAAAAGTGTCTCCTTTACTTAACCTTTTAAAGTTAGAGACAGTCATTAATTTTAGCTTACAGCCGAGGGCTTCCATTAAAAACAAACAATTACCCAGTGTAATTAAAGGGGCGTCCCATCTCGAGGCCTTGTTTGTTTCCCCTCAAGCTAACTGCTGAAATTCCATTTCTCTGTACACAACACATACACAAAACAATTAATAATATCATGCAAACATTTGAAAAATGTCTGTGAAACAATAGAACCAGCACAGTCAAGCTTGCATTGTTTTGCACAATACCATTCTGATTACTATTCATTGAAAAATCATCTGAAAAAGTTTCCAAGACGGATATTACAATCTGAGTTGAGAGAAAATATTTTGACCTTGTCCTGTATTCAGATGAAATGTCAAGAAATTATAGCAGTAGTCAGTTTTGTCTTGTCAATAAAAAGCGAAAAACAACACATGACGTTGTGGTTAGCAAGTCTGCCTAAAAGTCAAGAGGTTCTGGGTTCAAATGTCGGGCAATTGTACGTTTTTTTTCTCCCAGTAGGTTTGTGGGTGTCCTCCCATAATCCGACAAACAGCCATCAGGTTTGAATATTAAGGTCAACAACAGACTCGATGCTTTACTTACATTTTCTGCTCCGATTCAGACCAGAAAATCAAACTAAGTGTGAAGACAGCAATACGTACAATAAACAGGATTATGTTTGTTCCTTGAAGCAGTGCATCTAGTTTTTATTAATGTACTGAGGTCCTTCTTCTTCATGTTGGCTCTCTTTTTTAAAGGTGTCAAACACAACTGAGGGAAGGAAAAAGGAAAATATGAATATGAAGTCTAAAACAACAAGGTTCAAAGTAATAAAGGAAACATGGGGAATCATTTCACAACAAGAAGAAACAACATGGCTGGATTAACCTGACACCCAACAGCAAAACTAAAGATAACCAAGAAACTAGACACAAGCAAACTGATGAAACCCCAAGATATACCTGGAAAAGACACAAGTTGCTGGAGCTGATTGGCTGACGAGAACAGGCAGAAACAAAAACCTGACAAGCAAGACGAGACATGAAAAATGGACACGGGGATAACATGACATAACGTGAACCAAAACTGAATCTGTTTTTTTGAAAAGTCAACAAACACAGATCATGCTCATTTATTTTGTAATCAATTAAAATGTTTACTGAAACATCACTGGTAAAGAAAAGCTTTTTTTTTTTATCCATGCAACAACGTCATGATACCATTTTTGGCCCATGAACTCTCAAATTCTGGACAGATCATTAAAAAAAAACTAAATCTATACTAAACATAATGCTTTTCAAACACAAAAGCTTCTGAACAGTTTGACTGATGTTCTGTTCAACTTTGGAAGTTCCTGTGAATTAAGTTTGCCATGCTTCAAGAACTTTTTCCCAAACACCTCAAAGTCATAAGCAGATGAAACGCAAGGCAAACCATAAAGGCAGTCAAGGCATTGATGTTTTCTTTTTCCTCATAGCACAAACACTAGACCTTTGCCAACACTCATTCTCAGAGGCCATGCGACACGCCTCACAAAGTACGGCGAGGCAAACGAGCGGTACATTTTGAAACACAGGCCATCAGTTAAATAGAGCACCTTAGAAAAAAAAAGAAAAAAAAAAAAAAACTCCTGCCGTCAGCGTATTCTGATGATCAGAGCTATGTGTTGTGCCAAGGTGAACGTTAAGAAAGCTTGAGACCGGAGCAATTTAGGTTGGCAGGGGAGGTATAATTAAAAGAAGAGCAAACAAGAACAGCTCAGCGCTGATGCTCTCGTTCTCCTCCATTAGAGTGTGAGACCATCTTTGGCCTAATGTGTCCATAGCAAGCTGCAAGAGAGGGAGAAGGAGTTGCCGGGGTCCGAATGGACTCGCTAATGAGCTGCTTTTTAAGACTGCCCTGCCAAGAGAATGACTCCAAGGAGTAACACACATATGAGCAAGCACGCAGAAACATACACACACATACACACAAACACGGCAAGCTAATATTGTCGTCAGCTAATGAGGAGAAGAGGGTCGGTGTGTAACGAGACAGGGGCATGATAGTCTGAGGGGAAGGAAAGTAGTTTCCGGCACAAAAGCCAAAGAGTGTAAAATGAGGGTAATGGCAGCTGGTTTGGAATGGAGGAACAGACACTCCCATGCCTGCCCGCCTCCAAATGACGCACTTGAAAATGTTCCTCATGTATTACTCCATTGAGTGATGCTGATGATGGGGCAAGTGAACAATGCATCAACAACCAATTTCTCAACATGCTTTGACACATGCACCCGCCTACAAAGACATGTCATCAGGTTAAACGTCAGAACCTATTAGCTCAAACAATCCCTCAAAGTTCCCCATCCTTGTAAGCTATTTTTACCAGGTACTTTGGTCCCTCCCACATTAAAAAAAAATCACATCAGTTTCAATGAAAACTGAATTGTCAATAGAAGGTAACGGGAGAATGGTTCTTCATCTGTATAAGCTCTGTGATTGGCTGCTGACCATGCAAGGCTGTACCCACCTATCACCCAAAATCAGCTGCGATATGCTCTAGTTCACCTGATGCTGCACTCAGACCGAACTCAAATTAAACTACACTCACAACGCAATTACCGCACATACAAAGTTAATGCACGGTAGTTTGCGCAGCCGGGTGAACCGGAAGACACACATTTGGCGTCAGTAATGTTCTTACAATGTCACACACAGTACGCACACAGCGTGCTGTGCGAGTAGCGTGGAGAAACAATTTAGGACAAAAATAATCATCGCTGTTTGTGGGTACTTCTACTGCCGAGACCGAGCCAAATAGGAGCAGGCTTGGAAAATGGTTAACGAGGATGTTGGCGTATGTTTTAAGTGCAACTTGTTCACAGCTGTTGAACTAGCAACCAAGACAGATGGCTGCCATACATGGGGATCTGTATCAATGCTGCTGCAGATGGGAGTACCCACCTGCGTATTGGTTGTTGTTGTCTTGTAGCTATTAGGAGGTCTCAAGAGAGGTCATATGACACATCTGGAACCAGACACTGCAATGACACATTGTGATTGGTAACCCTCCCTAATGCAAGCCCATAGTAGAAAGCTTGTTGGAATATGTACAGCGGCCTACCAAAAATGTATTGCACATTATTAGTTAAAATTAGTTAAATGGCAGACCAGGTAATAGGCAAGTTGAGATATTGCAAAATATATTTTTGCATTTGTTCCCACCAAACCGGTCTCTTTTTTTTGTCCATATTTCTTCAGACCTCATAGATTCCTCTGAATCATGATCGTATATCTTGCCAAGACATTGCGGTACGCTTTCAACTTCATTGGAGCAAGAAAGTCCTCTCAGTTGAGGGAGACCAAAGAATGGTCCATAAGGCAGTCTAGGGAATCACTTGAGCCACCTTCACCTAAAACCTATCAATTATTTTTAAGGTGAACTAGAAAAGACATTATAAGCATCACCTCACACATATAAGTTGTTAAGTCAAAGGAGTAACTTTTAATATTAATGAAAAAGAGACCTGACTTCAATGAACTATTCCCATCTGGGAAGGATTCCTGACACTGACAAACACACCTCTTCCTCTGATGTGAGCTTTGGTCTCATCTCAGCAGTTTCATCAATTTTACAAAACATAATTACCCTATTTCTCAGTCATTTCACAGGCCTTCTATGCCACTCTAACATTTTCTCATTCCTGCCCATTGTTGTGACAAGCTGCCCTCTATCTAGCCCACACCGTTTTATTCATAGATGACTCGATTTGCATCTTAGGACACTCCAGCGACCTGGAATTAATGTGGTCACAGCACAATCGTCCGGAGGGGAACATTCCACAGGAGTGCCAACTAATTTGGGGATTCAAATACAGTAATAAAGGGCAAGTGACATTGCTGTAGGATGCCAGGGGGGACTTTTTTAGAGCTTTGAAGAAGGTGCACCGGGTTCCAGTTGGTGGGCCAGTGGACTGTGGCTGAAGTCAGAGAAATTCAGAAAGGGACTAATGGAGATTCAGATCTGAGGCTGCTCGTTGGTATCGTATGTTAATTCATCTTGAGCACAGGCACATCAGGAGCAACAAGTTTCTCGTTGCTGAATTGATCGAATCAAAGCTCAAGGGCATTCCTTTGCCAGTCGACAGTAGGGACGAACAAATTCTGTGAATTTTCTAGACAAACTCAAACCACTCTTACTATTATAATGGCAATATTATGTTTTCACTAAGAGGTTTAGCATCTACTTGTAAAACTCTGGTAGAGAAAACCAATGTGTTTTGGGGGGCGGTTCTGGCTCATGCAAACGGACCACGACTTGGTGGAGAAAATCCATGTGGAGGCGGTATTATGTAAATTTAACCCCAACAATTGACCACTGCAAAAACAACAAGTGTAAAAACAAAACAAGCAGGAGTTAAATTTGATGTCTCATACAACAGGCATGACCTGAATTCAAACTTTTGAGATGTATATATTCCTCAAAAGTTCGTAATTCTAACATCTTGAGGGCTTAAAATGTTCTCCTCCACATTTAATTAAAAACATCAGTTTCAAAATTGAAATGACAGGTATAAAATTGACTATCAAGGAGCTTGACTGGCACTAATGAATCTAAGAATAATGTGATTTAAAGATATCAAAGCCTCCCATTGAACTTGTTACTTTTTCTGAAGTGGAAACATTCATTTAAAACTAGTCTACGGAGTGTATACGCATTTAAAGACATTGCCATTTTAAAACGCATCATCGCCGTATAGATGTTAGTCCCCCGCTGCTCCAGTGACAGTGTGATTCAGAGTGCATATTTGGAATCACGCTATGCCAATTATAATCAGTAACCGGACCTCCTGTAGTTGTCGCACAGGAGTGAGATAGGATGCAAGCTTGTTTTCTGTCGGTTCAAAAAGCCACAAATCAATGCAGCAGTCCCGAGAGCTCACGGCTTTGTACTAACATGGTTGTGCTGTGTCTGTCTGTGTAATGTAATGCTCTTTGACTGCAGTCCCAGAGGCTATTTTCAGTCTCATTCCCATAGCGATAAAAGCCAAATCCTTGATGTGCCCAGACGGAGATCTATAACGACTATCTTGGAGCATCTGTAAATGCGGACAACATAAATTAGCTGTCTTCTTTTCCAAAGGACAATGCTTTTAGCGACATGCTTCCTGCCGACACAATTGGTTTGACCCTCGACTGTTGTTTTTGATCTCTTGGATACATTTGAAGGATTAGAAAGAAAAAACTAGCCTATGTGCATTTAATGTGGGCCCTAAAAAAAAAAAAAAAAACACAAAAGTATTTTGTGAATTGTGCTGAAAATATAATGTCAGTTACAGATGAGTGCAGTGACATAATAATGGAGATGACAAAGTCTGACATTTTAATTTGCCTGGTTTAATCCTTGTTATTCAAGGCAGTCCTATTATAATTTTTACTGAAATGGTACATCCTTTGTTATGGATAATATTCAGATTTTACAGTGCATACATATATAATCTGAGTATAACGGAGCTAAACCTATTTGTGTCAAAATCACTCAAGTGAAACTGATGGATGAGACACCAGCACAGCAAGCATGAAAATGAAACTGCAATAGAGTCTCATAAATAAGACATAAGGCGATGTTCTTTTTCTATTTTGCTCTTAACCTCATTTGTCTAGACATGGTTAAGAAGCTCCTCACTCGTAAGGATGAGGTGAGATTTTCCCAGAGTTGCTAAAGACTCTGTTGTGGGGCTGTCTAAGTGGACAAATATGTGGAACATTCCCTAGACAGCACCACAAGATTGGTAGACCGGGGTTGTGGTCGTCCTTAATAAGAAAAGGCACTGGAGGGTGTTTTACAATGACGGTTTTACACTGTTCAGCTTTCCCGGTCCGCTTTATGGATATGGAGAAGGTATTGAACCGTGCTTCTCGGGGAGTCCTGTGAGGGATGATCTGCAGTAACGAACTTGTTGGCTTCATTTTCAAACTCCTGATGGAGTGGTTTGCACCAAGTTTAAATTGGTTTGGATTAGAATCAGTAACATCAAATTGGAGGCCATGGTCCTCATTGGAAAAGAGTTTGGGGAGGGGGGAGTAAGATCCTGGTGTTCAAGTATCTTGGGGTCTTGTTCACCAGAGGGAGCATGCGACAGCATCGGTTTGCCGTAATAAAGAGTGAGCTAAAATGAAAATTTAATCTAAAAAGTCTACACACCCGTGTTGAAATGCCAGATTTGTGTGATTTTGTGTTTGAAAAAATATTTTCATTTTAAAATTTTAATCGTTTTAAGCCTGTACATCTCAACTAGGGAGAAATCGGGGTAACCCTCAACCACTCAATTGTTAGTTAAAAACATATTTTAATGTGATGGGGAATGATGCTGCCCAGAGGGATTAACATGGCATGGAAGTAGCACTGCCTTTACTGATTGCAAGGAATTAATTTAATTTAATACATTTCACCGCACCCAGATGTGTGTGTGACAATCATTGGGTCTTTACCTATTTTTTTTTTTGAAGGAACTTCATTTTATCTAATGTCCGTCGTGCATCTTGATTATGGTTGCAATGTGGCTTCAAGTTAAATGTAGATATTGACCATCTAATTTCTCTTTGCGTTTTCATTGTGCATCTCCTCATGAAACTTAATGCATTGGAACACTTGACCCCCCCCCCCCCCCCCACACACACACACACACACACACACACACACACACACACACTCAAGTGACAAAGCGGTTGAGTGATATGGCCATGTGCGTACGCATAAATCTGCAGTGCAAATACGCCCTTGTTCAAGCACTATCTTGCCGTGAGGCGTCTGTGTGCATGTGCGTTGTGTGCTGTATTAGAAGCGCTCCACAACATTGTTAACCGCAGGGATCAGAGGCGATCCAAGGGTTAATCGAACCGTTAAGCCCACATGCTGTTGAGAATCAAAGACTTTCAAAGTGGCATGATCGCAATCAGTGCCTTCAAGCTGCTGCTACATGCTCACTGGCAAGGTTACTGTTCATACAACGCGGGCAAGGCAAAGCAGCTTTGGTGCATTTCATACACGATGTAACTCAGCGCGCTTTACGTGATCATGGGTGTTGATGTGGATGCCACTTGTTTGAAAACAAACCTGAATTTCACAGAGAAACTGAGCGAGACCCTCTTGACGAATATATACTTTGCCGTCTGTAAACGGTTGGATTCCAGATGACAAATATAAATGTCCGTGTCAGTGAATGAAGAGGTGAAGTAGAACATATTTTTAGCTTGTGCAGATGGCTCATCCTTTGCCGAACTCTATAACATGATGGAAGAGACAGAACCAAGGGTACATGTAAAACACTTGAAATAATTAGACAATTATTGTCAAGGGTTACCCAACAAACTGATCTGTGTCATAGTATGGCTACTCCATCACACTACCAGTGGCTTCAATGCTTGCAAAAACGTTAAGCTAGTGGACCTCAGCAGTTTATTGTTGGGCAGATAATCATTGGCTTTTGTGAGAGAATGGGAATATATTTCAAATGAATGACCACAGGCCAAGAGAACAAAAAAATACTGGATATTGTGTTCCTTTACTACGTTGTTAACCACCAAAGACATGTCACACATCGGACAACTCCGCAATGGCCGCAGATGCTATTGTTGTCATGAGCCAGCATGATGCCAAAATGATTTTGATGTTGCTGTGCATGTTTGCCTCAAAGTCCAAACTGAGAGGAAGATTTTCTTTGTAAAGTTTTAATCATTTTTCATTCAGATGCTGTTGCTGTTGTGTTGAAGTGTAAGTGACTCCGTCACTGCGCAGTGTGATGTTGCAACCAGCCCGACTGTGTTTAAATTTCCGTTTGCATCCACCACCATTTCATTCTCGCATTGTAAGAAAAACGTGGTCTTAAATTTCTGACTATTGTCTTACATATTTTAACCATTATATGAATTTATTGTAATTGAGTGACTTCAACTACAACATGGAGAAATCCAAAACGCATTTCATGAATAGGCACTTTCCCTAGTACCAGTTAATCCACTGAGGTGGTGGCAGCAATTTCTTGCTCAGCAAAGATTTCAGAGAACAACAGCAACAAGACAGCTGTAAAATTATAATTGATTATCACCAAATGGGATTCCCCCCCCCCCATAATTCTGAGGGGAGAAAAATAACTAGGGATGGTAACACCAAAATCAATGGTGACACAAGACAGACAGTAGGAAAGGACTGCAAGGCAAGTGTGTCCATACTAACCGAACCCCCAACAGCTCCCAGCTAAACCCTCGGATGCCATGGCATGAATGGTTCAAGTGCATTTTTGAGGCGAGGCACAAGCGCAGTAGTCAGAGTGAATTAAAGCGCGTTATTTCACCCAACGCTGCACTAACCTTCTTCCTCATGCATAATTACCCTTGCACAGTCACGCATCGTGGGATCAGTTACAGCCTCGGTTCACACCTAAAGCCTGATTGAACGGCAGATTACCGCTAGGTGAACACATCGGAGCATCAAAAGCAGACGCCAGGTTAGCACAGACCGGTTCCTCTTTTGGGATGAGTAAGGCTACAGCAAAGAATTTACTTTTAATTTGTTCTACCTATATCCTCAATGTATTTCTTCATTTTTTTTAAGTGTGCAACTTCTACTTTATTGGAATGAACCGGATCAAAAGTGCATGCTTTTGTCCCTGAGCAGAAAACAGCTGTGGTTTGGAACACCAAGGTTGTTTACAAATGGAAATTGGCATGAGATGCAGCTCAAGTAAAGTCTCTTCAACAAATGCAGCACAAAAACGTGCCTGTAGGCTTGAGCTTCCTGCAAGGAAAGCCCCTCTCGACCGCCACCGCTCAAGCCAAGACGGTTTTTGGTTTGCGAATCTGTTGATGAGCTTTTCTGTCATACTGGCAGGGCTGACGGCTGCTTGAACTGCTCTTCCTACATAAATCCCAGATTGAGATTCAACCAAAGGCTCTTTTAATTTAAGATGCCTCAAAGAGCCCCTAAGGGAGGGATTTTTGCTGAAGGGGTTTCACCAAGTAGAATGCAAATATAAGGAGACGACTTATCTTTCTTTATCCTTGTACCACAAAAAAAAGATAAGACGAAGTGGTTGTTTAGTATGCTCCTCCTGTTCTTTGAAAATGTCCTTGCTTTTTATCAAATGGCTATTTGTGACTGCATGCTCCTTCCCTCTCATTTTTAGAAGCCTTATCTGCATTCCTTTCATATCTGTCATTCATCATCTTTTTTTAATTGAGCCATTCAAAGCGGCATTGACAGTATGCCGCACCCTTGCCACCCAAAATATGCTTGGACACGCCCCCAGGCCAGATAATTGACTTTTGGTTATTTTCCAATTTCCCCTGGAATTGTTTTCACATTTCTCCTGTTCTTCCATTTCTTCTGTTCTGTTCTGTTTCTTCTGGCATATGCCAATAAAATCCAACATCTGGTGACGTCTATGCATTCCAGAGCAGGTTGTAAAAGGCAAGGATTTGAAACTAAGTATTGAAAAGTGAAAGTTAAATTTATGATTGGTGATAAAAAGTGAGAGGCATGTTTTCAAACTGTTTTCCTTCCTCCATCATTCGCCAGTTTTTGATGTGAATTCAAGCTGAAAGTCTATAGTTAAAGCACATCTTGTTCATTTCATTCCACTTCCTCCGTGATGATGCTCAGAGCCAGAACGATGAGAATTTTGTTCTCATTCCAAAAGTAATGGACCCGACTTTACATCATTCTCCTTGTGATTTAGATATGCAAGGACCTGCTAATGCTGAAATGTCACAGGTGCATGCAATGGAAAAAACAATACATAGCGTGACTGCAAATGCGGCTGTTACATATGTGCTACACGTACACTGTCATGGGAATCGGTGACTCATTAACTCTCCCACTGCCTGATTGATTGATACCGATACAGGCAGAGTGGGGTGGCGCATTCCCTTTTCCTATATCTTCTCCATCCTTCCTCCCCGCTCTTAAACGCTTTCACCCTCCTTCCTTTCTGCTTTACCTCTGCACTCCTGCTCGCTCTCTCTCTCTCTGTCTCGCTCCGTCCGTGTCTTTTTCTCTTTCACATTGCCTCACCATCCCGGAGCCACTGGCGGCAGCTGACAGCATCATCACTGAGGGGAGAGAGACTTTTTGTTTCAAGTGGACTGAACCGCAAAACACGCACAGGAAGGGAGGCTAGGTGGACGACGGAACGCGGTATCATGTCCAGTTGCTGACCTGTAGTAGGAGGAGGCGTACCACTCGCGGCTCCACGTCCGCTTCAGACCTCTAAGCACCTCCCATTGCTCACTCCTCCACCCACCTTGAGCGCTGCCTGGTGTTGCGGCTGCTGAGGTGCTGGCTGGAATGACCCTGGAGAGCAGGAAGCATAAGAAGATGCGTTCAGGCGGGCTGGCGCCTAGTTGGACAGCCTGATCCTTTACCCGCCTTCTGCTGGACAGCACAGCGCTGACCTACGTGGCGCATACATGCCCGTGTAGGAGGGCATGGCTGTAGAGAGCCAAAATTGACCACACTGGACCAAAGGACAGAGAGAGACGCACAGGTGAGAGAACCTCAAGCATACGCATCCGTGACAAGCAAGCGTGTTAAATGAAATGAAATTAAATCGCTGCAATTATTGATAATTTGCTGAAGGGTTTTTGCCGTTGTGTGTCTGAGTGTCCTGTTGTGCTGCCATTGATTAGAAAGCAGATGGGTCCGCAGATGAGCACTGTGGCAGCATGATAATGGAAGATGTCTCCTGGAGGGCAAGGTCCGATATTCATCACACATCTGACGAAAGTCATTTGGGATGGAGGGGTTGCATCGGGGAGGTATTAGGAGGTGGGATGAAAAGGAAAGTGAAGCTCTGTGGCATGTCGTGTAATTTATGGATGTGAGTGTCACGTCCTTTGGGATTGTGTTGTTTATGTTCAGAGCTGTTGGCTTTGTTGTGTTTCGTTTTGAATTCTAGTACAGTGGGATTGGAGAATTCCAGAAAGTTGTTGGCAAAGTCCCACACATAAAATCTTGCAGCTGAGACTAAACCTGAGAATTGTGATCCTATAGTCCAATCATCTAGTCCCACCAAAAAATACTGAGTGCTCCAAGTACCACAATAATGACCAACATTTTAAATACAGGTACATCTAGTAGGTTGTACAAATAATATCATGGCAAGGCATTATGACATGCATCATTTGAATTGTACTGAAAAGTGAAATACAACTGAACTGTACTTGGCCAGAGAATCTTCAGCACGAGGACCACTACACGCTGAGAATCACTGTTATAGAAGTCTATCATACCAGACTTCGCACAAATAAATCAACAATCAGTCAACAACAGACTAAAAAGAAAATATATGAGTAAAGATGACAAGATAACAACATATTTGGCCAGGTTTCAAATGAAACTACAAAGTGCTACAAAATGTCAAGTCTGGAGGTCTGTTTGGTGAATAGTCGAGAGTATTACTGCCAATGCCAGCTTGGCAACTTTTCTGTGACTCGTGCTGCAAGCTGGAAACCAAAGGCCATAAGCTTTCCCTCCAAATTCTCTTCTAATAAACTTGGGCTCATTACACAAGGGTAAAACGGTTCCTGTGCTTTTCATTTTCAGTAGACGTCAAAGACAGAGGCAGCAACAGCAACCCCAAAGTGCATTTCAGAGATTGGCTCGGGGTGGATGTGCTTATTCAGTGGTGCCTGTGGCTGAGAGAGATGAGCTGTCCAGTGCTGTTGCGTGGAGCATACATCACTGCACGCAGGGCTGCGGACCCAGGAGGAATCAACAGAAGGAAAGCCATTACTTAGATGACCAGGCTTCTCTGATCTCATCATGTGACAGGGCGGGTTATGGAGACATTGGACATGGGCAGACGGAGGGAAGGAGACAGGTAGTGCACAAGAGAGACTAAACACGCTCTTTAATGCCGAGATTTAGTCTTGAAGGCAGCACGTAGATATGTTTCATTATAAGCTTTGTTTCAGAGCGTCAGGTGGCTGACTGTGAAGGCCACAAAATATCTATATGGAATCCATTCAGGGCGACAACGGTCAGGCAGGCAAAGCGATGTGAGCGTGTTCTTTTGCGTGAATGATGTTGGATATCAGAGCGATTAAAGCTAGTCAATGCATCGCTTTCTGCTAGTGGCTGAGTATCTGATTGGGGCTTCAAAAGCATGTGTGAATGAGGAATCATAGACGAGTGTATGCTCTGTTAGTGTACATCAGACAAATAGAAAGAGCTGTTTGCTTTGCTAGACCTCACATAGAGGAGTAACCTCGCATGTGCCAAAATGCACAGACAAACAGGAATCGCTCGCGGAATGACATCGCTTAACATCATGTGTTGAGGACTTTGTTATGTGTTGATGCTTTGCATTAAGCACGGGGCTAAAAGCAAAAACAAACTTTTGCCATCATTGGAATATCTTGACTGATCAACTGGAGGTGATGAATGCAGGAATGGGCAACAGGCATGGGCATATCGGAGAGAACGCAAAAATCTAAACTGCGAGAAAAAATTGAAGGAAAAAATAAAATCCAAGAATACGCAAATCTGCGAGTGCCAACCTGCGACTATGCATGACCTGACTGGAGTTTTAAGTTGTAATGTCACCAATCACCTTTAGATGGCAAACATGGCACAGTTGCACTGCCTGACGCTATTTTGTACATCATGAGTAAGACAAGTATTTTGGAGGTGGATTTGAATGGGATGCGGGAATAACAATATTGTATTTCTACAATAATGAAAGTTTGTGTTTTAAATGAGTCCTTGCAATTAATGTTGCATTCGTGTTCAGCAAGTTGTTGGGGTAATTTTTGTGCAAGACAGCCCTTTGCACTGGGCAATAAAAAAAAATTAAAAAAATCACAGTACGTTATTTTGTTGTTGGCTTCAAACCCTTTTGTTGGGTTGGCATGATGGATGTTATATACATGCATTTTGAAACGTATCATGACAAATGAAACATATTACGACTTTGTATTTTGCACCTAGATTGTCCATATTTAAATTTGCATTTTTCTCAAGTATATGTGGAAGTGTGTGGTCGGGCCTCTGTGCCAAAGCAGCACTGATGAAAAATTGTGGCCCCCTCCAGCATTTAAATTGCAAATTGGAAAGCACAGACGCTATTAATCCCCATTTAATACATTAACAAAATAAAAAACCCTCTCAATTAATTAGGAGGCTGTCATAAACATTGTCTTTGCTCATTTAATATTTTAACATTCTCAAGTGCAATAAGAAGTTAATCACCGTATGCCAATAAAACAATTCTCTTTAAATGTAATAAATGACAAGAGGAATGGCTGTTAGCCGTTTGTTGGCTAAGTGTAAAGCAACTAACATTAGCGGTTGACCACACTGCCTGAACTTCAACTTCACAATCTCGCTTTCTCATCTCTGGCAGACACTCCATTAACGCACACTTCAAACGTGCGACGAATTGTATCTCCCAGAGTATTGCTAATTTGAAAAGAAGCTAGAGAAATACATCAAGATCAACATTAAGTGTATACGGTTACTAGAATGAATGAATGAATTAAACGAACAAACGAATAAACAAACAAACGACAGAACAGACGGATGGACGAACGAATGAATGAACGAAGGTATGGAGGCATTGCAGCCCCTTGCAAAAATCTCGGACACGTTAAAGTGTGATGAACTAAAGAAGCATCGCGAAACATTAAAATTAAGCATTAAAAACAGTGTAGGCCATCAATAATAATCAAATATTTACAACAGAGGGCAGTTAAATAAGAAACTGCACATTTATTATCAGTTTCCCAAATGAAGTACTAGGTAATTGTTATGAGTCTCAATGGCAGAGCCAAATGCTCAAAAGGTTTTTAATCCAAGCAAAGATCTTTATCGCTACTCTTGTTACAAATTTTTATCGAGTTTTCAAAGCACTGCTTGATGTCAAATTTGGGGAGGAAAACGGCAGTTGATGTTTCACCTACAATTTGAAACGGATTATCATGTCATTGAGTGTCAAAGTGGAATTACCCCTTGCCAACAATAGCTCACACAGTTAATTTGTCTTTTAAGAAAAATAAAAAAAATGCTTTGTGCTATGTTTGTGCAATAATTGTTGTCTCACTTTAAACTAAATCACAGCTAACTTGGCGGTTGCCAGGTTTGGATAAAACCTGTTTCTTTTTTTTATGTCTCTGGCTTCACTACAGCAATGATGTGTCATCTGGTGTTTATTGTTCTTATCTCTAAGAGAGTGCAGTTTCGCATAGTCTATGCTTCACTTTTCTTTCACTCATGTTTAATTGCTGTCAGCAGCAATATTATGTCACAAAATGGAACAAAATGTCAGCAAAAACTAGAAAATACAATGCCAATCAGTGATGACCTCACATCAAAATGACTGGAAATTGATGGCTGATAAATGCTGTCATGTTTTTTTTTTTTTTGCCTCAGCTTCCATGTCGTGGATAGGATAGTATTTGCAAGCAGCTGGCTGAAAACACACACACACAACACAAAATCTGTCAGGAAAAACAGCCAACACGATGCTTTGCAAGAACTCAGCATACATCACAATACTTAAGTTTATAGATCAAGGATTATACACTGGTTGTGTTTGGGCTTTTTTTTTGTTTGGTTTTATAAATCAGTAAGAACACTAAAGTAAAAACCCCAAAACGCAGAACTACAGATTCGCCAATGATCAATTATGTCACAACAAAGTTAATGTAGATTGTTTTCTTGTTTTTGCATTTCATTATTTATCACTAGATGCTTTGAGGTATGAGTACGAACAGTAGTCAAATCATTTTTACACAATTACAGCAGTTAAGGGATAAGTCAAGTTAAACTTGTACTTTCCAATACGTTCTATGCATCTTCATGGATGGCTGGACGCATCTGGATAACTAATGATGCATTTCCACTGCACAGTTTCAGTTGGCTTCGACGTACCTCTGTTGAAATGGACCATTATCCACTACAAAATGCTGCCATTAAAAAAAAGGGACATTGAACACATCAGTCAGAAAAAGAATCTCTTAACACACAAGAAAAAGAGGAGCAAACACGTGTCCTGTATTTTCTTCTTCACATAGGCTGTTAGCTATGGTCATTTTTTTCCTCAGTGTTACTAGGTGAATCTGCATATCAATCTCCGTCTCTCTCTCTCTCTCTCGCTAGCACATCACTGAATTTCACACTTGTGCTCTGCAACGTAGTGTGGAGCCCTTACCTAACTTGGCCAGCATCCCAAACTATCAGCACGGAATCGGAAGAGAAAAACACTTGAAACAAAAATAAAACGCTGCTTATTACACAACCCGGCAGGACACATTTGCACTATGACACATATCGAGGAACGTTTTACATCATGCTGCCTTGCATTTTCGTATCAACGTCGTGAGAGCACTCTAATGCTAAACAATGGGGACCAATTTGTATACCTCCTGTTTACACGTAGTCAGGTATAATGCTAATGTACAATATGCCTGCAAATGTACATGTACAATATTCAGGCTGAAGATGCCTAAAACATCCACTGAATACAGATGTGACTTGCATGGTTTGTGTAGTCTTGTCACAATATTAATAACCACCACAAGCAGCACATGTTAGAACATCATGAAAAGCCCACCGACGTGTCTGCAACCATGTAGAAAATAGATGACTGCAGTATTTTCCGCAGGCTCTCTTGCTTGCGCTCTTATGACATTAGGCTTGCTTTGCGGCCCTTTTCATTTGTCACCAGAAGAAAACAAGGACCTTGAAAGTACCATGTGGGCAGTAAAGAGGGGGGGGGGAAAAAAGTACATTTTTCAAGAAAGGACTCTTATGAAAAAAAAAAACTGCTCGAGGAGACGACGCATTCGTGGGACGAGCAAAAGTGCTTCTGTGGGATAAATTAGTAGCTAAGTCAGGTAGACATCCAATAGTTCTACCAGATTTCATTCCACATACAAAATTCAAGAAATAACTACAGCTTTTATTTTTTAGTCCGGGGTTTGATTTGCCAAAGAACTAAAGGCATCGTTCGGAAATACGGTTGAGTTGACTTAATGTTTCAAAAGAATTTAATGGATCTCACTCACTGCCTTTCCCTTTCCATCTTCTGCCAGTGTTGATCCTTTCTTTTCATTATCACCTTTAAATGTTTCACACAAGCGAAACTAGTGGGAACTGCCATTTCTTAAATTATCCAATGAAATAGCAGCAATGTAAATTATTTCTTCTTTTCATTTTCAATTGTCAAGTGAAAATCAGAAAGCAAAAATGTGACTGATTATATTATGTATTATATTTTACGTATTTCTAGGCCTTATGCCAAATTAAAACAAATCGGTCACAGTGTTGAGTTTGATTTGAATATTTCATCAGTTTATGTAAATATGTTAATGAGCATTAGTAAAGCTATGTTAGCTTGTTAGCCACCACGATCAAGTCAGGAACAAGCCCACGAAAATTTCACATCAAATTGTCATCCATTTTATATCAAGGATAAAAATGTTCCATCAATATTATCCTTATCAACTTCATGCAGAACGCCAGAAGATAAAAACGATGCAATCAGACAGATAAGCAATGATGAAAGCAGTTGACATGGATTCCTTTTCAAGAGTTACATATTTGTTCCTCTAAAAAGACGTTACATTGTAGATGATTGTACAGGGACCGAGCCATGGGGAAAATAAGCATGCCCTACACCTGCTTGGCGCCTTTCACCATGGGCAGCTCCAGAGTGGAAGAGAGCCAGTGCACATTGAGGTGAGCTCAGCTAGTATATCCAGTTGGAACCTTTCAACCTCGCACACCAGCTTGGGTCCCTCCCCTGTCACAGAAGTGACATTCTACATCCCTGGAGCCAGCTTTACAGCCAGGGTTCAGACCGCCTCCTAGCTCACAACGCACACGCCCTCTTTGGCCTCTCTCACAGGTGGCAAACCCATGGGAGCCTTGACGTGACCTCAAACTGGAATCAACTATGTGCCTATGACAGTTAAGACAGACATAGCAAAAAATATGCAATGCAATCCAGTTTTCAAACAAGGTCAACCTGGAGATAAGACACAAACAAATGAAATCTCTGTCATTGAAGTTTCTTATCTGATGTACACACTGTATATTGTGCACAGTAGATCTCTGGTGGATTTTAACTTAATCAGTCATTTTACAACCTTTCATCTCGAACCGCTGTGTGCACTATGTTTGGGGGGGTGAGGAACACTGTCTTGTATTTTGTAACCATAAGAATGTGTTTGCAAATAGATGAAACTGAAAAGCTTCAAACGTGTACAAACAACAAAGCAACCGCAGCAGTCGTGCCTTGCATCATGTCTAGGATTTCACTGATGTGCTGAAACTGAGACAAAGAGAAGCGAAGGAGAAATGCAAACTTGATTTGTCAGAGGCACAGCTTTGCTAGTTTCCCTCCACTTATGCAAAGAATGTAAAAGTAAAAAAAAATGCAATATCATATTTTGCGCCATTGTATGTGTGATAAGGATAAATCCAGAAGTGAACATGTGATGAACAAGTCATGTTCAAAGTGATATCAAGGGACACATTGCATTTGTCAATATCATTTGTACGAACGAACACCCGTGCTCTCAGATTCACAGCCATCATTGTCATGATGAGCATCATCAACATTTTCTTTGTAATTGCCTCGACCTTCTACCTACGGCGGTGCGTCAGTATTTTTCCCCCCGTCGCTAGGTAATCATGATCATCAACTGAGATGAGGTCCGGGAATGCAAGGTCACATGAGTCTGATGCTTTTGATGCTCTTGGTATGCATGATGTGTAACACAGCATGTACCACTTTCAAATCTATTCTGGGCAATTCTATAGTTACTTTTTTCTTCCTTTTAATTTTTTCACTAATTTTATAAGCATTCTTAAACATCCAACAAAAAACATTTGATGATTGTGGTATTATTTCCAGCCAGACTTGATGTACAGATCAGACTTTTAAAAAAAAGCAAGTTTTGATGTATTGGAGTAGTTTACTGTATGAACTGGTAACTGATATGTCATGAATACACTCAGAGAGGTGAGAATTTAGCAATGTGTGATAAAAAAATAATCGATGTCTATTTTCAAATCAGAGGCGAAACAACATCCAAGTCATAGTAGTGGTAAACACAAACATGTCAATACAACAATCACCATTTTTTATTTTACTATATTATATTTTATTATCTATTTTTCCTTCTGCCCTTTATTGTTGTTGTTTTTTGCCGCATATTTGCAATTGCAGCGGATCGCTATTTGGCTAGACCCACAAACAATGCATGTGTTTCTGCACGCTGTGTTTCTGCCTATGGTATCACCCATTTCCAGTGATCTATGGTCTGTGAGATGAGCCAAGAATTGCAGCGGAGTGCCAGAAAAGGCAAGGAGCATTGGAATGCGGATGTAAACAATACAGGTTTCATTGACACAAACAACTCTTGTGGGTAAGAAAAGCATTGCAATGCCAAAGTCTGAAGGATACAAACAATATTGGGTAGGAAACGGTAAAAGGCCATTTTAATTTCCTTGCAATGGAATCAATTCTATTTAGTGTAGCTCGTATGCTTCAAGCCAAGGAACCAACATTTTGAAGAAATGGAAATTGGAAAAAGACAGACAGAAAGGGATTTACATATTTCAGCCTCCATAGTGCATGACATAATTAAAAGATTAAAAGACCCTGGAGGGCTTTCAATGCGTGGAGGGCAGGCGTATAAGCTCATCACTGGAGATCTACGATCCCTCAGAAGGTGCAGAAAGAACCGCAAACTGTCAACAACCTGCAGCTGAGGACAATAACAGCATCATGACAGATCGCTAATTCCTATACGGATGGGGAAAAAAAACACTACAGAACTATTGTGCTATCTAGGATGCCAGATCAGAGACAAAATATGTGTAAAGGAAACTAGCACGCTAATGTTAGCTGTGTCATAACATCCCTATCACTTCCCAAACATAATTTCAGACTTAAGGCAAAAAGATATCTTAAAATGTATGTGGTCTTTAATCGATCTCTTCCAGTCGCTCCTTGCTTTGCGTTCTCTTCCAGAGATCCCCCAATTGAGGAACAGTGTACATTAAAGTGCAGGTGATTATTTGAGGAAATACGAGAAACATCTAAACAACAAACAACAATAAGCTACTGTAACTTGATTTTCAAATTGCATGCTGACATTTTCTTGAAAATCATTGTTGCAAATTGACTGCAATGACTTGATGGAACTGCAACACACACACAAAACACACCTACAGTGGCATGCAGGATTTAGGTTCATTTCTTTTCTATTGTTTCTCCCTCCTAAAATTAGCAGGATATCTTTGAGCCTGATGTATGAAAGGAGACTTGCCATAGTTGTCGTCGATACGTTACGTTGTATAACTGATGGCGCTCCCCACTGGTTAATTAACAGCGGGCCCATAAAGTGGGCAGCCCGGTCTCCGGTGGCTGCGGAATGAATTCCCTGAAGAACGACAATAATGTAGTGCACTTAGACCACCTGCCACGAGAGCGTAGCCATGATTAAAAGTCATCAAGAGGTTCTTCTGATTTCAATGGCTTCCCCACAGGTACAATATGTGGCTGATTGATCCGAAACATAACAAAGCAATCATCGGTATAACACCCATCTTGCACGCAATACCTGGATCTGTTATCAGGGGTAGGCAGTAAATTGCATGTTTATTTGTCGTCTCAGCAACAAGGATGAGCAACTTCGCCTTTCTCACTCGTCATCTCAACGGACTGAGGTGATAAATAGCGCATGTTTGGTTTCAACGTCTGCTCTCGACGGTGAGAGGAAAAAAAAAAAAATCTGGATTCAAACAAATCCTCAGATAATGTCCTGTCATTCTCCCCGAGAACACATTTAACACTGGCTCTGTAAATTCTATCAGCATGTAGCGCTTCCTGACAGCAGCGCGCAGCACAACAAACAGGCAACATGAATAATGCACTTACTTGTGAAAGTCAAGTCTGAATAAGACAAGAGAGCAAGACTTGGGATTTGTGCACCTCATGCTTATAGTATTTGAAATATTTAAAAAACACACAAGAAATAATCTGCATTTACCAATATTACATTATAAAGAGCTTCAGCCCTGTTAGTGCAGTGGGACATGCTGTTCCCAGTTTGATTCCCATCCACTAAGGTAAATGAACATAATTGTTTCTGTCAACAAAATAAAACAGAAACAAGAGGTTAAAATTACACGAACTAATTGCAACTACATTTTACAGATTAAAAGTAGCTCTAAAGAAAATCAAAATGTCCTCTGTTTCACCGTTGTCAGCTAATTTCATTCATGAGCTTTTCCGGTCGATTTCAAATGTGGCCGTATAGAAGAAGGAAAGTCAAAAAGTCATTTGGGAATACAAACAAACGCACTCTAAAACGTATTAAAAGTGACTGAATTTGAAAAACAATTGAAAAACAAATGAGAAGTCATCAACTAAAAATGGATTTCATTATGAAAATTTCTGTGCCAAACATATCAAGTGGGGGACTGTCTAAAAACAATGAAGAGGTTTAATTGGACTTTATTAACACTATTTCTATTAACACTCAGTTTTGATTGTATTCATGTTTATAATTGTGGAGGAAATTCTCAGATATTTCTTATATTTTGTTGATAATATTTACATTGCATTATATGCAGCGCATACATTTTGTTAATGAGCTTCGTTGGGTTAGGGTTAGTAAAATATGAGCGTTGTTGTTGTCTTTGTAAACTAATCGTTTCTAATGGAGTCATGGGCTGACATAGGCTGACAAAACAACGAAATATATACAGTATGGAAAATGAATAAAACATTTGCCCATGAAATTCAGAATATTTCCACGCAAGTGCCAGTTGGGATTTTATGCACACTGAGTTTTGATTTGAAACAATAAGCTGTAATCAGTTTGGGGGAGTTTGATGAAGTAACACATTAAGAATTTCAGCATAAGTGGTTGGATCCAGCAGTGTTATACAGTCGCAGCTGCTGAGATGTGGATTTTTGTCCCTTTTTTTCCACACGGTGGAATTGATATTGAATAGATATTGGATTTTGCTGGAGCATGAAGCCAAATTAGTCTGTGAGTCTCACCAGCATGGATATTATTCATGAATAGGCCTTTGAAACCATATTTACATTTATGTGAAGGCGACGGATGGCTGATGATTAAACCGAGCCTTTTCGCATTGTCGTCGTATAAATATTCACTCCAGTAAAGCTTGCTGACGTGTCAAACAGTGCGTCGTCTCAGACACAGTCTGCATTTCAAGTCTGATCTGAACATATTGACTTACTGTTTATTGCTTTCCACTGCTAACTTGGCATGAATATTTTACGGTCACGCTGTCTCCGGGGTGCCTTCTCCAGGCATTTCTCACATTCTCAACAAGTGCTATTATTTTGTGAAAGGTCTATTGCTTTTGAATGGAGTCCTAAATAGCCATAACATGAACGCTACTTTAGCTGGCTCAAGAAATGTTGCCTGCATGCTTGGCGGGTTTAATGAAACATACTTTGAAAACGCGGGTAGCAATTGTCTACTCTTTTCTTGCATTGCGTGAAATCCCAAAAAGTATGGTGGCTTGAAAAGTTTAAAAAAGATAGCTCAATGATGGATATTTTTAAACATATTTAGAAACTGTACTACATCATGCATACTACCTGCTTAAAATGGTTAAATGTGACATTTGGGCACACTGGGAAATATTAGCTTCTTTTAATAACCACAATCCAATTACTTTGCATGGAAAAGCTTTGATTGTTCATTTCCTTTCATTTATTGTGCATTGCCAAGGGGTGTATTTTGTTTTGTTTCATCACAGAATTAGACATGTAGGCACGTGCGGGTGCATCAACCCACACTGGTGAACTCCAGTTAGACTGACTCAAAGCAGCTTCCATGACATGGAATTCAGCAGCACTGTCACAAGCGGATGTTCTTCCACATTGTCAGTGATTTACTTCCTTTGTGAACATAAACGCACAGATGACAAAAGCTGAGCAAGTTTACAAAAAGCTCTCCCTCTTTCAAACAGTGCTTTAGAAGAAAAAAAAAAGATCCAAAATATTATTGTTCACTCATGACGCATGAATCCACGAACATCATCAAGCAAAGCTTTTATCCAAAAGAGGACACTCAGTGGTTATGAAAATGCTCAGGGGCTATTTTTAACTGAACCGTTACTTGAACCCCGTTGGATATTATCATTTCGTATATGTAAATGTGGTTCTGCGCTGTCCTGTGATTTATTCTAGAACCAGATGTGGGAGGCAAAAGCAGATGACTTCATATAGGCAGATGTTCCTTATGAAATGAATGCATTAAAACATTATTGTCGGGAGGGGGGGCGATGGGAGGACTGCTACCGTCGTGAAAATGGGGAACACTTATGTGAAAATTAGAATTGACTAACTGCCCTTAGATTTAAATGATGATTGCATTTCTGGGCTACTATTATGAATCCATCAGCGAGTGCTTGAAGTTGAGAACTGACTTCTTCCTTGTGCTTTTTGTCTGTGACGTTTCAAGAAGCCCTTTGAGACAAATGAGCGCGGGATGGAGCAGCTGGCAGAGTGGAGTCTTGTTTTTGAGAGGGAGAAACTTCAGAGCCATGTTTAATCCGTGGCTCCTCACCTAAATGGTTCCCAGCAGCTGGGAGAGGAGGACCTGGGCAGGTGATTACCAAGGCAGATGAGAGATGAAGCCCAGTGACTCAAATGGTACCAGCACACCATCTAACACAGAGTTCACCTTTCACTTGACAGCTGCAGGACCTCCTCTAAGTGAGAGCTACGTTTTCATAGGTTGATAGCCGGACATGTTTGATTTTCTGTTTCGGCTTGTACATTGTCATACGTCATCACAATTCCATTACACGCACCGCAAACACATGACTTGCCGAAATGGGATTAAGCAGCTCTGTTTATTCGATTATTTTAGTTTTGTGGCCCACAAAAACACAGGAGCGTGCCCACACAAGAAAAAAAAGGGTTTGGTGTGGGTTTCCATGCTCAAGCTGACCTGATGACCGCAATGCAATGAAGCATGGAGGAAGAAAAATTATGGACAAAATTTGCACTTTCAGGGGCAATACAAGACAGTGGCAAGGTTGCGATCGCAATAATAATGCATCATGGCAAGAAGAACGGCCTTGTCGTAGGAATGTCACAGTTTCAGAAGTAAATTTGAACACCCACCTCTAAGAAAACACCTACTGAGCCACATACTGAAGAACATTACACATCAAGATAAATAAAAATAGATTTTTAAAAAATAGTCATAAAGGGATCACACAGAATTTGATCCGTGATTGATGATGTAACTTTAAAAAAAGTGAATCTAGCAGGCCTGGAACTGATTGCGAATGAGAAATTTGCTAGTCACGTGTTGCTAGGTAGAATCGCCTATAAGTATGATTAAAAGTAATTTAAGACAGACACAACCACTGCCTTGCAAATCGGTGACAGACATTGTCAACAGAAACAAGCAGTCAGAAAACCATACAGAATACAAAACAATATCTCAGATTTAAAAAAAGAATAAAATCACTGTGCATCTGGTGGTGTTCTGCAGTTCTCTGCTTAATCTGTATTTACAAGTCAATATTTCACAGTTTTAGTGTGACTGGTGACAGCAGAGGAAGGTATAAGCGTAAAAAGCTGCAAAAACTACATCAACGAAATCTCATGAAAGGCTGCTGTCAAAACATTGCAGGTGAAGCAAGGCAGACATGTCTTGATGAAAATGTTGTTCACAGTCTGACCCTGATGTTATGATGCCATAGCGTATATTATGAGTGGTGTGCTGGCAAACTTCATGATCTATAGATTTGTCACCTGCAACGCCATAATTTCAAGATGATTTTTTTCCACATGGAAAAACACAGATTTGACATCTGGAGATTTGCAGTAGAAGCCGCAATGTCCACAAGGAAAATGGCCGTGTAGACGAATGGACGCAGAGCAGAAGAGTGACCTCCACTCGAGCCCCCACTCATTGTTCACCTCAGCCTTTAACATTTCATTCCTTCTGCTCTCCTACTTCATTTGAGCTGAGTGCACTTTCTGCAGTTCAAGTTTAGCAGCGCACGGGTGACTTAAATGATCTCAGATTTGTGACACTGCGTTAAAAACGGCAAGAAGACTCCCGGGAGGAGTGCTGAAGAGACAAAAGGACACGGTGCAGCGATTCAAGGCCAGCATGAGCCCCGCCCATTTCTGCACATCTCACTGCAAATTTATGGTTCATGCTGATTGCAGGCGGAGCTGTTTTGCATATTACCTATCAGCCCCCGAGGAAAGTGCCATCGCTCATAGCGCTGTTCAATGGTTTGTAACTTGATGAACTAGGCAGGTTGTAAAGGGGACAAGTCAGCTTTTTTTTTTACCTAAATTATTTTGAAAAACGGAACTTGAGTGGAGACATTTGGAATTTAAAATGACACTAAACTAAACATATTCTGCTAGACCACAAAGTAATTTACATGAAGTTTTCATATGCTTAAAACAAAATTGCTTTTCTTGCTTGTGCATTCACAAGGCAATACCCAGTGGAATTATGGGAAAAATTCTGTTTGTAGTATTTAACTTCAAGTGCATTTGAACATATTTGCATGTTTTCGTGTACGTTCCAACAAATCAAACGCAATTGCCAGTCCAAAAACCTTTACTCCATATTACTCCATGCTTCCGTAGATTTGTGCTGCTAGCACAAGCTCTAATTTTAATTTATACAAGTCACACGAGTATAAGTCGCACTACTAGTCAAACAATGCAAAAAATGTGAATTATAATCTGAAAAATACACAATACAGAATATTTTCCGACTCACAACTACTTGAAAACCTCAGTTGCACTGAAATGGCACCGAATGGAATGTTGACACAAAAAAAAAAAAAAAACCCTCTTAAAATGTGGAAAAAGCACTGAATTTAGAAGCTTCAAAAGCAAACATAATTGTTGTTATTCCTGTCATGTGTTCTTGGACAATTCAAATCAGATTGACTGCTGATTATTTCCACGTGGACGGCAAAGTAAAAATTTCCTTGCACAGGGACAAACAAGTAATGGAGTTCTTGTGATATTAAACGCTTTCAATCTCCAATGTTGAACGTTTATTTTTCGAGCAACAGCGGTACCATGATTAATCGTGCATATACTCATACACACAGTGTGTTGACTGATGATAAAAAAAGAATGAAAGAAAGAAAAAACTCAAAGGCAGCCCCCTGCACACAAAGTGGTGCAGAAACTATTGCAATTAAATCCCTGCAAAATGAGGACTGAGTGTTGTATTTTTTTTCGCTTCAGACAGCTTCACCTGAGATGAGAGTGGCACTCTGTAATCGTTCAGCCTATGGAGATCTCTTCACCATGATCTATGGGCTAATGTCACACTGCTGGATTGAATGCAATTTCCTGAAATAGACAGAAAGTCTTCTTGGTTTTATTCCACTCTTGTGATACCTCTTCTGCACAGGATGCGAGATCTTATCTGGCGCTACCATTACATTTGTCATTTTTGAACAGTGTCCATTCAAAAGAAATTAAAACACCTTATTTTACCAATGCCATTGTATATATATTTATTTATTCATTATATATACATATATTAAATAATTAAATTCATAGACACAATACATAGATACGATTCATTTATAATATTCTATTTTTTTCTGGTATGCAAATTGGACTAGATATACATTTATACCAGTAAAATGTTGATTAGCTGATGAAAAGAAGCAGTAAATTGCGATTTAACATGGCACATGGAAAAACTAAGTTATGGGGCTTCAATAATAATTATGAGTCATTTAACACTGATGTAAAGTTTTAAACAAAATGCTTTGTTTGGACAATTTGAACCGTAACAGTTAACAACTTGCGGTAAAAATCATTTATCGGATGAAAGGTCAACATAGTCATCTACTGCATAATTTTAATCTCGATAAATGATCTCTAACAATTAAGACAATTTTAATGAGGAGGGTGCGATGTCTCGAGAAGAATTAACGTATGTCATATGAATTAAACGATGGATGATTCCCAATCAGGGTCCTGTGCTGCATAAAATTATCCAATGTCACTAAAGTTGTCCCAAAATATCAATAATAATCTTTGTTGGTATATCTATGCTAGTGATGTATCATGACAGACAATATAATTAACTGCGCTTCCATTAGATGACGGATGATACAATAAATCTGTTGCCATTCACACAACAAAACAGACAAGTAATTAAGCTCACCTTCTGGCATTAACTCACACAAAACAATAAACATGAGGGACTTCAGGCAAATTAGAACGACGAAGATTGATTGCACGAGCAGTTACTTAGTTGCATCGGGAGAGACACAAAACTCAACACGCAAAGCGTGTTTTCAAGCATTGTCTGCAAAATAGGAAATAAAACAATATAATAGAAAAAGGCACGTAAACATTGTGTTCTTTCCACCATGGTCATTGTTTCACATCTGAATCTGTGTATACGCTTATGTTTTAAGAGATACTATACAAGAAGTGAATTCACATGCTAGGATTCACACAATGAATTATTCCTCAGTGTACAAATGTTGCAGCCCTTTGCTGAGTGCCTCAGTAAAGCGATTAAAGGTCTTTATTTCAGCAGGGGATACAGTAAGTGACGGTGCTACTGTTTTGGCCAGTTTGGCATAATGAGAAGGGGAAAAAAATACGTGAGTGCACCAATTAGTCAATTGTGGCTGCTGACGGGAACTCTTAAAAGTGGTCACAGCCTACATTCGAAGAGAGAAAGCAGGTGAATTGGCTGTCAAACACACAGTGACAACAATGGAATAATAGAGGAAAGGATAGTTTGGAAAATTTGAATTCAGACAGCAAGCACTTACAGTAAATGGGTTCTTAAGATTGCTGTATTATTTTGTTCCATTCTGTGCCATGCTTTGAATATATTGTATTGATGTATTTAAAAGGGGCAGCGTCTGTGTTTGCATCGTTTTTTAAGGGCGAGATTTAACGTGACATTCTGGGACAACTGCTTGATTTCCTTTGGAGCACCGAAAAGAAATTAATTTAATTGCGGCAGAAGCGGTTCTGCTGAAGGTATCGTGTTAAATAGTACATTGCATTATGGGGGACAAAAAAAAAAAGTGGCTTGTCACATTATTTCTGTGTTTTAGTGCAAATTGGACTTTGTCCAATTTGTGCATTGAACTTGGATGTGACCTTATAGCATGAGCAATTTGGCATTTTAAGAGATTTGATTAATCAATGACCTTTGCCGTGCTCCTACCGGGTGAAGATGTGCACAGCATGTTTACATCAGTAAAAGCGCAGCAGGCATTTAATGAATATGTTTTTATTATAATGTATTAGAATATAACTGTAGTCACTGTGAGATGGCATATTTATCCCCCAAAAGGGAAATTAAATCATTAATTATAATATGAATTTTTGTCTCGGATGGGGTTCTACTATTCTGTAGAAGCTTTTTTTTTTAATATATCTGACGTTTCAGACAGAGTCCTGTGTTGGTTGGAAGGGGGTGGCAGATCCATCAAGTCAGTTACAAGGTTGACCCTTCATTGATTTGACTATTTTTCCCTACAGATTAGATCTCAGGGAATCCAAAGGTCTATGCCGTACCTTGAACTGTGTCTCATTTATTCCTGACCGACTGTCTGGTACAATTCTGCAGAACCACCAGGGAAATAGTTACCATGAAGAGTCTGAAACAAAGTTGAGGCAGCTTTCAGTTATGTCAAAGCGCATACTAAATGAAGAATGAATGAAATCACCAATGTTTCTGAGGTGGTTGACTGTCAAAAAACTGCACAGGTTAAAGCTGTCTGAGAAGGGAGTCAGAATATTTCCACATTACAGCAGAAAATGTTGCAACCGTGAATTAACAATCCAACAATCAGATCATTAAATAGGATGTAAACATACTTTTATTACAATCCAACACAACAGAGTGAAAGAAGCGATACTTTGGAGGTAAATTTCAAACTGTTGTTCTGTACAAATAGCACTGACAGGATAGGGTAATGAAGTGCCAACTTGGGAAACGGCACTGGAGATGTTTCAGAGGCAGGACAGTTTCTGTATAAACAAGAATACTATAATTCCCAGAGAGTGCGATGAGGTTTCACACCAGACAACTGGTTGTGTTGAAAGCACATGTTGCTGTCTAACTAGAGGCTGGCAGTGATGTTGTAAATTACCATATTGTGCCATGCTATCTGCTGCCTGGAGATGTTACTGTGCAATAGATGCTATGGATTGTCCAAGCTTGTAACATTGTATTCCTTAACTCGAGTTTAAATGGATATATCATGTCTATAGCCGTCAATGGCAGTGAATGAGTTCACTGGATTTTATGAAAAAGGCATTTTTGCTGTGTCTACACAAAGCAAAGTTGGACAAATGTACATTTGAACAATTGAACACCTATCTTCAGGGAAGACAATAACAGACAATGGCCGCTGGGCTGCAGAAGTAAGTTTATCCTTAAACAATGCTGCACTTTCAAGAAGATCTGGAAAAATCTGCTGTCATTTTTATGTGAAGCGATCTGTTGACGTCTGCTGAAAGTAAGTATTTTGCAATCTAACTTTATTTTGAAAATCAATTAATCAGAAATGTAAATAAGTTACCTTTAAAAATCAAATTATCAGTAAAGAAAGCAAAATATTTCTTCAAGGTGACTGTCATCTCGTCGTGAAATGTGTTTTTACGTTCAACTACTTTTCATAAAATCTCTTGCTGCATTTTCATCTGCTATTCTTATCTCAACCTTGAGATGCTTTGCTTCAAGATAAACTAGCTTGAGCTTGAATCCAAACATCGGCAGGGGGCTTGCCAGTTAAATAAATGAGGTTTTCGATTCCAGCATAACACGAGCGCCAACACTGACTCCACAGACACGTTGTGATTATGTAAACAGAAAGCCTTAATTAGATGCTTGTCTTCCTCATCACACTTTCCCATATAGTCTTTACCCAGTTAGGTAATCATGTATGCTGTCAGGGTAAATCATGATGAGCTTATTCAAGGTCTGTTCTGCTGGTGATCAGGGTTTAAAAACGGTGCAGTTAGTACCTTGGTGCTAAGCATGACGTGGGTTATTTTTCCATACATGGTATTCACAAAGCTTTACTTTCTGGACTATTTAACTCTAAATACCGTATTTTCCGGACTATAAGGCGCACCGGACTATAAGGCGCACCGTCAATGAATGGCCCATTATAAAACTTTGTCCTTATATAAGGCGCACCGGACTATAAGGCGCATTGTCGGCTTTTGGGAAAATGTTAGGTTTTTAGGTGCGCCTTATAGTCCGGAAAATACAGTACATAAAAAAATCTTAGTAAATAACATTTTATTTCATGTTTGCTATATTTATTACAATAGAGGCTCATCAATTTCATTCTCATTAATGCTGGCAAAAGTAACTTTATTGAATGTTTTGAAAATACTGTGCGTGTTAATTACGTGTCTCTATTAGCGGCTAGCATGTTAAGTAAAGTGAAACTAAGACAGCTGAAATGCTTCAACGAAAAGGTGTTTGGTTGAATAATCATGTTTGACACCAGTAAAATTGTAATGGCACCTACTGTGTCAACGCTTCAGTAGAACAGAAGCTCATTTTATCCACTGGAGTCTACATACAATGCAATAATTATGAGAACACGGGCGTGCAAGACTCTAATCTAGCAAGGCTAGATTTTGTTTGCTACACTGGCAGGTAATACATCTAAAATAGAAAATTAAAATTCAGTGACACGAGCTGCTTTCCGTGCTCATTACAAACACTGTGTTTAATGTTCCAAACATCGCACCGAGTCACTCACTGGCCTCTCTGAATATTAATGTGAATTCAAATTCTCTTATTTCTCATAATGTCATTTAATGGAACAGTTTCTGCACAACTGTCAACCTCTCACCCACACAGCGAGCAAACCTAACTGCCAAGGGATGAACGATCTTCATTAGCAAGTGTTCACTTTTGGAGTGGAGGATTGTTCAGCACATGTGGGTGCAGGTGGGCATGGAAGCCACACAGAGAATGTTGAAGCTTGATATTAAATTGGAATAACAGCTGGGTCGTTGAGATATGGCAGAATGTGCACCACTCAGAAGCCGCGTGGCTCCAAAGTCACTTTATTCCACCAAATTTAGTTGAAATTCAAGTGTGGCCAACAGTTCCATAAGCCACATCAATGAGTTAGTGTGAAGACATGGAGTAAGCCAAAAGCACCCGAAGCAGGGAGTATTGGATAGGTGTTAAATATGTACAATAAAGAAATGTGAGCAATTACGCATTTTATCTTCCTGCCTGACAACACCCATTTTGAGCTTTTAGCTGACACCTCAACTCTTTTAAGCCTTCAAAAACCTTGCTGCTAATTCAGGGCATTTCAAACTGCTTTGTTAAATACATTTCAGTTGTTCAACCACAATTTTCTTTTCTTATAGTCATTTTAATGTCTCCATTAGTGCAGAGATGCAGTGAATAACAATTAAAGAGAGGTGAAAGAATTCAGTAGATAATGAATAACTACTGAAGGAAAGCTGCCGCATTGAGGGTTTTAAATCCTTGGCTGGAAATAAATTGTACTGTAATTATTATATTTTAGGACATCAATATAGATTATAAGACTGGCTATCTATTTGTTAATGTCATATAAATGTGATTAGAGAATGTAACCTCACAATCATATGTTTCTAGATATGGAAAACCCCTAAAAAACATTCACCATAGGAATTTAGGCCCATAAACTCATTTACAGAAATTGCTAGTAGCTGGTAATGGTGCAAGGTCAGTTAATTAATATCGTCTCATGTGAAATATGACATGCACAATTTAGCACAGAAAGCAAAATCTGCCTAGCAACAAATCTTAGTTTCAAAGTACCCCAACTTTCCGGTTCAAGTCGAAAACAAACATACAATATGACAAGCCCTTTTTTTGTTATGTCCCCTGCCAGAGTGCAGGTTGTGTTTACAGTGCAGGTTTAACGGAAAGGAGAGGTGTAGCGGAGAAGGTCAGGACCGCAGCCGAGGAAATGTGTGCAGACAGATATGTTTGCACTGATCAAATACAGCAGTGAGACAATGTAGTTCAGAGGGTGTGGGCAGGAATGGTCATTGGCTTAAATGCAATAATTGTTTGGCAGAAACATGATGACAGGACAGACTGAGACAAGATATATATATATAAAAAAAAAAGCGTTTTGGAAAAGTGCGTTTGGAAGATGGTGATGATGATAATTTTTTTCAATTCAGCAAGGGAAAAGATGGTAGTGGCTTTATTGGCTTGTCGCTATGACAACATGCCTGCTAACAAGCTAAATGCATGAGCATTTGATCTCGGGATTTTTATTAAAAGGAGGTGAAGTTTCATTCAGATCCACGTAAAACCAAAGCAGCTAATATATGTCGTTAAAATTGCAGCCAAATGTGCAATGTGGATCGGACCTGAATCAAATGTGGCCTTATTTAAGAGTGCCTGCTCTTCTCAATTGTGTGGTCCTTTCCATATTCAGAATTTTTAGTATATTCATCCATTATATTGGAGATTCTCATTAAAGAGGGACATTGCCCTGCATTAAACTGTTCACTGTTCTATTTCTTCACACTTGAAATTCTAATTTATTTGAACAATTATGAAAATCCCATCTGAGATAATCTTTCTAATATAAAATGACTAATGAAATGTCAGTCCTGTTGACACAGTGTAATATATTTTGAGCAGAATAATGTCTTTAGCCACAAGTCATGTCAACTGCAAAAAAATAATAATAATAACACAACACACCTTTTCCAGTACGGAGAGGAGCAACTGAAGACAAAAAACGTTGGCAAACTACTGAGCATTTTGTCCTTCCTCCCAACTTCTGAAGCTACACCCCTGCCTGTCGGTTCCGCATCACTGCTTTAAATGCTGACGGAATTGTGTCCCCTTCATAAATAATACTGTTGAAATCTGACTTCGTCCTTACCCTTAAAAGCAATTTTATAGAAAAGCCAAGACTGACAGCATACACAGGAAATGGATTTCAGAGAGAAATAGAGAGAGAGAGAGAGAGAGAGAGAGAGAGAGAGAGAGAGCGAGAGAGAGAGAGAGAGAGAGAGAATAATAATAATAATAATAATAATAATAAAGCATTAGTCATGTTCTGTTCTTAAATAAAGTAAAACACTGTATAAATAGTAAAGTTAAATACATAAGAATGTCACACATTTTAAATTTCCTTTTCTTTTTAGAGGCTATTTTTTAAGGACAAAAAATTTGCATACAAATGAAACAGCATGAAAGAAAATCTGTGCGTGGACTTAGAAGAAATTACATCAACGAAGTGGATACTCCAAGTTACAGTATATTTGTAACAGATTGTTTTCTTTGCCCTGCTGTTATATTGAATAAAATCACATCTGACTTAATTGTACCGGTATTGCGTCTTCCTTAGTAATGAATATTTACAATATGCCTAATGTGGGTGAGTGGTTACAAATATGTTCACATTTATTTTATAAACTAAGCTAACAATTTGTGTCATCTAATTGGTGCTTCAACACTAAACAGTGCCTTAGGACAAGTGAATCCACTTTGTTGTTGACGCTGGACCAGTATGACGATATGGCGTCTGACATCTCATGTTACGTGCGGCTAATGAGGTGATTACCCAGAATATTAGACACAAACCACCCCCGGGACCTCGTTGCTTTAAATGAATACATTTTGTTCATATTTGATTCTTGTTGGATTCTGTATTTTAACACTCCATAAATCCCTTCAAGGTCAGATTTGCACAAAATACTTACAACTACATAATTTGGAGGTGTTAAAGTATTAAAAACAAAACCCATTTAGATAGAGTGTGATGATATATTTGACGAAATAGTGATTATTGCTTTAAAGAAAAAAACAAAAATAGCTATTCTCCACATGTCGGTTGACAGAAACAAGTAAGTATGGTTATGTCTTGCTTTGAGAAAATGCACTTCAGGCGTAGGAAAAACTTCATAGATGGTTATGAGATCAGTCTAACAGCAAGTAAAATGCGCCCAGAGCAGTCACCAACGTCTTCAGCCAAAGAAAATCCAAGAAGGAAACTCTTCCACTCCTCCTCATTTACACCCAAACGGGTATCTGTCTACAAATGTGATGAAAATGCAGTTTAGCTATACGAGTGGTATTTAAGGTCTGCCTACACACATTAGCTCCTTTGCCACAAGAGAAAAAGGCTGAGGTTAGTCTTTTTTCAGTTGCTGCTGGTGAATAGTAAACACTTTTAAAATTGGCCCTCAACGGTCCAAGTATATTTATTAGAGCCATCGAGTTAATTAAATGAATGCAGACGATTCTAAACTAAACAAGTTTCCTGTTACTCATAACCTGTAACAACTTCTTAGGGGTTAATCACGCTGATTCTTTTGAGTTTTTTTGGGGTTTTTTTCACTATTGTATAGAAAAAAGGATTTTGCAATGAATCATCCAACACCACCATAAAACAGTACAATTAACTAATCTGGTCTCAATATCAGTCTCATTATGTTCCACTTAACCATCCAGTCAGCCATTGTCTGTTCCACTTATCCTATTCCATTATCTGGAATTGTGATTAATGATATATACTACATATATCATATATCATAGATAATACACTGGTGCCATGAGATGCAATTCATGATTGGACATATTTCTTTTAGGTGCTTTTACTTCTGAGCAAAAATTTAAGATACAAGTACAGTATGATTGTGAGTAGACAAGTCAAATAAGCTGTTCCAGGTGAAGTTTACTTTCAAACGAAACATAAAACAAAGAGTGGATTTGAAACACCATATTGTTACTTCCGTGTCTCGCTTGCCGACATAATAGTAAACACCTTTGACAGGTGATGGAAAGCATTTGTGACACGGTTTTCCAACCCTTTAAGCAACAGATATTTGAGCACAAAGGTTGGAGTCACACTCCGAGTTTATATAACAATACTTATGGACATATATTCATTTTCCGTTCCAGAAAGGCACAGTGTATTTTTTAATCCAGCCTTGTGGAATAATTATGGTTGAGTTTAATGACCTCGAACTGATTTTATGTGGTAGACAGTGCCCAATAATCAGTCACAATGTTTTGGTATGGATTCAGTCGACTTTTCAGTTTGTCATCTTTGATTCAAAGTCTTCCCTATTTATTTTTTACTTTCAGATTTTGCTAGCAGGTGTATGTTTTTGTCGTAACAGAACTAGAAGGACTTCCTGCTGTTGTGTCTAAGAATCATGGGAAATATAGCCCCGTTAATGTAAACCATTTCTTTAGCTCTTTTAGGCTGTCGTAAAGCAAAGTATTTTGCCGCTATACCACCAAAAAAAACATGCAAACTATTTAACATACAAAGTTATTGGGCCTTATAATCAGTGTGCTTAATAGTCCCCCCAAAATTTTCACTGCCCCCTGGTGGCGAAGGCCTGCACACCGCGAAGGAACAGCACAATGTTTATTGACTTGAAGCATAAATTATTTTTTTCATTCTACTTAGTTGTGATAACTTAGTTTTTAAGTACAATTCTAATGAGCCAAAAAAATTTGTCTGTATGGGACTGTTGACAGGTAATCAAATCGACATGAATATTCAAATTAAAAATCAATACTGCTTTTACTCAGTAACAATGATTACCGCATGATGCTTGATTAACACGTTCATTTAGTGTTTTCCATTCCGTGCCTCAACAGGTTCCCACATTGCAGAATTGTGTGGGAGAGCGTTTATGGGTGATCCCTGTTGACGAAGAAATCTTCAGTCAACACTCAAACACTGTAAGTACACATTTCATCCCTCTAAGCCCTTCTGCCTTATATTAACCTAAGCACTGCACAAGCATAGAAGGATTAACATTACACAGCGAGACTGTTTATACAGTTAAACAGGTCAATTGATTTCTGAGCTTATTATACTTGAATGTCGTGTGAATCGCGTGCAGAAAAACTGTAGCCATGTCATGTGAATACAGCACATTAAATGTGATGAGGATTACACAAATTCATTATCAAATGTGAGCCGCGGTCTTCATATACACTTGGCATTAATGCGTAAGCTTTCGCAGCCTTCTCATTTAAAATGAGTCGCTCATAATTATTCCCACGAGTCTCTCCCTTTTCGCTGCCTCTCATTCTTCTTATGTCCATTAAGCAACTCATAGCCCGTGAAAGGTTATGAACTCTCCCTATTGTTGTGATATTGACAGCACGGCAGCGTTTTGGCGATGAGAACCCATGTGCGTGTTTGTGTGTCTTCTGCAGCTTTTTGCTCACATCTGCAATTCTGCATTGATCCCACGCCAGGCAGCCAGTGAGTGAGCACAAAGCTGATGCAGACTTCTGGGTTCTGTGTTGGTCGGGTCCATCAGCCAGTGGCCATGGCCATAACTGTGAATGATTGCAGTCAATACAGCAATCACATTGTGCTGCAGTCATCAGCTGTTGTGGGCATACACACACACGCACACACACATGCTCACACTGCCTGCATGTGATTGATAAAGCAATTTGGTTATAATAATAGAGACACATTTATTTTTCTATTTCCATAAAATATCTTAAATTTAAGTTTAATACATGGCTGAGAAATTAATCCCTTGTTGTCCTAACACAGCGTAGCATACTAAAGACTGTTTGGCAAAAACAAAATCTTAATTAGCATGCGGAACACTGCGTTAACAAACATGCTGTTTATCCCTGCAGCGTTTCGGGGTAATAATCAACTCATGGGCGCACGTTTTGGTCTCGGAGAGGGAATTGTTATGCTTGTTAGAACCCCCCTCCATGTTGCTGACGCCACAGCCATGTATTTTGTCACATGCATGTGGGTCACAGTGGAAAACAGAGTCAAGTAAAAACCTCATGCTGACTTGATAAGTGCTGTGAAAGTGTAGAGTTTGCATTTCCACTGCAATGCGAATAGATTTTTTTTTTGTCTCCCGCAATGAGTGTGACGCTTTGCAGAGATCTGAACAAACAGTGACTGAATGCAAACGGCCACAGAGGAGCTGGATAGAAAATACAACTGCAATAAAGGGAAAAGAACTTAAACTGCTGTGGGAAGAATAACAGCCATCAAAGCATGTTGGGGCTGTCCCTGCAAGGCATAGATGAGTTTGTTTTCCACCTGAATTGAACAGCAATGTGTGTTTGCTTTGAATAATTAGTGCTGTATAATCTCAGTTCCGAGCCTCTCGGCACCTGAAGGCGGCCTTGTTATCGTAAACTCTTGAAGAATTACTAACTCATAGGGCCTGATTTACTAAGATCCTAAACAGCGGGTGTTAAATTGCTAACAGATTGCACGTGCTGGTTGTGAGCTCATCATCATCATTCGGCCCACTGGGTCAAGACAGACCAAACAATGCTATCCCACACATCTCGGTTTATCTGTGTTTTCTGAAGGTCTTCCATTTCAATCCATGCAACCCTCGAAATTAGATCCGGGACCCGGAGGGGCCAACGATTTCTCCATAAGCACAGAGGACCCTTCACTTTCAAACCAGATGTATGACAAAATATTTATTTTTGATATGAGCATAATGTCTAGTATGTGTGTGGACGTAATCATGTCAATACCAAAATTTTGAAATACAGAGCCACTCAACTATCCTCACCTTAGGGTCAACGAGAAATAAATCTGAAGTCGTTCCACCCTTGGTCAAAACATTTGTGTGTGTACTTAAAAATCATGCGTTGATAAGATTATTAATACATGAACTTGTGAAAAACGGAATTATTGTTGTTTCCTTCGGGGGCAGACCAACTAGCCAGCCCTGCTGACAGCCTGTTCAGAGTTGTTCTTGGGCAGAAAGACACAAGAAAGGTCAGGCTTGATTTTCTTTTTTGTTTGTTTGTTTTGACAAGGGAAGTAACAGTTCGAACACTCGCTTGCTCTTCTGAAGTCTTTGGAGGACTTCTTTTCTAGCCTCGCTATCTTCAATGAAGTCCCCCTCCGTCTGTGGATGAAACTGTTCTGTGCAGTTGCAATATGATGATAGCGATGGCGATTAGCTTGCAGCCGTCATCGTACACGGTGGCTTTTCTTATCTCACCTCCCTTGAGCTGACAGGCTCAGGCACACTGAGGTTGCCTTTCTTCTCCATGCTCACACAAAGATTCAGACAGAGACTGCCCTCTATGGATAGTAAAACAGTCCAGCTTCTGTTATCGTGTAACTTTAGTAGGCTCAACTTTTTGAGCAAGCAATCTAGCTTGCATTTTATTGCCATAAATGTAAATACGTGTCATTTTAGAATTATTTGTATTTCAAATGGCTCTGACACGGCAATCAATCTCTGAAAATAAGCCTCTTCATTCTGAATTGGAATCAATCCATGGTCCTCAATCTGAATTCAGGATGTGATGAGTCTTACAAGTAAGTGCGTATAGGTTGATGTAATTATTTCCAGTCTCATCAAAATGTTCCTCGTCTGCAGTCACATTGTCTCCTGGTGAGTGGCGCCGTCGTCACATTGGGTGACATAGCACTGCAATTAATCACAGAGAAGGGTCGCTAATAAAGTAATTAGATATTCCAAGAATTTCATCTTGACATCCATTTTGCTCCCAGAAAAAGAATCTCAGTGTAAAGTGCTTCAAGGCAGAGTTATAATTTGGTTTGATTTGGGGGGGAAAAAAATGACTGAGTGGCTTCTCAGCAGGTGACAACGCTACTGTGAAAGCTCGTACATTAGCTTGAAAAAGTCTGATAATACTCTACTTCCTCACAACAACTCCTTTGTTACGTCTGGAACGTAGTAAGAGATACTAAATACGATCTGTGAAATGATAAGACATCTGGAGTCAGCGCCATGAGCATTTGAACAAATATGCCATAATGACAAAAGCACATTTTAATCATGTCTTTTTGTCTGCTCATTTTGCATCCACCTGTTATGCAAAAGGTCCCCAGTTTCCATTTTAATGTAACTCTGAAAAACACTTGCTCCATCATCCCTTTGATTCACTTCCACCCGACAAGTACCGCATATTTTTTATCACCAAAAGCAGTCACGTACGCAATGTTTCCAGGGACCCATTTTTTGAGCACAATAAACAAAGCTCTGTAGCAATCCTAAATCACAGTGACAGATGCCGGCGTTAACCTTGCTTAAAGACAAAGCGCAAACTAAGAGTGTTTTGTCGAGCTACTTGTAGATGTTGTCGGGTGGCTAGTACACTGCAACCTTATACTCTTAATCCGTGCTCATCCTTGAGCCCTCAGGGACACAGATGCTGCAGTGTACACACAAAACAGTGCATCGCTCTCCACTTGTTGCCATGACGACACCTGTCCTGAAAAGTATGTAAATTTATTAATTTACTCCGCTGGTGTTTTTATTTTGGAAAAATGGGAGGTGGATATTTTATTATGTGGTTATGCTGCTTATGAATAGCGTGCAATAGCGTCGGCTACTCAGCTTATGTTCATATGTTCATATGAGCATATGTTGTTGCTCTCTTCTGCTTCGGCTCGAAGACTTTTTATCTGGGATTAATTATGCTGTAAATCTTTGTTTGACACTTTTTTGTTTTGTAGCGGAGTCAAACACGCATATTTGCCTGCCTGCGCGTGTGCGTCTGCCTTTGAGACACAAATGCTTTTTGGAGCATGAAATAAGCTTTCCTTGAAAGTGGTGACGGGTAGAGGAGCTGACGTCCCCATGCTATTTCTTAATTAAGTACACGCAGCCGTCATTTTTAAATTGTAAATGTCACCTCTGGGCGCCTAACTATCGTTCCGGTCTCTCCTCTTGGTTCTGGATGGAGCTGGTCAAGCAAAACGTTTGGGAGCTGTAACGCAGCACTCTGCTGCCATCTTAATCAGCCTTTGAAAGTGAAGGTCACGCTGTCTGGCCATCCACTGTGAAAATGCGAGAACTTTCTTCAAGTGGGAACATTGGAAAACCTGCTTCTTCTGCACGGTTTATAATTGTTATGCACGCAGAAATTGTTTCTTTGTTGTTTCTGTCTCTGGCCTTCCCGTGTTGATCTGAATATAGTGTGTGTGTGTGCGTGCATGCGTAGATGCATGTGTGCATACTATTTTCTTTCTGACATTTTGGCTGGTCCAAACATGGAACATTCCGTGATGAGTTTTTTTTTTTCTATGCATGCATGTTACACACTAGACTCTAATGAACTGAGCTCCAACGATCCTTTTGTTCGCACACTTTTTGGCCAGACACGGTACAAACTGCATCTGGACTTCCTCTTACTGTCAAAAACAAAACACAAAAAATGAGAAATTGAAGTGGAGAGTGTATTGATGTGAGGGTTTTGGCCAAAAAAAGAATGTTTTTTTGCAGGGTGAAAGAAATAATTACATCAAGAGAAGGCCCTGCAGGTTGAAGAATTGTTTACATCAGTAACAAAACAAATAAACAAAAATAAAACTCTCCCGCTGAAATAGTACGGACTGTCATGATTTATGTATTATTCATTGAAAATGGGAAGGAAAAGGAAAATAACAAAACTGCCTGAGCTTGCAAAATTAACATGATTTTAAAAAGTAAGGGAAAATACAACATAATCTGCATAATGCTTAATTCAAGTGTACCAAATGTAGGAGGTTCTTCCTTGGCCACTTTTTGATGCCCAACCATGGCAAGTAACATACAAAATGAATTTAATTCTTTACATTTAATGTTGAATTGCATGTCTTGATGTGTGTGAATGATTTCTAAATGGAAAAAGCAGATGGAAAAACAAAGAAACAATTTTTGAGTGCATAATATTTATAAGCCATTGTATTTGAATTTGTGTGCTCATTTTTTCAATGCTGTTTTAACAATTTTTAGCGACAAATTCTAGAAGGGTGCTGCATGTGCCAAGAGAGAAATGCAATAAATATTAGAATTTCGGTGCAGCTATACTTCAACTTAATGTGCTGAGCTTGAGTTTTCAACAGTTTTATGGGGCAAACTCGGACTTTTTATCGTAATCATATTTTTTTTAGTGAATGATGCAGGAATGCTAACAACATTTCTGGCATCTTAAAGTGTTACTGTACTATGTACATTTTGGTTCTGATCCAAATTTGGATTGCTCGGTCTTGGCGGAGGTCTTCAGTCGACTGGGAGCCATGATACTCAGTCGTTTGAACAACTAATTATGACTTGATGATTTCCAATCAACAAGTGTGAGACGAACCAGAAGATGAAGCCGTTTTTTTAGCAGTTTAACAAGAAGCTGCAGTATTTTTTTTGCTGACAGGTTATGTTCTGTCGGTTCAGTTTTATGTCGTTTAGCTGCACCGCAATATCCCCATCAGCTCTGATAATGTCCTCCTTTCATTGGGACTCTGTAAGTCTGTTGGCTGTTCCTTTACACCTTAATTTTATCACCCCAAGTGGTTTATTAGCTCATAATCTGCCTTTCGGGACCTTTTGTTGGTTGGCTGTGTCTTTGTATCTTATAAGCACAGCAGAAAGAAAGATATTTTGTACTGTCTCATGAAGAACTAACCAAGACTAGTACACTCATAAGTGCAGTTTTATTATTTACAATATGTTCCATAATAGTAATATACGTAATGTTCTTGAAGAGTTTAATATTATCCAGGGCTAATATTATTGTATTTAACATTACCTTAACAACAATACTTTCAGGTTTATTTTATCTACATTTTATCTTTATCCATATTTTATTTTTATTTATCTACATCTAATTTATGAGTTGAACAGAAAACATGAATGGATTAGTGCTCGGACAGCACACATTTGATGACTATTGTATACACGGGTGATCATACCAGAGATTTTGTTTTTGAACTCAATGTTAACACATAACTGAGTTTAAGTGCAAAAGGGAAAATCACAGTGGGAAAGCTTGTCATATTTAAAATTACTGGGGGTTCACAAATATTTTGCAGTGACGAACGGCAGGTAGTGATAGACTCTAGCATTTTGACGTATGTACAAATTCGGGTCACGCCACTATCCAAGAACTGGAAGCTCATTGGTCAAACACAATTCCAGGATCTTGGTCAACTTTTGATTCGTCTAAATTTTGAAATATTTTACCTCTGTTTTTGTTTCTGTGTCAGGGATGTGTAAACCCTCACTGTGTCGCCATTATTTTAAACATACTTGACTATAGAGTGTAAAAAAATAATCAATTGTAAAATAATTATAAAATAATTAATTATTGATAGAAAAATGAGAGTGGTTAAACACTAAGCGCATTATTTTCATGACCGTTGCATATCTGGTGTGATACGGGGCATATCTTTGCACTGAGGTGGATAAGACATGGTTTTGGTCATTTTGGAGACAAATACAGAGGGAGGTATGCGCTCCTGTGGGAGTAGTCATAGCTAACTTAAAACATGGCCAATGTGGCTCCCTTTATTCCCTTCAAATGTATTGCACAAGGCGCACACTAGAGTTTCAACATAAGCTTTTCCGCTATGTATATGCCAGTGGGGAAAAACGTCTGCCTTCAGGACTCTTTCCCAGCGATGAAAAATTTCTTTGAGAAAAAAAAAAAGCCCATTCCTGTCTTGACTGTTGCAAATATTCCCTAGAGTTGTAATTGCAGACCACTTTTGTGCACTTTGAGACACTCATTGATCACTTCAAACGTTTGTGCAAAGTGTTTAGTATCACATCTCATAGAAACCTTTTGATTCTCCCGGCATTTGCATTGACTATCATGTATTTTCCAAGGCCTTCATACCGGGGTTATCACGCTCTGGTTGCTGAAAATCTTCTAACGTTATTGATTGCATTCCATTTAACGGGGAAAAAAGCGCACCATTGCACTCTGATTCATCACAACTGGTAACGGAGCCATCGCTCAGTGGACCACCAATTGCAAAGGGAATAAGCGTCTCTCCACAGGTGCACACAATACAACAGTTGTATTGTGTGAAGAAGCATTAGTGAATAACTCTGATGTGCTGTTTTACTCTTTTACAAGCAGGGGTCAGATTTGAACATAGAAAAAAATATATATGAATGCCCAGTCTTCCAAAGCTTTCTGTACGGACACAGTTGTAGAATTTATCATAGCCAAGTACGTTGACCAAGTTAAAAATCCCAACTCAATCAATACCATCAACGACGTTGATGCGTTCAAACAATTGAAGAAATTGCAAGATACCAAGCACTTGCTCAGTGCTCGTAAGCAAATTTCACATTACATACGAGAACAAACACAAACCCGACAATCGTATCTGCTTCAATGCAACGGGCAAGCTCTTTTAAATCTGCACAGAGCAGCGGGATGCATTTTGCTTGGCCCTCTCCTTCACCCAGGGAGCACTGAATGCATTAAAACTGGCAGCCAGCGAGCAGCCAAGCATATATTCATTTCCTACACTGACGGAGAATTCAGCAAACAATATATTACAGGGAGTCACACACACACACCTCCTACAAATATCACACCAAAGACACGAGAATACTATTTATTAAGGAAATATAATGTGCTGCTTTCTTGCGTTGTACAAGCAGATGAATGAGGTGCTGGCTACAAAAAAATATATAAATGATAAGTATCCTTGTTTACTCATTTATCTCGAGTACACTAAATTTACCACTCAAAAAACATAAATAGGCGTGTATACTTTTTTATGGATATTTATAAGTATTTTTTTACACTCACGCATGGTATGCATTGCTTAATAAATTCAACCTATCAAAGTAGTTATTTCTCTATACCCTCTGGTAACCGTTATTATGATCTAGTCACATTTGTGCATGTTTTTAATGCTCTCAATAAAGTGTCACTATGAAACTAGATGGTTGAAAGTTGCCCTCTTTTTTTGTTTCAGCCAATTTTGGTGTTTTCATTTTTTCACTTTTTCACTGTTTTGGTCAAGCTCCTCCAGTTGCAACTCTCGTTTTAATGAGAGCGCCAGGTTGGGACCATTTTTTTCTTTAACAAGTGATGTACAGTGACCAGCAGAATTAGATGGCCAATCATACAACAAAATAAGACATGGCGTCTAACTTTCTGTGCAAATAAACTGGCCCAGATTTTACATTGAGTTGATCAATTTGTGAGTAAATTGAAAGAGGATGGTCAATATTTCAGTGTTCATACTTTTGTGATGTTTTTGTCTGGTGAGATTTTTCTCGTGAAGAATTGGTGCCTTGGCTCAATAAAGAATGGGAAACACGACTTATACAACACTTGGGTCGAAGAAAACATGCAGCAACAGCAGCCTGACATCTGGGAAAGCCAGATGATTACACATGTGAATGAAGAAGCCACTTGATATTCTCCACACAACCGCTAAAGCATACCAAGGAGCAGATAAGTTGCTGGTAGAAGAGGAAACTAAAAAGTGAAAAGGGTGAAAATACTGCTTTAGCGACACCATGTATTTTGACAAATCCACCTCTCGTTGTGGTCACGATTTTAGTCTGGCAGCCCCCTTCAGAATACAAAAGATCATGCACGAGTGTACTAAACAAGCAGTTTCAAACCACTGGGCACTAAACCGGTAGCTGTCCATCAGACATTTGGTACTTCGCCACGCAGACAGAAGAGAAAATAAACCAGGCAGCATTTCAAATACAATATCAGCAGTCCTCAGTCTCAAGCATCAAGCCCGGTCTACAAAACATGCAAAAAGAGGCTCGAAATTGAGATCAAAAAGCTGCTCAAAAAGCACTGAATAGTTTTTCTATTCCAAATAATCTTTGTGAAGAAGGGTTTTCTGCAATAACTGTGACCAAAACAAACCGAAATTACAGGGTTGTCTGTTACACACTTATGGTGTCATTGTCTCCGATTACTTTCAAATGGGACCGGCTCACCGAAGCGAAACAAGTGCGGCGTGCTTACCAGTTAAAACAACTACATTCAGCATAATAGCAAATTGTGGTTTTAATCAACTGTTTGTATCAGTTTCTATGTCATTGTATCAGAAATATTGTTGTCATTAATGCGTAAAAGGTTGAAGTACCCTGAACTAAACAATCGGAGCTGACACAACTACCCTGTGATGAATCGCTTTTAGATGGAGCGTAATCACAAGGACCTGTCGATAAATGCAAGCCAAGCAACCAGAAAGTGCATTCATGTTGAGGAATAAAGGACAAGGGAGACAAATGAGTGAATAAATAAGTAGACAAATGTCCTTCAGTGTTAAAAGAGGTCGAAATAGGGGATTTTTTTTTCTGGTGTGTTCACGCATTGTCGTCATTACCAATATTTACAGTAATTGTGAATCAAGTCAGCAAACATGCATCTCAAACACATTCCACAAACATGACAGCACTGATAATATACACTAATACCATGTAAATGAATGGAAAGCCGCTTGGCATGAATTCAATATCCTTATTATCGACCTTGACTATAAACTAGTATGCTTGTACAGCTAAGACTACAGAAACAGAAAGACTACTATACCGTATGCAATTTAACTTTACAATCACTAACCTACTGTGCTGCACTGGAAACACTACAAGGTCCAACAGGACCCTCCCAGGAGCCCCGAAATGCCCACAAACACTTGGTATCCTACTAGTTCAAGTTATGAGTGTGCCAAAGGCTATGAGAGAGACTGCTTTCTTTGATTGGCGGCAAATAGGCGACTGTGTTCACGCCCATAACAGCGCAAACGACCCTTTTGTAAATGTGACGGTTTCTGCGTGTCCGTGAAATTACCAGCACCCAGCCTGACTCGCTTCTGTGCAGATTTACAATACGCCCCATGTCAGACTTGAACCAGTTGTGAAAATAGAGCCCTTTGTGTAGAGAATCTATTAGTTTCACTTTTTGAAGTGAACTATTAAAATAGATTAGGTTTTCCATGATATTCCAATTCATTGCTTGCATCAATATGGGAAGACGAGGAAGTGGACGACCACTTTACGGGGTGTCATTGGAGTGATGCCATGGAGTTTGGGGGGGTCGTGCGGATTTCTGCCGAAAGTAGGCGCCGGGGGTGTTTTGGAGGGCTGTGTTGCGTGGAGAATGAGTTTCACTGTCTGCCGTTAGACTGTCAGGAGAGAAGCTGCTTCACTGGAGGGTGACAGCAGAGAGACAGAGCCACTCTGTTACTGTCATGGACACTCTGGCTCTCTTCTGGCTTTTAGACAGGATGGTACGTCGTCTGGTGAGCACAGATGTTCAAGACCTCTTGGCAATATTTGCACCTTTCTGCATCGAGACACTTTGAATTGAAGGTGGTTTGGTTTTTGATTTATACATTTGGAGGATGGGGCAGGTAACCAAAACAAGACTGAGTTTCTTCTTTCAGCTACAACATGTGGAGGATATACTCTACATTGTCCTGATGACAGGGAATGTGAAAATATCCTAACATTTGCTTCTTCATATTATTGTTCAGTACAGTAAATCGTATGCTTCGAAGTAATAAATGCCAGCACCATTCTTCACCACATATTATTTATGTCCGAGAAAGCCATGGTGCAGTGATTCAGGACAGCCTGCAGTCTCTATAAATGTTTTTTTTGTTTTTTATAAAAACAGCTCTATACGAATTTGAACTATATTAAATGGATGAGCTGCATTTTGACAGCCAAGAGACCTCAGCAACCAAGATCCCATTCAGAGAATGAGAATGTCAGAGCTGCACATCTGTTTGTCCTAAATTGTTTATGTTGATCCCTCTAGACAACACTCTCGGACTGGAGTTGTTTTTCTGTGCAGAGCTATGAAGGCCTCTATGTGAATGTTTATGGTGCAGCTCCGGTGCCATGCCTTATGCTACTGGACTCCAAGATCACAACTGCATTCAGGATTGTCTCTAAGGAAGAAATGCCATCTGTCCATTGATACCCTTATGTTTTTTTGGAGCCAACACAAATTGATCCCAGGATCAATTATTTTTGCTCGCAGCAATAATGGTAAAAAAGTGAACCTCAGTGCTGACTTGGTCTCGACTCGACACAAATCTTACTAAATCAAAAGTGGTTCATAAAATGCCAGCACATGGCAGAGACTGGGAGTGAGATTACGCTTGCTGACGACAGTGTCATGCTAATGAAATTTTTGCTATGTGTGCGTTTTTTGATTGAGCAAATATGCGGACTGTGCAGATTGCTTTGTGACTGATAAAGATAATAAAGTCTTAATGATAATAAAATCTCTTCCCATTTTGATCTGGTGATAAATATGACAGAATGTTGTAAAATGTGACTAATTTACATGTGAATGAACTAATATCGGGCAGATGATTAAAAAAAAGTGATTACAGCATTTGTTTGAGGGCACATTCTGTTTAGCATGTGTTTAAAGTCAATAATGAAACTGCAGAGAGCAGCAACAAAAAAATCAGGCTTTTGTTTGAAGGTAAAATTGGACGGCAATTAAAACAACGTCTGCCATTTATTTGTTCCCTGATAAATTTTAGTTCACGCATCATTTTTACATAAGTGCAAATCTTCAGCACAGTCAAGAGTCCTGTTAAAGTCAAGATTGCTGAAATAATTATTTGCAGAGTCGAGGCCAAGCAGGTAGTGGGCACTCAAAAACTTCACTCTTACCACAATAACACGGCTATTTTAGAGAGGTTAAGCAGCTAGAGAAGGACAAGAATAGAAGATCATGCAGTGTGATGATCACATCAATAATACAGGGAAGAAAAGACCTGGGGCATTGACAGATAAGTCAAGTGCGACCTATTGACATTTTGATCAGGTAGACCGGCCTTTCATCATTAGACGAGGAGCAGATGGTGTCATCATCGTCTTCCTTGTAGGTCAAACTGGAAATATTATCATATCACTTGCACCTCATAAGATAGATATGTTTCGCCGGTGGTGATACTGAACCGGGGCAGGTTTTGTGCTATGCTACCAGATTAAGGTGGTGATGCTGAGGTGGGAAAGTTCTTTTGGGCTTTGTTTTTTGTCGTACATATTTGAGCTGTGCAAGAACTTCCATAGAGAGTGACTGAAAACCAAAACAAAACAACCATAACCAGAATTTGAATTAATTGGCTCTGGGATGGGAAACGAGAAGTTTAAAAAAGTCACGTGAGTTTGCGCGAGAGTACTGTAAAATTTGTTGTCCAGTCTGGATATTTGGCGGCCCTTTCTTGTACAAAGTCCAATGTACATAATATTGTATCGACAAATATTTTTGGCTATTGTTGTGCTACAAGGTGCAATAAAAGTAATTAATACAGTCTGAAGACATATGTTTCTGTTTACTTTCTTGTTTTTCACGAAGGATGTGGCATGATAGTGTGCCCATTACCACCCCTATTCATTCATCTTTGTTTATTCACGAACAAAGCAAGACTTAGAGAAAGGCTAAAGAGTTTTTGCAAGAAGCTCAGCTGAGGTCATGAGATGCTTTAACAAAATGTCGCCGTCCGGTCAATTACAGGGACATTGTTTTCTTCGTTTGCATTGGACACCTAATGGAATAGGCGCAAAAAAGAATAAGTGCAGGTGTTTTCCTTGCAGTTGTAAACTCCATTTCTGCAGAATTCATATGCACTCCAAAACCTATTGCCTTTCTCAAGTCCTTCTTTTGAGTTTCTGATGATGCAACACAAAAAGACCAAATAGATGCACAAAATAAAAATTGAAAACAGAAAAGAAAACTCAAACAAGGAAGTACACATATTAGAATGCGTTTTTTGTTGTTGCTTTTATAACGTTTTACTGATCTTATTCCAGCACAAAATATTGTCTTTTGCTTGTTTCAGTCACAATGCATCTTCTGTTGTTTGTTTTCTACCTCTGTGTAAAATTGTGGTGCACCATTAAAATAAAGACAGACGGATATTCCAATTATTAAATCACTTCAGTGTACACAATTTTCTAGTTGCTCCATTTGAGAAATTATAATGGCCATGTTTACAAAAACAAGTCGAAAACCTTGTTTAAAACAAAACATTTCAAATTTTGTGAGTCAACAAAGAATATGTATTACTTTAATTATCCTGTTTACATGTCTCAGAATACTGTCTGAGATTGCCGCAATGATAAGTAGAAACGTTGCAAAGCTTTTATTCCTCCCTTAGTAATGTGTCAGTTTGCTAAGTACTCACCATTCTGTGGATTTTGATTATCACAAAACAATGTTTACATGACAGTTTCTTGTTGAAAGTCAAAATCAGAATCAGAGTGTCTTTGTAAACAAGAAAATTAGTCACCATTTGCATGTCACGTAATGCAATCTGGTATGGCAACATGTTTGTACACAACAGCAAGTGATCGGAAAATGGGAAAGTTTTGATTGTTTGACAAGTCACGAGACGTGTTAATTAAGCCTCTAAAAATCTACCTTCAAAGCAGCAAACTTTGTTTTGAAGGAAGCAATCAGATTGCCCAAGGAAGAGAGAAAACGATGGGGTGGAGAAATAATTACAGAGAAAAAGAAACAGAGGAGGCCATTTGTGTCAAGTGAGGCAGACATGGCGTCACTTTATCCAGCAGATAAACAAGGAGCCTCACAGAAGCACATGACTGGCACTAGCAAAAATATTCCTATTTTAATGTATTCTTCACATTGTTGATTCTGCAAGTAGCCAACCTTTAGCGCACAGGTGTCAAACTAATTTTTTGTTGCGGGCCATATCGGAGTTATGGATTCCCTCTTGGGGCCATTAATGACTTAACTAGAAATGTAAGTGTGTAGATATTATTACATACACACAACCAAATTTTCCAATTTATTTTGAAATTGGGATTATAACAACAAATGTTGCAATATCTCACTGTTATTAAAAGGAAGGAATCAAGAGTTTTGGTATTTTAACAAGAAACATTGAGTTGACACTCATGATTTTAATTGTGCGGGCCACATAAAATGATGTGGTGGGCCCAATCTGGCCCCCAGGCCTTGAGTTTGACACCTGTGCTTTAGAGTTTCTTGACAGCAAACAGAAAGGTGAAGCCAGTAGTTAGTTTGCCAGAATGACATATCCGCTTTTGGGGTCGGGTTCAAGAGGCCTGATGTGTGAAAGGCATCATCTTTGTCCAAAGGCTCATTTTACCGAGGAGATAATCGCCTATCCTCTTTCATCATGTTAAAAGGATTTTTGCAGATTCGGGGATTTTCTCCATGATGCAAAATGTTGGCAACCTTTTTTATTGCCCACAGAGGACTTCTCTGTGAACGGATGGAACACATTGATATGCAACACGGGTTTCAGAAAAATGTTTGCCTGATGCGATACAATATTTATTTGTTAGTGGCAACTCGTGATTTAAATAAAATAACTAAATTGTATTTAGGGCTGCAACTAACTATTTTGACAATCGATTACTCGATTCCAGACCTTTTTTTTTAAAGGCTATCATTTCAAATAGTGTAGAAAATGCACACAACTTAATTAATTTACTGGTTTGGTCTAACATTTCAGAAAATACGCAAAAATGTTGATCATTGTTTTCCAACATAAAAGCAAATGTTTTTGAATTTTTTTCAAAACCATTATTCTAAATTGAAAGGCTGAAATTCCAAGCTCTCGAACGGTTAAACTGGGTCTTTAAACAATTATTTCTCAAAAATACTTAGCGATTAATTTGTTAATCGATGAGTTGTCGATTAATTGATTAAACACTGCACCTCTAAATTTAGTATCATAGTATTTATATTTATCTATTACTATTAATATTTGTTCAATTTGTGCAGCACAATCTACTAATGATTAGCCCGTCTGCCTCAAGGTTTGGTGGTTTATAGTCTCGAAGTCTTGCAATTGACAATGTAACTTCTTCCAGACTGATATATATTCAATCAATTTTTCAATTGTTCTTGAAGTTGATGATCCAAATCGTTAAAGTGCAATTAACATGCAAAATAAATAAATAAATAAACAAGGAAGGAACCAAAAGGCTATTTACAGAACTATTTGCAGTTTTGTGACATTTAAAGAAAACTTTGCTTCATTTGTGATGTCATTGAGAGCACTCCTGGGGGAAATTACACTCTCCTCAGTATCGCCTTTCCATTGTGAATTGTCCGTGCGTCCCACCATTACGGCCCAGTCTCGCAACGTAATTGAGGTTACTGTCTCTCTGGATGTATTCCAGATCAAGGAATTAAATCTGGAGACCTTGACCGGTGTCCTCTCGAACATCAAATAAAATCTCGTTCCTCTAATTGCTTACAGTTTGTAATTACACGACTTACACCTTCTGCATTTGACGTGATTAATTCCATATTACTACAATTCAAGTGAGCCTTTTCTGTTCATATGACAAGTGCATAAATGACTCCGAAAGCAACAGTATGCAGCCATTGGCTGGCAATAACTGATTTTCTCTCCGAAAATTCACAAAACAGAATTAATAAACTTCGTCCAAACAAAGCTTTAGTCAACTAAAGTGGAGCATCCGTTGTAGTGGATCTGCTGGACACAATCGATTCTGTAACTTAACTTCCCTAGTTATTGTTGTACAATGTGAAATCTTGAAAAAAAGATTTTTCTTCTGACTTCTTAGCCGTACGCATGATGTTTTAAATAACATTGCAGAGTGTCCTTCTGGGGTAAAGAAAAATGACCCACCACAGCATTAAAAATATAAAAGCACTCATCCTTTGAAGATGGCCTGACAGAGCCCTAAATGCAGTCATGGAGGTCACAAAAGCTAAATAGTTGAAACGCTACTGAGCTAAGGTCTGACAAGATTTGCTGTTGTCTTGCGCGACCTTGTGAATATTTATGGTTTCAAATACAACTTTTGATTGACTTTGAACATCATTTGAGTCCCCAGATTTTAGTTGGACTCCAAATTGGACTATAATAGTGTTCTGATGGCCTTTTACAACACCCAGATAGCGAGAAGGTATTTCCTCCAAGTGTCAAAAATGGCCCAAATTCTTATTTTCTTCACAATAAGCCCAATGCAGCTTTCTGCAATTTGTATTCATAATAGCAAAAATGTGCTTCGAGCCTTTTCACTCCTCATACAAGCATCAGCAGCTATGGGTGGTTGCCCTCTACTTAATGATGCCATTTTATCCACAGTCAGCTTCCACTATGAACGTTTGACATCATTTCCTCAGTCCTTCAGACATTTACGTCGTTTTGATTCTAACCTTACGCTTCAACTGCAGTTATGTGAAAACAGGAAGATGTCCTTTAACAGCGACTCTAAAAAGCATTGTTGTGTTTGCTCGCTGTGCATTTATGGTTTGGCCCTATGATATTTATATTTAGGAAGGTCTCACTGCAGTCAAATAGAAATGTAACTTTGGTTGAGGGGTTAATGTAACCAAATACTGAGCCAATTAGCAGTTTCACTGCAGTCAGGATGATAGTCTAGTGCAGTGATTCCCATCCACTGTACCGTGAGAGATCATTAGGTGTGCTGTGGGAAATGAACCAATTTCACTGAAATGGTCTGAAAATCTTTCATCTACGGTATCTATGCCAGCAACAGGCAGAGTAATTAAATGTTTTTCTACTAAGTGCCATTCCTGTAGGTACAACTTATCTGTGTGTATTACCTGTTTCCATGCAGGTTCAGGCAACACCATTATTTTTGCTTTGGTTTTAACTATACAGACAGTAAATAAAGTATGTGAATAAACTAAGATGAGCTCATTATTTAACTAGAATGCTGGTATTTGGCAAAATGGAAAAGAAATTACTGTTTGTTGAGCCATTAACATTACATTGTTAAGAGCAAGCCACTTTTAAAACTTTCTAGAGTATGGTCAGAAATTTTTTAAATAAAATTTGGACATAAGTGGACATTGTCCCATACTTCCATGCATTTTCTCTGTATACCAGGGCTTCTTCGCTCACCTAAGAAACATGTACATTAGCTACTGTAAATTGAATGAGAATGTCAACGGTTGTTTGTCTAAATGTCTGAAGTGTCATCCGTCTCTCGTCAAAGTCAACTGGGATAGGCTCCTGCTCACCCGCCATCTGATGAGGGCACAAGCCAGAGAAAATGGAAGGATGACAGCCTATGGGGGATGCTATTTTTAGCCAATACCTTCACTATACAAACCCATAGTGTTTATTGTTGTTTTGTAAAACAGATTGATTAACGGACTTGCAAACTGAGTGACTGATTAATGCAGCCTGTGGAGTCACCTTGTCACACACAGTCACCACTGATCAAATATTCTACACTGCAGTTATTATTTTGGATGTGCAATGTGAACGTGTCCCCCCCCCCCCAGAAAGCTAATGATGATAAAACTCTCAGCCCTGGAAGAAGTTAGTGAAGGTCATTACAAAATCAAATAAAACGTTTTTTTTTGTTACCTGACCCAATGGCTATGGGAAGCAGTTGCAGCCAGGTACGCTAGGGGGCAGAGTGTGAATCAAGTGCCCTGACTTGTGTGCCCAAGGGGACACTGAAATCTGGCCACATCTGCTACTTAGGATCACAAAGCAGCTGGCCAGCTCCCCCTAAGATGCAGCCATCACATCGCTATTCTCATCCACCCACGAGCTTCAATGAGCTAGACTAAGAGCTGTAGTCATAGCAACGGGCAGACCTGCTGATGCCCTTGGGGATCATTTCTTGACAGAGTTCCTCGGTGTCCTCCCTTTTGGCATTTGCACGACGCTGCAATTGCCGGGTAGATGTTTGCCTCAGTGTCCCCTGACACCCTTCATTGCTATCTCACTTTATCTCAAAAGTCAGGAATTTTAATTTATGTACGCAGTTTATAGGCACAAAGCAATGTTCCTTTATTTCTGCTTCAGTAAGAAGCAAACTACATTGGTTTGTTTAAAGGAATATCTCTTCAGGAAGTAGATGCAAATTTTTTGTTAGCGTGTCAATGGCCTTTTACATTTTACAGGATAAATCTAGACTGGAAAGAACATTTTGAATGTGAGGAAATCTTATCTCAAGCATAGACAGTGAAGTATGGCGGTCTATAAATATTTGTATCTCAAGAGAGTTACATGGGTTATAAATGAGGTAGATCAAGTAAAGAACCCTGAGGTACACCTTTAAAAAGTGGTAACAGTTCTGAGAGAAGACCCTGCACCCTCAGAGAGCTTGCACCCGGGAGCATTACCAAGGCATAGTTCTCAGAGTGGCCTAGCCCTAACAAGGACTAGCAGTGTAAATAAATAGGCGGACGGATGGATTTAGCTTAGGTTTCATACATCCGAGATTTGTCCAAGATGCTACTGACATTCACAGTGACAAATGACACACACCTGATGCCTGGGCATCCTTGGCACCTTCTCGAAGACCTGCCAGATGGGTGTCCCTCCACAACCTGGAGAGGGGAGCAGATGGCGATTAAAACTCATTAGAGGGACAGAGAGAAAAGGGCAAAGACATGTAGGTAGACGTGCACTTCCAAAAAGCCTACCTAAGGATGTAATAATAGACGGTGGATAATAAATGAGAGCAAGTCTTTGAAGGGGGAAAAAAAATAAAAAATTTCTGCGACAGTACCAGCTGGCAACATTTGTCACTACTGTTCACCTCAAATTCCGACAGATGAATGTCGAATAGTTTATTATCTACTTAGACTTTTTTTAATACATTGTTTAATGGATTTCTCATCATGTGCATGGGATTAAAAATAAAGTTATCAGAGATAAATGGTGTCTTATGAGACACAAGGTAGATATCCGTTATGCGCCACCGAAATTATAGATGAGCCATGTCCCTTGTAAGCCACTGTTAGCACAAACTACAAGTGATAAGAATTTAAATCAATAAACTATTGACCAAAGGACTCAGCCTCCAGTTAGTGACAGTTTGTTGTCTGCCTGTGGCACTCACAAAAGTGTTTGCTCTTGCATCCATGCATAATGACTAACTGAGCAATCTTGACAGTCTTTCTCTTCTCCCATTTTAAAACATTAACGTCACAGGCGGTTTCATCTCCAACCAAGTCAGATACTAAAATGCTTATGTAATTCCGTCGCATTTCCATCACTTTGTGTGTGACATTTTCCTGCCATAGACAATCCCATTCCACACACACAGTCGGCACAGTCTAACTGTAATCTCGCTCTTACTTCCTCCCACGCAGGCATCTGTAAAAGGGAACTGGTGGTTCACAACAGTGGCAGGGATACTATTGGTTGATTCTGTGCTTAATACTTTTTTTTTGCATTCTCTCGTCTTATGTCCTTGATAAGAGCAAGTCAGGTCTCACATGTCTGATGCTTTAATTATGTATCAAAGGAAAATCTGTACATTTTTACTTCTTGCAGAACATGATTTTGTGATCTATGCTCACAATCATCTTGTTCATTCTTTATACTGGATTGCTTCATCATGTAACAAGTTGGAGGTTTAGCAAAAAGAGAAAGAGGTGCAATTTCACTTTTGATGTCCATATATCTACAGGTGAATGATTTGGAAAAAGAGTGTGGCCTTTGCAGTGCAAACCTATCCCATGCTGCTCCCTCCTCTCAGGGGATGGCCGAGGTCCAGGATGGACACATATACGCCTGTGACAGGTATTCCGTGATATTTCAGTAGAGCTTTATTTAAGACCTAGTATCAATCAATTAATCGACTTGATCAATGCTTGCAACAGCTTCTTATACCATTTGTCAAGCCTTCTCCAAAATGGTGTGTGTGTTATGCGTTTTTAGCTCTGCAATGTTAGAGGAGAGCCAAGATGGTATGGACAGTTGTACCCTAAGTCCTGCCACAGCTAGACAGGTCACCATCCAGCGGCACCCGACTCAAGGCTTCGGCTTCATTGCAGGCAGCCAGAGGCCTGTCATTGTACGCTCCGTCTCTGCTGGTGAGTGCGTATGAGGGGGACTAATAAAAGGAGTGACGGTTGGTTATGTAAGACGACATCAATTGAAGTGTTTAACTTCGTATGCTGCTTGTGTGCTGCCATCTATCCACAGACGGACCTTCCTTTGGTAAGCTTCTCCCCGGAGATCAGATCTTGGCCATTAACGAGGAGACGGTGAGCGACGCGCCCCGAGAGAGAGTCATAGACCTTGTAAGGTAGCATCCTTTACTGTCCCGGGGGGAGGGAGGGTGGGAATGTTTAAGGCCAGGGGAGCAAGTGTGAGTGAGGCCAAATGAAAAGTAACAGGGAACACAGGTACAAAGAGGGTGGCCCGTAAGAGACTCAACGTTTCCTGGCGTGACGGATGCATGACCACATGAACACATAATGGTGGAAATAGCAGAAAGAAAGTGGCTAAGCTCTCCAAACGCTGTGCTGCACGTGGCGTTACCTAACCCACTCTACTCTCCTGTCTCCCCATAGACGCTGCAAAGACACGATTGTTCTCACTGTGCTGCAGCCTCATCAGGTGCGTACAAGTGCTTTGTGCTCATCATTTCTTTTCACGCGTGTCTTAACAAGCCCGCCCACATATTTGGTGCTTAATTATTAGAGTACTGGTAATTTCTCTTTTAGTAACGCTGTCTACAAAGCTCCAGGTCGTTCGTTAAAAGCATCTATCCATCACGGGGGAATGTAATTTGCTGAATAAACTGCGCATTTTCAGCTGGTGAAATGACAAGGTCAAAATGCAGATGGGTGTTCAAAGTTGAAAGTTTCATCTTATTTTAAGTTGTGGTGATGCACAAAGCATGTACTGTATTTTCCGGACGATAAGGCGCACCTAAAAAAATAAAATTTTCTCAAAAGCCGACAGTGCGCCTTATAGTCCGGTGCGCCTTATATATGGACCAAATTCCTAAATTTAAACTGGCCCGAAGCATTGTGTCATGAAATCAATCATAAGTGGCCCGCTGAAGTCTATGAATCATGAATCAAAAAGACTATGGATCATTATTTTGTGATTATAAAGTAATTTGTTGTGTCTGACCTTGAAATAAAAAAGATAAAATGGTGAATGATTTGATTTGGATTAAAAATCTGACATGAGGCATTAATGGTGTGCCTTATAGTCCGGTGCGCCTTATATAAGGACAAAGTTTTAAAATGGGCCATTCATTGAAGGTGTGCCTTATAGTCCGGAAAAATAATTTCGTCTTTTACTTCAATATGTACATTTAGATGTGTTGAACAAATGGAGCACCTTTGGTTTGAAGGGTACGCCCTGAGTCGGTCGCCATCAATAATATAACAAAAACAAAAGAATTGACCTTGCCGTATGACTTTCTCATCTCTTTCATGGCTACGGACAACTGTACTTTCTCTTTTTACCCTCCCACAGTCACCTAAATCTGCCTTCATAAGTGCAGCCAAAAAGGCCCGTCTGCGAACTAACCCGCCTAAAGTGCGATTTTCAGAACAAGTGTCCATCAGTGATCCAGACTCAGTAAGTTTTTGCATCTCTCTGACACTTATTGTTGCCCTTTCCCTCAATCTCCCACAGCTCATTTCTCTTGTTTGATCCGCAAATATCCTCTCTCAAGCCACTCTTCACAAAATGATGTATGTGTGCGTGCGTGTGTGTGTGTGCGTCTGTGCGTGCGTGTGTGTTTGTGTAACAAAGAGAATGCTTTTGGGTGAAAAGTTTAGCCTCGAATAAATTGCTTTTCAGTTTAAAATTCTCAGTTGAGCAACCATAAGTTCAAAGTCAGCTCACTTGCCTTGTGGTCATCGTTCATCGTGTGAATGTTATGAGACAAGTATTGTCACACTTGTGCCATTGTGCGTGGAAAATGATGACAATTATTTTCTCGCCGGTCATACCATCGCTCACTAGATTTCAATGCAAACGTCAAAATGGATGGCGTGCAATCAGTTCAAGGACTTATTGGCTTTACTCTCATTTCAAAGCGCTGATGTCACCACATGTCTGGGGTGGGATTTGTGGATTGCTATTATATGCTGTCATGACCCTTCATTATAGTCCTCGATTAATTGTGAGTCAGTGACAGCGTATCTCAACACTCTCAATTTACTGAGGAATCTTCTTTCTAACTGTGCAGAAAACATCATGGCAGTTCTTATGTTGCCACGTTTCTCAAAAAAGTAAATCGATCTACAGCATGCCTTGTTTTTGGTAGACTTTTTAAATTGGGCACAGAGTGCCCAGTGATTTTCTTATCACTGGGATCCACCAGATTTGTAATACTTTGTTGGGCAGGCGACGTGAACTTTAATCATAGCTGATTTTTATACGCTTGTTCAGCCTGATGATAAGAGCATCGTGCAAATGTCAGTTTCTTTAATTACACCTTGAGACCATGATTGTCAATAAAAAAAAAAAAAGGTTTCCTGGATCTCTTTCCTTACTTAAACTAATTGTCTGCTTCGCTTGGGAATCGATCAGAGTTGATCCAAAGTTAAACAACGTGGAAAGGCGTTTCCGTGATTGGTGCAACAACAAGGCAAGACAGTTGGAGATTAATCTTTGCCTCCACTGATGAGAGCACAAGCTGATATTGACAAGTTAAAAGCTTAGTGTTGACAAAGGAGAAAGATGAGGCAAAAGAATGTAGTTTCTCATCACACTCCAATATACCATTAACTAGAATGAGAGTGCAGGTCTATTTTAAGACAACATCCATCCATCCATTTTCTGAACCGCTTAGTCCCCACGGGGGTCGCGGGCGTGCTGGAGCCTATCCCAGCCGTCATCGGGCAGTAGGCGGGGGACACCCTGAACTGGTTGCCAGCCAATCGCAGGGCACACAGAGACAGACAACCAATCGCACTCACACTCACACCTAGGAACAATTTGGAGTCTTCAATCGGCCTACCAAGCATGTTTTTGGAATGTGGGAGGAAACCGGAGTGCCCGGGGAAAACCCACGCGGGCCCGGGGAGAACATGCAAACTCCACACAGGGAGGGCCGGAGGTGGAATCGAACCCGCACCCTCCTAACTGTGAGGCGGACGTGCTACCCAGTGCGCCACCGAGCCGCCCCATTTTAAGACAACATTCCTTTGGATTAGCTTTTTTTTTTTTTTTTACCCCCCTTGGGCCATGTCTCGCATGTTGGCCCGATTGTATGAAAAGATTGGAAAACTGTTTGGCACGTTTCGGGACTCTTCATTCTCCTCACTATCTGAATTATATTGAAATCTGTAGGCTACTGAAGATGCTCGGAACAAGAACAACAGCTGGTAATGTGACGACTTGCATTAAGGCAAAACAGGCAACTGTTGAGGACTCAGATTGCCATGTCAGATGCATTGTTGAATTAAAATCAACAAACTGTCATGCATTAAGTTTGGATTTTGTTCTTACAAACCAAAACATGAGATTTAAAAAGGTTTGTTTTGATGTAGATTTAAAGCGATTATCTTTAAAAAAAAAAAAAAAAAAAAAAAAACTCTAGAGTCTGACGCGCATTAAGAAACCTTACCATCTGTAGGTCTTTTATGGCTGCATAATCATGACTAAATCATACCTTAAAAACCCTCCTGTGAGATGGAAAAAAAAAAAAAGATGAGTGGGAAGTCGGATTCTAATCACCTTGCAGGAAGAATGGACTGCAGCGTAATTCAAAACTTTCCTTCAAACAAATGCTTTGAGTAAAAGCACAAAGCCTGGCTCCCCCACTGTGCTTCCACTCACACAAATCTGTCTTCTATCTGATCCTGCAATGTATTTATGTACGCAAGACATACTGACCGTAACGCCTGCTGAATTTCTTACTGCAAGCGAGCACAACTAACATCAAGAGCAAGCCAATACCATTGTCTCCTTCCATCTCTTTCAGACAATGCTGAAGGACGACTCCTTGCTACTCATACCCAATGTGCTGAAGGTGTTTTTAGAGAATGGACAGATTAAGTCTTTTACCTTTGATAGCCGAACAACTGTGAGGGTAAGTAAGCTGCAGTACGTAACATAATTTAGACTGAAGTCTAACGACCCTTAGCAAAACAACAAATATAGTACCTATTTATCGCACGTGGTGACCACATGATAGGATCTTAGGAACCCCTCTGGTTTTGAGCTGTCCACGTTTCCCATAACTAAAACTCTCATCAACGTGATTAAGAACCTGAAGCAATAAATGAGTTCGGTCAGGCTCTGTCATTCTCTTTGAAAAATGTGACAAGATCTCTGAACAGACTCATTATATTGACTCCATTAGATTTCATGGATCTGCTCATTGCAAGAGAAAAAGGGAGGGGGGGGACCTGAAACTGCTTTTACATTAAAAGAGAGATGAAAACTGTCTCTGTCAGCCTGATTAAATGGGATTTCAGCATAATAGCAAGGCGCGGATCAATAAAGAAAACTGCAGATTAAATCAATGGTGCACCAGAATGCACTGTCGCATGGACTTAGCTTTCCTGCAGCATTCGAGGCCACAATTTTGTAGCCCACTTGATTGGAGGACTTTTTCCTCATTTACGGAAAACCCTCCAAGTTCCTACAGTAAAACTGCTTGTCCTTGCTTTTAAGAGATAGCGATTGGTCACGATTAGAACAAGAGCAGGAGCCAAACTACATTAACATGTCAGTGCTACAAGATCTCTCATCTAATAAAACTAAACATCACCCATTGAAACAAATGTGCCCAAGAACAAAAGTTTGACCGCAACACTCAAGTATTTAGTATGTACTCACTGTGCAGAATGGAGAATATATACAGAAAGTCTCCATTGCTCAAAATGACAGATTTGACACTGAAGTATAGGATGAGGAAGGACCCATCACGCTGATATCACTATGACAAATTGGTACGAATAAAAATACTGTGTAACCAAGGTGGAAATTGTGTCCATATATCAAAGTATTTGTTGCAGTATTTCTATGCTGCAATATTTTTTTTTTTATCTAATCGGTTCCCATTGCTTTCCATCCAGGATGTGATCTCTTCACTGCAGGACCGCCTGTCACTGCGCTACATTGAGCATTTTGCCCTCGTGCTGGAGGGTGGTGGTCTTGACCAGAGTCAAAAGTTATTACTGCTGCAGGAGAACCAACCCTTGACGCACGTAAATACAACATGTGTAAAACATAATGATAATAATTCATTTAAATACAGCAGAACATACAGTCAAGTCAAGCATAAGCTATTCCGTGATGCCTGTTGACTTCCAAATTGTCAATTTTCCTTTCAGCGGTCATGTAAAACTGCCTATCTTTTTTGTGTTGGTAATGTTTAATTATTCTGATTATTCTCAATTGTCAGACAAGCGATGGGAACCACTGTTAAGCACAGCAGCCAATATAAAGTAAAGCTACTCACTCTTTGACAATGCCAGATAAGACCCATACAGCCTATTCAATTAAATTAATTTGACTCTTCCGTGTGCTGCTGTGGCTTCTATTTCTGGTTATGTGGTAATCATCACACATTTCCTTATTCCTTATAAGTACAATGGCCTCATGCACTAGCCACACACCTTGCCCGTAAATAACCAGAGTGCAGCTGAACTTTTGGTTAAATGATTAAAAAAAAAAAAAAATAGTATGGTACAAACACAAAATGTGTCTGTGGCCCTTATAAATGTGCTGCTATTTACTTTTAAATTCATTAAATCTGTTCCTCTTTACATGCAACCTGAGCAATGAGATTTTTTTTATTTTCTTTCTTGTTTATTCCCAATGTGAACCAAAAATGATGTGCCCTCTGAGGGCAAGCATAACAAGGATGAAAACAATTTTGACACCCCTACTATAGTCATTCACTGAGCAGAAGTCACAAAAAAATTCCTGACAACCCACGTGACATCACACACGATCATGTTTTGAACGGTTTGACTTTTTAATCTGTGAAAATACGACTAAGAGTTCTATTCTTTCTTTCTCCAGGTGGTGCATAGAACCTATTTCCAAGGAATGAAGTGTCTGTTTCGTATCTGCTTCTTCCCGAAGGACCCAGCAGACCTGTTGAGACGGGACCCTGCTGCATTTGAATACCTCTACATTCAGGTAAAGCACTGGATCAAATGATTCATGATTGTTGAGATAAAAGAACCAGTGAAGTGATTCAGTATAAGAACACTTTTGGGGAGGGAGCTGTCCCAACCAAGAGCAGGCTGTTCAATGAGAGCCTGGACAGTTATATTGCCCAGGTATTGATGGTTTTAAAGAGTTCATCCTCAGTCAAATGCTTCTTTTTTCATTCATACTCATTTTGAAAGATCATACTGAAACAAATATTGCTCTACTTCTGAACAAATTGAGCAAATCGTCTCACACTGCCGTATTGGACACGTACTTGTTCCAATAAATGAGTTGATCTTGGCTGATTTTAGCAAATGCACGTTCTGACGAGTCAGACCTAAGACACATTTGCCTCTACAGTGTATTTACATGATGATCAATTTGGATGATTTCGCAATTAGTACTTAGCCTTAAACTAATGTCATGACTCAGACAAAGGTCCCTGTGTTTAATGGTGCTGTTTGGTGCAATTAGCAATGTTCTAAGAATCGCATGTCATGTCCTCACAGAATCGTAATGATGTAATCAAAGAGCGCTTTGGCATGGACTGGAAGTCTGACATCACGTTGCGATTGGCCGCTCTCCATATCTACATCACTGTGTCCTCAGCAAGGCCCAATCAAAAGATCTCTCTGAAGCACGTAGAGTAAGTTCACCCAAGTTATTTACATTGCAACAGTATTCACAATGCTCCGCTTTTTCCATATTTTATGATACAGCCTCATTCCGAAATGGAATAAATGCTTTTTTTCCCCTCACTACCACATATTGACATAATGACGATGGGGAAAAAAAAAATGTTTTGTACATTTATTAAAACTAAGAAACAAATAAATCACATTTACTTAAGTAGTTACAGCTTTTGCCGCTAAGCTTAACACTGAGCTCAAGTGCATCATGTTTCTACTGATCATCCTCGACGAGTTCTTCCAGTTTAATTGGGAGATGATTTGGAAATGCACATACCTGTCGATGTAAATAAAGTCCCACACTTGGTATGTCAGAGTACAAACCAAGCATGAGGTCAAAGGGGGTTGCTGTGGAATTCTGAGACTGTATGGTCTCAATGTAAAGACATCCTGGATGACCTCGGACTGGGGCACACAGCCAAGACAACAAAGTGGTTTCAGGACAATTCTGTGACTGTTCTTGAGTGGCCCTGCCAGAGCCCAAACCCAAGTCTAATCGAACATCTCTGGAAGGATTTAAAAATGCAACTGGCAGTGCACCAACACTTTCATTGAATTTGATGAAGCCTTAGAAGTGCGTCATTATGGGACGTTGTGTGTAGGAATTTGAAGAAAAAAATTATCTGTTCCAGTTTGGGTTGAGGCTGTAACAACAAAGTGATTAAAAATCTATTGTCTAGTTAATAAAAGTTTCATGCTAGTAAGAGTTTGCCACTAGAAGATGTTTTTCCATCATTTAAAATAGAATCGTTTCAAAGGCCGATCTACCTACATGAATGCATTACATTCATTTTGCCAAGAAATGCATCACTTTCACTCCTAGTTTTTTAATTCATTCTTTAAAATCTCAACCGAGCACGTAATTAGCTTGTGCAATCAACCAATCTGGCTGTAATAAGATAACACCGACGATGGAGGCTGTAAGCGAGCCTCGGTGACATTTTCACTTAACTTCCCGCTCAAGCTCTGCTTGGTCATTCTATCCTTGTTTTTATTTATCTTGTATTCACCCAAACACTTTTTCTCTGTCACAGAAAGGAATGGGGTCTAGAGCCTTTTCTTCCGCTCACTTTGCTCCCAACGGTCAAGGAGAAGAATGTTTGCAAGATTCTGTCACAGTTGTTGAAGACCTACCAGCATCCGCCACCATCAGGCAACAAGGTGTTCATGTTGATAATGCAAAAGTTTCACCTAAGGCGACTACTGACAAAAACCTGATATCATAATATGATAAATGAACTTCCTCCTATATATGTGTCCATGAGTGAGGCCTTAATAATGATGTGGTATTTGTTAAGAACATCCATCTTGGGCTAAAAAATGACATAAGGGTACACATCCAAGTGTCTTTATTTAAATAGCAGTACTTAACAATGTTACTGTTGGGGATTAGACATTTAGTAAGTTATTGGAAAAGTATCAGTATATAGTGGCATTCTGGGAAATCTCAAAATTGTTTAAATTAATTCATAAGATTTTCTGTCCACAGAAAATACTTGTTTGATTACTCAGTTTTGAAATGTAAATGCTCTCAAGTGCCATTAGTAGGGTTAGCCTTGACTCGGGCCTTTTTTCATGATATTAAGTTGATTACTGATTTTCAAGGCATATACCAAAAAAAATAAAAGCAACGAAACAAAATCACAGCAAGGGCAGAAAGAAAAAAAAAATCATAGTCTGCCTGATTAGTCTGTAGAAGAGTCAGACATATGGCTTTGAAAAGCTTTGGGATGAAATTGTTGCATAAGCGCTTAGCACTACATTACACGTGTGGCACAACAGTGCCACCATGAGGTCATGTTGGTCGAGATAAGGTTTAAGCATGATTTTACTCGCTTGACAGGTCCCTCCTCTTCAAGGAAAGCTGCAGTACTTGCGTGTCCTCAATGACCTCCCACCTTTTGGAGGAATACTGTTCAATACTGTTGGACTGGTAGTACATTTTCAGTCTCATACACAAAAACAGAAAAGTGTAGCCTATTGGTATTTTTGTCAATTTAAATATCTGACGACAATAAATGTGCTCTACAGGATGAAAAACAATCAGCCACAACATTACTGGTGGGTCCTCGCCATGGAATCAGTCACGTGATTGACTTGAAAAACAACCTGACAACAGTTCTGACTGAGTTTAGTAGGATATCGAAGATCCAACTCTATCGAGAAAGCCAAGGCGTGGCTCGTGTGGAGGTTTCAATCCACGAAGGCAAGGTATGACACAGTCTTGCAAGTTTTCTGTCAAGGATGTACTAAATACGATGACAAACTTCTCCTATCCCCATTCCCTTGCCTGCAGCCCTTGGTGCTTCTCATGGAATGGCCAGATGCCAGTAACTTTGCATGCCTTATCTCTGGCTACTACAAACTGTTTGTAGACCCCAAAAGGAACATCTACTTCAGGATCTCTGGTCAGTCTCATCTGACCAAGACAGGTATGTCGGACGGCTTCTTGATCTATAAGTGGTTCATTGGAAACTAAAATTCAGCCTGAGAATGTAATACATTATTTGAAACGTTCAAACTATTGTAAATCACAAGTTCGTACTGTAGATTGTCTCTTATCAAACAAATCAAAATGTCAGAATACAGTGTATTAGTTGATGTGTATGGCATTTGTTGACTTGAAATTTCATCAAAATGTCAGAATACAGTGTATTAGTTGATGTTGTATGACATTTATTGACTTGAAATTTCATCGATGGCCAAAAGTTGAATCAACATCCCATGGCACCATACTCTGTCTGTCACCATTTTGGGTCATCAGAATGAAATTACTCATTCCTTTTCCAGCCAGCCAACCATGACACAGAATTGTAGCGTGTATCCTTTTGCTGTGATCACAAACATTTGTTGGAGCATGAACAAATCCACTGCTTTATTCTGTGTCTACCGACGTATAGTCTGCATACAAGAAGGGTTGTCATACCATCCCATTCCACCCAACTCTAACCCTCGAAATGCCAAAATATTTCAATTTTCAACATCCATCTCTGAAATAACAAACAGTCCCCATGAGACCATCAGCTGTCCGCCTCTGCTTCTCCATCTGGATCTTCTGAAATAAACTTATTTCAAATGCCTCAAACTCTTCACTCCTCTGACAATTCTATTCCCAGATTACAGAAGCTCCCACCACTCACACCCACGTTCTGGGGCAACTGGCTTACCAAGTGGAGGGCGGAGAGGGGACGAGAGAGAAAGCTTGCACAGGGAGTCAGGGTCTTCACGGGCCATAGCACCTGCAGAGTCTCAGCATCTAGGTCTGTGCCATTTCCACCTTCAGGAACAACAGTTTCAGGAGCTCCAAGCACACGCTGAAGCTGATCTTGACATCAATGAGAACTTTATTGCCCAGGAGGCCACTGAGCGGCCCCGCACCAAGTCAGATCCTACGCAACAGATTACTGAGGAGGTAACTGTGGTGACGCCGAGCCCAAGAGTGGAGAATGCTGGCTTTAGAATCCGTGCCCAAACATTGGCTCAAACTCAAAAATCGCCAAGGTACTTCTGTGATTCTTGTAAAGACAGAAAAAAGAATGAGGATTTGCCAACAGCAGTGAGCAGCGGCCGAAACACGGGGAGAACATGCTCCAGTGGTTGCGCTTCCAGAAGTGGGGGTGGCGTTGTTGATCTCATGGCCCTGCCACCACCTGGCAATGAAGAAGATGATGATGAGGAGGAGGAGCCACCCAATGGCGGTGAAAAACTGCAACCACCACAACCTGCGATTGCCGCCCCACCACCCGGCTTCAGAGACAATAGCTCTGATGAGGATGACGCAAAAAGAGGGAGGAAAGCTACAACTGGTGCCAAGACAGATCTCACCACTGTGAAACAGCAACATATCAAGGAGGACGTGCCTGTGACACTTATTGATAACGTGGCCACGAGAACAGTCCGAGATCATGCACAGGAACTTGACGATGCATTGGTGTCCACCTTGCAAGCTCTAGAGGCTTTGGCAGCTTCTGAAGACTACCCCCATCACCACCAGCAGCCAACACAGACTGCAGGTCAACAACCTCAGTCCTGCTATGGTCTACACCTCAGTAATAGTAATCTGATTATCACATTGCTGAATGTTTGCAGAGTCGAATCCCCTCTGTTTTTGCTACAATGAAATGGCAACCAAATGTCCCATTAGCAGAATAAAAAACACACCGTAAAATGTGTAACAATCATTCAATGTGGGATCATTTAAAACAAATTTGTGAATGATTGATGATCATCAAAATTGAGACGAGACAAAAGTCTTAATAAGCCAAAAGGGTTGATAAAGTTCCATCCAAAACTGATTCATAGTTTCTACTAAGACTATGACACTGGCTTATCTTGGCACATCCATCAAGCAAAGCAATGCATTGCAAGGTAAAAGGCACTATTCTCTCGCTTGGCCAAGAAAGCCCCATAATGCACTGATCACTGAGAGGGGCAAAAACTGAATCCTTAAGGGATTTTGTGGAAAAGTTGTTGGTCATATTTCTGCTTTATTAGTATAAAGCATTTTTTATAGTGACGTCATCTCAAAATATACATTATTCACCTTTATGATGATCATCCTGCTAATATGCTTCTATGTCTTACTCTTTAGGGCTTATTGTCCTGGCTGCTATTACACCAGAATCATCGTTGGATTCAGGACATGAGACAAATTCCTCTGAACTGACAGATGTTTCTGAGATGGTCTCAGCAATGAAGCAAAACCAAAACCAAGCCTACCTGCTAGCACACCATATCAATAAGGATAGTCGCCTCTGCCGCCGCGATTTTCCGCTCGCTATCCCTGGCTGCACAGCAAAGACGATAGGGACAGGGGCATTTTCTGTAGGTCAGATCCGTGCTGGATGTCCTCCCAAGCAAGTAATCCTCAGTAAGACTGTTCCCTTTAAAGTGAGCCCCAGTCAAGACTCTGGGATTGTCGGTGTTGTTACAGAGCAGAGAGGCAATCAAGATACCATTCCAAATGAACAGACACCAGAAATGAAAGCAAACTTTGCTTCTACTAAAGCAGACATCCCTGATCCCTTCCTTAAATCACCTGAAGAACTTAAAGTGTCTGATGTATCACCTTCAGCTCTAGTCACTAAAGATCCAAAGTTATCCAGTGCTTCAGGGGAAACACAGAGGCTAAATCTTCTCAATGGCGTAAAGGAGAAGTCAACACCACCTCTTAGTACAGACAAAGCCTTATCTGTTCTCTTACCCGTGGACAGGACCGCCTCAGCCAAGGTTCCGCAAATTAATATGTGCCAAGACGCCGAGACTGCCTCTAGCGAGACCATGAAGCCTTCAAGTTCCACCGAATTTCTGCCAGTCGACGATCTCTTCTGCACTTGCCCAGTGCAACAGGAACCCGGGCACCAGTTAAGAATCAAAGATCCGCAGGTTCAGAAGGTAGTGGTGTTTCAAACCTCATCTCCTACTGATGACGAGCGTCTACGAGCAAAGGGCCTCTTTATTGCTAATAGCAAAGAAAATACAGTCAGAGCGGGAGTGGAATGTAGTTTGGCAAAACCCAATCCTACAGTACAAACCAAGCACTCCCCTCATTTTCCTCCAACATCAGAAAGAAAAGAAGTAGTCGAGAGCAAATCGGATAGTGCCCTTGGCAAATCCCATTCTGAATCACAGATCTGTGTCACAAAGTCATTATCTAATTTAGAAGACAAAACACAGAGCCCCTCTTTAGATAGAGTATCTACTCTACCAACTAAAGAATCCAAGAAATTGGGCAGTGTAAAGGGCAAGTCCCAGCGCACTGCCCCGTTTTTGAGCATTAGAAACTTACTTTCAGCGACGTTCCCAGCGAGAATGAGAAGGGAAACGGACGAGCGAAGGGCTCAGTTGCAAAAGGTTCGACAGTATGAGTTGGAGTTCTTAGAAGAGCTGCTGAAACCCAAGTCTGCGCAGGGAGAGTTTTTACCCCAAGGATCCTCACCTGTACCCTCAGGGACTCCCTGTGCCTGCCAGCTACGCACCAGCCCTGTCCTAAAAGCACCAGGTATCTCCAGAGAACAGCGGCGAAGCTGTGACTGTAAGAGAATGTGTCGAGGTATGAGACTACCCGATACACCGGTTGGCTCCGCAACAGAAACGCAAACCAGAGGCAGGGAGAGAACTACCGCAAAGACCCCTCCGACAGTCTCCGAAGCACCTCAGAGTGAAGGTGCTACCAGGCAATCTCAGAACTTAGAGGTCAAGACCGCACGAATACGTTCTATCAGCCTGGAGTCGAGGGAGCCACGGGGAGAACAGGGCACCTGCTTGCCCACCTGTACCTCACAAACAAACTATGTGGAAGCACCACAAAATAAGAAGCTTCAAAGGCGATACAGCATTGGAGAGTTGGATAACAGTACTAACACACCTGTTTATGCAGAAGTAAAGCCCAAAACCAAGAGTCTTGAAAAAGAGATGGAGCGAGTCAGAGCTACTGGATTACGGCTGCCAACCCCGGTGGAGCCAGTTCATACACAGTCTCATCAGTCAGACGGAAAGGGGAAAAAGGGTATATTTTATATTCAGAGCAATGAGTTACTTTGTGAAAGTAAAGAAGAGAGCGGGGAGGGGCTGCTGACGTTGCCCAGTGAAGACAGCGATGACAAGGATAAATGCTGTTCATTCTGCTTCTGCTACCGCAAATGTGAGGCAACAGAAGAGAGCAGTGAGAAGGACGAGCTCTCATACTCGATTCCCCTTCAGGTTCTTCCAGGCATGGAGCTTGACTCCAGTACTTTTTCTGTTGTCAGCAAAACCCTGCAGGTTCTTAATGCAGAGGACTGCAGCGGGGAAGAAGACGACACCGAGAAAGAGCCACAGGCACAAGAGATTGACCTAAGAGCTTGCGGCACACTGGAGGGCAGCCTGGCACGGGTTGAGGCGCTACAGGGAAAATCTTTTAGCTTGCCCGATGGCTTCCTAAATGCCCAGCTGGATGCTAATGAGTTACTAGCTATCCTACGTCAGTGTGCTAACAGTCCGCAAGCCGAAGGTGAGGCTCGTCTTCAGCCCTCGCGGATTGCAGAGTACAAGCAGGAGTTGGCAGTGCGCTTCAAAGAATTCCGGGCATCCTGTCGGCGAGTGGCCAGCGTGGAAAAAAGCCCAACATGTATGCTGGCTGTTGTCACAGCTAGCTTTCAAGTGCTGTGCGATTTAACTCAGACCTTCATCAAACTGGTCAGAGGGGTTCGCACAGAGACTCAAAGACAGCAGCTGTTAAGAAAAGTCGAGGAAGTAGCTATTAACTATACTTTGCTTCTTCGCGCAGCAGAAGAATCAATGGGACATTCAAGCAGCCTGCCGACAAAAACAGTTAGCCCTCAAGTGTCCTCCGACACCAATAACATGAGCTCACTCACCCGACCCATCTAGATTCTTTCTGCCAAGTAAAGACAACACTTGCAGGATTCTGAGCAAAAACAAAACAAGCTCAATATGTATTCATTCATTTGTTTACATTTTTACTGAATGTGCAATGGATACTCGGCAAAGAACATTGCAATGCAGCTGTCCCATCCCATGTTTACAGGCCCCGAGGTAGCCTTGTGGATATTGCTCTGAATTGTAAAGATACACCAAAATGCACAAATGAATACGTTAGCAAAACAGGGCTAATCACCTCATCAGTATAGAACAACAAATAAGTCGATATATAATATTTTATATGTAGTGTAAATTTGAGTTGTGTCTACATGGAAAATAATATTATATTCTGTGAAAAAAAGATGGCTATATTTAAAAAGTATCAATTTAAAACACACACACACACACACATTATATATATATATATATATATATACACACACACATACACACACACACACACACACACACACACCATAAACATGGACAAATATATTTGAGATTTTGTCAAGTAGCGAGTGCTGTAGAGTGCATAGTTTAAAGCAATGTTCGGTTAAATGGTACTCTGTCAGTATAATGAGCTAAATGTTTTTCTGTTGGATATGTTGGACAGATTTCAGAATTTCAGACAATAGACAGTGTTGGATATGGATACTGAAAAATGCTCAGAGCCAACAGCAACATATTACATGTCGTCATGGCCATCCTGTTGGTATGCACATACCTGCGATGGTTACAGTATATCATGTAGCACATATCCAACACACCTCCCCCGTGTACAATAACATCTTATTGGGACTATTTAGAAGGGGAACCCTCAATATACTTAATACACATATATTTACACCATTTTGCTTCTATGCCTCTTGCATCTCACTGCTCACTCAAACAATAAGTCGGTTCAATGTAAATGGCTATTCAGGCTCAATTAAAACAAACCATGTTTTTAGCAATTGTGCAAATTCACTGTATACTGTAAAATAGATGAATTACAGAACTTTGCACAGCTTCTGAATTTAGAACTTGAGTTGACCTACTGTGTAATTGAGGTTTTTTTTATCCCATTTTTTGCTTAAATATTTGAGTCTGCACAACTTTTACATTGTTCTTAAATCTAAAGCTTTCATAGAATCCCCTGTCAAGTTACGTTGTCCGGCACCGTATAAACTTGCTTTCTGTGTGCTGTTGTACATTGTGCAATCTAGGAAGTATATAAGAAACACACAAAGTAGTTTTCTATGTATTTTAATAAAACTAACACATCCGCCCTGTCTCTGAAATCTTCTTTGTGTCGCACCATCTTATCTCGAAGGATGTACTGACCTAATATACACACTCTTAAAAGTTCTGTAAAACAGAACTGTGACTTCTACACTTTTGAAATCAATACAAAATTGATTTAAAATAAAAAAAAGTGTATTATGCTACATAAAAATGAGTAGTGTTATATGCTGGTAACCTTATTATATAACAAATACTATCTGTATTTGCCTTGTCCTCTCTTTATATTCATAACAGTGTTCACCAGGTTACTACAGTAACTGTAGAAATATTTTTTGAGACGCAGAATCCTCTAAATACTCACATAAATCATAATTTCTCTGTGACCATTGCTCATTGTGCATATCCTACAAATTTAAATACCAATATCATGTTCACAAGCACTTTCGATGTTGTCCATGATTGTTGTTGAGGCCTTTTTCAAAAATGTATTCGGTGTTTTTGTTTCATTTGGCTTTGTGAGTTGTCTGCCCTTTGGGAAAAGTTTTTTAATGGATGATTTTTTTTTCACTTTCTACAATGGAAACAAATGAGTATGCTGAGGCAATATGTAAATTTAGATTCTAGAGATATGTACTGCTCAATATTGCAAATGTAAATAGGAGAAAATAGTGATACAAAATGATTTTCAGATATTGGACAGCTTCTGATTTTGTAAAATATATATAAACTAATTATTTATAGTAGTATTGTAACATACAGACAAAATAGGAAATTAGATTCGAGAGAGTATAGTCATTTAAAAAGCATGAAAATAGTAAGCATTTATTTTTACAAACACAAAACACATCAGACAACGATCTTGAACATCTTTGTTTTGCTGTGTGGCTAGTCATTCACAAAAAGACACCCCATGGTGAAATTCATTACTTTGTTGTTATCATTGTTTTTAAGTGCACCTACTCATTTCTGTCTTGTTTTACTATCCGTGATTATCACTGTGGTCTTCTGTCTGTGTTGACTCATGTTAAATTTTGAGAAAAATAAAGGAAATCCAATAAACACCTTGAAATATTTGGAAAATTACATTTTATGGCAAATGCGTCTCACAATTCAAACACACTAATGGCAATATTTTAATATCCAAAGGTTTTGAGCAATCCGGGGCGGTTTGTTTGCTAAATGACCATAATTGTTTTAATTACTTTTCTTTTTTTTTCTTTTTTCTTTTTTTTTTTACCTACAAAGTGTTCAGCGTAGGTCACATTCTAAGATAGATTTATTTTCTGCCATGTCTTGTGTTGAAGTAGTAAAGGTATACACGGTATGATCAGAAAAGAAAAAGAATACAAACAATAGTAATACCTGATTTTCTGCACACACGCTTGTCGATATCTTCGAGCGACTCGTCACTCTCTGGTCCGCTGATGGAACCCTTCCAACAAGTGTCCACGTTATTCACGGAGAAACGATTATATTAATGAAAATAATAAGTGAGACACCATCGCATACCTGCGTCACATGTCAAGTTGCTCCCACGTTATCTTGCTCCCCTGTCTCGAGTTACGACTGTTATTGTAAGGCGAGTTGCGCAGTTTTGTGTTTCGCGACTGCAGATTCGTCACAGCGAGTTGGCACTTCCCTGATTCCAAAACTGTTCAAATTCTCAATAAAAACGCTGAACGAAACGTCTCGTTTGCATTTCTGACTGGCTGCAAAAAATAGCAAAAACTAAAAAAAAAAAAAAAAAAAAAAAAAGAGAAAAGTCATCAACGGGATTTGAACCCGTGACGCAAAGAATAAAGAAAGCATTACTTGGCAGGGTTGGGGTTGGTTTAGGCCTAGGGTTAGGGCTAACCCAACCCTAGCTCTAACCCTAACCCTAGCCCTAACTCTAGCCCTATCCCTAGCCCTAATCCCAACCCTTACCCCAACCCTAACCCTAACTCCAGCACTAACCCTAACCCTAGCCTTAATCCTAAACCCAAACCTACTTCTAAACCTAACTCTAACCCAAGCCCTAAACAAAGCTCTAGTCCTAACTCTAACCCTAACCCCGTGTTGCAAATTTTTTCATGATAGTTCATCGGGTTTTGAACTCGGGTCGCTGGGGTGAGACTCCAGAGCACTAACCACTACACTATGTGTGTGTTACACGGAAAAGCAAAACTCCATGCACACTCTTCTCTGTTTGAACTTGCTTACCAAATATCACATGACAGCTGATGCTGAGCTCCCACCAGGCAATGGTCACATTAGGGTAACATTTAGACGTCTATTTTAGGTCTATAAAATAACCTAAAATAGACGTCTATATCAGGTTACAAAAATAACCAATTCACATGTACGGTTCAATATGCTTGTTAAACACAAATCCAAACAACTCCTGTACATTATTTATACAACTTAAAGCTGGTTCAGACTTTAAAATTTCGAAATATGATCATATTTGATGTTTTTAATTTAGACGTCTATTTTAGGTCTATACCGGGACCAATTTTAGACGTCTAAATTAGGTCTATATATAGACCAGACGTCTAATAGACATCTATGGCTGAGAGGGAGTCTTTCTGCCGATATTTATGTTTGAAGTACTGTAGTTACGACCATGCACATTTTCCAAAGAAAAAAGCATTTTCCGTCAAGGAAAACCCGAAAGTTGTGACGCCACATTGTAGAAATAACCTCCTACTGCACCGTAAAACCACAGTGATGCTTTCACTTGCTGCGTCATACATTTGTGCCTGGAGTATTCTACCATCCGAGTGAGGCTGAACGCAACATTCACTGTTGACCCTGTCCGTGTGACGTCATCATGATTAGCCCGTAAGTGAAAGCGTGCGCGCGCTGCACGGAGAGGAAAAGAGTCGCACGCGTGATGTGTAGGACGAGAGGTGGCTAGCTGGTCAATATTGAGCCCCGGTAAGACTAGCCAGACGAATAATTATATCATTTCGCTGACTTTTTTTTTTGTTATCATCACTAATACAATTGGTTACTGTCACCTGCTTAGACGACTCGACGCCCTGGACCGCAACAAAATGCCAAATATCAAAATATTCAGCGGTAGCTCCCACCCAGACTTGTCTCAAAAGATAGCCGACCGCCTTGGTCTGGAGCTGGGCAAGGTGGTTACCAAGAAATTTAGCAACCAAGAAACATGGTGAGTAGATCGTCCCGGTTTCTTAATTTAACAACAAATCAAATCTCTCGGTAACTGAGCCAATGTAGCTTAGCTAACGTTTATATCACGTAGAAATCACCGCGCATGTGTCGATTGGAGCTTTGTTTATTCGGCTATCCAGCTACAACGTGTGCTTTAGCATTTATTCAATATTCTTGATACCCGGTTTAAGGTCCATGTACTTGTCGTCCTCACCAGTAAGCCAATTCAGAGCACTGGTAGGACGAGTGTCTCACTAGTGTTCCGTTACTTGGGCCTACTAGTGAAACCGAAAAACGTATATCAATAAAATGCTCTTATGGCCTATCCTTGTTATTTCGGTTTAAAGTCCATGTACACTTTCAGGAACCGAGCTCTAGGTAACTGCATGATACTGAAATTCTATATACGTGTAACACTGCAATACTAGTATGAATAACACGTGCAGTTTTGCCCCCTTAGTTACAAGTAGTTACCCAAATTGTGTGCAGAAATATAATTTAAAACAATACTAGTAAGAAATATTTTACTAATGCTCTCAATTTTGTTAGTGAAGACAAACTATTTGCTTATTAAGCCGGATTTAAAGCAAACAATTTTCCATGAAGAAGAGTTGGACCCTCCAGGTTAAACCCACACGTGACGGTTGTCTATTGTTTATTCTGTCTGCTGCCACAGTGTGTTTGCTAAGCTCTCTGCTGCTAAGTGATGTTTGTCTTGTCACCTCTCTCACACACACACACGTACAGCGTGGAGATAGGCGAGAGTGTACGAGGAGAAGACGTCTACATCGTCCAAAGCGGCTGCGGGGAAATCAATGACAACTTGATGGAGCTGCTCATCATGATCAACGCCTGCAAGATTGCCTCTGCCTCCAGAGTTACTGCCGTCATCCCTTGCTTTCCATACGCCCGCCAGGACAAGAAGGACAAGGTGGGGGTGAGGGACATCTGTCTAATTTTCTCTGTCATGCTGTTTGCCATCCGACGCCATGACGAGAAGCCTTTGGCCATGTCCATGCGCTCACGGCTGCTTTTCGGTTTGTTTAGGTTTGTTTGCTGCTATCTTTTTTTCCCATCTCCTTTGGTTGCGACCATGTTTTATATTCCACAGCCCATTGCTTGTGAACATGCACAGTTTCATGTTTCCTGTCGAATGATCTGTTTTGATTGTATAACGTGATAACATGAACATTATACGGAGTGTCCCCAAAATGTTTTTATTTTTTGCAGTCTAAGTCTATCCAGCCAGTTCTTGTCAAAATTGTAATGAGATTTGTAAAAGTAAAGTTTAATGTTTGTTAAACGTTTTCTATCTTTTATATGTTCGAACATACTCGCAAATATCATATTAATATCGATATTGCAATATCTAACACGCATATCGAATGTTTTTCATATACATAGTGAAGTCCTGCCATTGTTCGTTTTAATTCTTAAACTAATGAAAACAACGAACCCACCCCAAATCCAAACAAAGCATTTTCCAAAAACTAATATACCTGCTCTAAGAACTCATTTAAAGGGAATTTAAAAAAAAGTCAAAATAAATAAAAGTAATGAAAAATCCAAACTATCATAACCATGGTTGGTATTTACTCTTAACAGTCTAGGAAGAGTGTGAATTTTCAATGTTTAAATTGACCATGTTCACGGCCTCAGTGGTTGTCCATTGCTATAAGTGAAGTGCTTGTTTCAGCTGCAGCTGTTGTAAAGTGCACTATATAAATCAAACTGCATTCTATATTTCGCATGTTCATAATTTTTGCCCATAACTGATGTTGTGGTTGTCTAAGCGATTTTCATCCAGATGATTAAATCGACGCAATGCAAAGGTCACACATTGTGGAAGGGGAAGTGTGATAAGATTCTAAGTTCTCAGTTCAGTGCCTATTTTTAGCCCGAAGTCGCGCTTGGCAGTGGTTGTTTTGCTCGTGACATAAATTAACGGATCTGTTTTCATTGCAGAGCCGTGCTCCCATATCCGCCAAGTTGGTGGCCAACATGCTATCCGTGTCCGGTGCCGACCACATCATCACCATGGACCTGCACGCTTCGCAAATACAGGTGAACATTTGCACATTGTGTATTCATCCGTGTATTCATCCTTCTTGGTTTAATTACATAGATGGTATTGATATGCTGATGAAGTGTTTTTGTCTTGCAGGGATTCTTTGACATCCCAGTTGACAACCTCTACGCAGAGCCCGCTGTGTTAAAGTGGATTAAAGAAAACATACCCGAGTGGAAAAACTGCACCATTGTCTCACCGGATGCTGGAGGAGCAAAGAGGTGAGCTGAGGCTATTTGCACGATAGTTTTGTCTTTTGTTTCTGTAATTTCGACCTGAGGATGCCGATGTGGCTGTTCCCTTTGCTCCTTAGTTGTAATTCGGCTACTTTCCCTTCCTTCCGCAGGGTCACCTCCATCGCTGACCGGTTAAATGTGGACTTTGCTCTCATTCATAAAGAGCGGAAAAAGGCAAACGAGGTTGATCGGATGGTTCTCGTCGGCGACGTGACCGCTCGAGTTGCCATCCTCGTCGATGACATGGCAGACACGTGTGGGACTATCTGCCATGCTGCCGACAAGTAGGCTAAAATTCATCTTGGTGTATGACCACCTATGGAAAGCCGCTTGAGCATTTATTCATTTCCCTTGTTAGCCAGCTTACGGTCCATGTAAAATACTTCGTTCATTGATTCAAGTCCAATAAGGGTGAATTGTTTTGGGTTTTTTTTTTGGGGCATTTTAGGTTGATATCTGCTGGTGCTACAAAAGTGTATGCCATCCTGACCCACGGCATCTTCTCTGGGCCTGCCATTTCTCGCATCAATAATGCTTGCTTTGAAGCAGTTGTGGTCACCAATACGATACCCCAGGAGGAGAAAATGAGGCATTGTCCCAAAATACAGGTGAGCATGACTTGTCAGTGGTTGTCTAGCTTTTTTTCTGTCAATACGCCTTTGGAAGAAGTACAAATGCAAGTGCCAATATTTATTCATCTGTGCTCTGTAGGGCTTGTTTTCATTAGCGTCTCAGGAGAGCTGATGTTAATCTTTCATTTCCACAGCTATACTATATCGAAAAAAGTTTCAATGTTTTCATCTTGCAGGTTATCGACATCTCCATGATCCTCGCGGAGGCCATTCGGAGAACCCACAATGGCGAGTCGGTCTCATACCTATTCAGCCACGTACCCTTGTAACGGCGTCTACTCTCAGACCAGTATAAAAAGAGGCATATCCTGAAACACAACCAATAGAGAAGTTCCCTTCCATTGGGGATGGAAAGAACTATCATGTCTGTTACAGTACACACATCCCATCCCCGCACCAAATAGACCATATTTATTGAACTTGGATGAAACCGGTTGACCGGAGAAGGCCATCACATGTAAGGTTGGGTTTGGCTTGTATGGTGGTAAAATGTGAAAACCTTCAAGGGGTTTTCCAAGGCACAATATGTGCTGGGGTGGGTTTTTTTTTTTTTTTTTCTTTTTTTTCCCCTCCACCCTTTTGAGATGCACCATTTGAGTGGGTTTTGGCCACTGAGGTGGTGTTTTGAAGCTGTTACTCTGCAGGTGGAAATGGTACATAGACATGTGCATCTCAAGAGAGATTGGACTCTCATGGAAATGACATTTTTCAGTTGCTCAATTCAAAAAGTGAAAGAGTACATTACTTGGCGTGAAATGTTTCTCTATTTTACAGCTACAGAAAACCCCAAATTGATTGTCTAAAAAAATGATATTACACAAGACGATCTAAATAATTTTCAATAGACATGAGGATGGCCTTATGCAATGTATTTTCCTGTGAGGTAAATCTGTCTATATACAAATCATTGATAAATTTGGCATTTTGAGTTGAGCTACTGAAATTAACTTTTCTATAGTATTCTAATTTATGGATATATATACATATACACACCTGTACATTAAGTACTCCCGTTTTCTTTCCCTCTATATTGGGGAGATTTTATATTTTAATTCCAAAGTATGCCCTTTACATTTTGAGTAGGTGCCATTTATTCAGGTACGTTTTTAATAAAACTGAATAGAATTGACGGGTTTTTTTCTTTCGCCATTTATGAAAGCATGTGCCATATGGTCACAAAACCAACAGAATCATCTGAGTAGTTTGTCCAATATTAAATGTGGCCATTCTTTGTTTTGCTTTCCCATAATAAATGGACTATGTATTTAATTTACCGCAATGATTTTACTCCAAATGCCATCCATTTGTGAAATTTTCTTTATCGCTTGTTCTATTCTCAATAACAAAATTTGTCCTCATTTCCACAGTCATTCGTGTCCACATGTTTAGTTACATTTTAAATAAAAACAATAGTGGATATTATTCTTTGCACAGAGTCCTTGTTTTGATACAATTTCAAACACCAAACTCATTGCTTCACTGTCAAGGAAATTTAGTTAACTTCTGACACGAATACAACCAGACAGTTTGGTTTAATAGCAGATGTATAATTTAAACGACTCACTAGAAAATCATCCAGCCGCGTCAACCACTAAAAATCACAAGTGCGGCACGCCCATGAGTTTGATTGACAGAAATAATCGACCAATCCCTGACGATATGACGTACTAATCTCGACCTATAGTTATTCTTAGGGAGGCGGGACTATAAATGATAAGTGCACCGCATCCTGTTATGTACACTAGGCTTCTTACAAGCTTTCCCCGGTAAGCACTTGTTTAGAAATTATTATACATACCGTGGAGTAAAACATTATATCATTATGAGGATCTTGCAATGTAATGACCGTGTTCCGTGGCTTTTTTCGACTTGAAATAGAAAAGTCAATGATGCTGCCATTGTGGCTTATCTGCTCTGCTTTTGCTGTATCGTGACAATTGAGAGTAAGTACAATTTTTGCTTCATTTTTATATTCAAGTTTTAATGTTAATTGTTTTTTTCCTTGCATTTTTGATTTTTTTATTTATTTCTACAATGGCTGTTCGGGATCAGGGTGAGGCACTATAAATTGATTTGTGATGTCATCATTCATCTGAAGGATGGCAGAACGTCCCAAGCCTGCACAAGATGAAGAGCGCCTGAGGGACTCAAAGACACGTTTCCATAGCTACCTCCATGGAGGGACCTCAAGCTTGCTGTCCACCCTTATTGTTTTCCCCGTGTACAAGACTGTTTTCCGCCAGCAAATCCACAACATCCAGGTTCACCGGGCTGTAAAGCAGCTCCACAAAGAAGGTTTTGTCAAGCTCTACAGGGGGGTGACCCCACCATTACTGATGAGGACACTCAGTGGTACGCTACTCTTTGGACTGCAGGATACCTTCCTCCGCCTGCTCTCCTTGCCCTCCCTCAGTGTCATTCCTCCCTCTTTACAACCTGCTGTGGCGGGGCTCGGTGTAGGAACAGTGGAGGCGCTGGTCTTTACACCTTTTGAGCGCGTTCAGAACGTCTTGCAGAGTGGCCACAACGACCGCCGCCTCCCGACGTTAAAGAGTGTTCTTGTTAAGCTGAAGGCGCAAAAGCTGGCTTCAGGCTACTACCGGGCCTTCCTGCCCATCACGGTTCGCAACGCCCTCGGCAGCTCCCTTTACTTTGGTTTGAAGGGGCCCTTGAGTAATGCTGTAGCAGGGCAGGGGCTTTCTCCATTAGCATCCTCCTTCATTTCTGGAACTGTTGCTTCCATGGCAATCAGCCTGAGCCTCTACCCGCTGTCTGTGCTGATAGCCAACATGCAGGTGAAAGTGCAGACAGAGGTGAAAGGGGTAACAGCCTGCTGGAGGATCCTGTGGAACTCCAGGCAGAGAAGTGTCCTATTACTATATCGAGGTGGTGCCCTAGTTATTCTGAGATCGTGTATCACCTGGGGAATCACCACGGCCATTTATGACAGGCAGCAAAAACGCTCAGGCTGAGCATGTGTAGCAAACAGAAAGTCAGGATATCCTACAATGCAGTTTCTGGATTTATCCAAGCTAAAAGCATTGCAAGTTAAACTAATAAAGTGGTTTCACTCATTCTTTGACAGAATATCCAATACAAAATATTTGACAAATAGCTAATGTACATAGAATGTCTTCTCTCTATAGTAATGCGGTACAGTTATGAGACTTTTTGTTATTATTGTAGTTCAGCAAAATGTGTTTAATCCATTTACACACAAAAACCAAGACCTATACAGATTTAATTCAATCTCCAAACCTTGGAATACAAATGTTAACCTGTTCAATTCTTTATATACAAGTTGTTATTCTCAAGGAGGCAAACATAAAAACATTAAACTTCAAGAATGCCTTTCAGTGACTCATCCAGTCTGTTTAGCCCAGTTGAAACCTGATGTTGACACACTAAAGTTTAGTGACTAAACTTAAACAGCACGATGGAGAGGAATATTTAGATGCCAATTTTAACTTAATAGGGAAGACTGTTTAAAGAACATACAATCAAATTTTAAAATGTTGTATGGCATTTTAGGTTCATCTGAAAGTTGAATATCCCCAATTTCTGAGTAGTTGTGCTACAATAATAGAGCAGTAAGTCAACAATCATTTAAAACAAAAAAAAACAAGAAGGCAAATTATATTTACGCAATTCATTCCGTGTTTACTTCCACTTTGCAGGTTGGGCAAGTATTTATTGGACTGGAACTAGATGTGCTGGTGACTCATGTGCCACTCAGGAATCGGAACACCTATTTGTATTTTGGAGACAAACACACAAAAGGGACAGATTCATGTTCAATGTGCAATGTTAAAATTGTAGATGTGATGCAGATGTTAAAATGGATTAAAATAATGGGTGATTCCACCAGGCAGTTGTTGTCTTTCAATGCCACTTAAAACTGTCACTCAACCAATTCCGAAACACTTAATTGCTCTCATTAAATGAGATTATATGCGGTGTGCATGCGTGCGTGTGTGTGTGTTTCTAATCAAAAGATAATTATCATGCTCATATTGTGGCTTCTCTTTTACATATCTGTATGCCATGACACATTTTGTCCTTTAGGTGGTGCTATCCACCCATCTATTTTCTGAGCAGCTTATCCTCACAAAGGGTCGCGGGCGTGCAGGAACCGATTCCAGCTGTCTGAGGGCGGTAACACTGAACCGGTTAAAGGGCACGAACTACCATCCGCACTCACAATCACACTTACGGACAATCTGGATTGGTCAATCGGCCTACCACACATGTTTTATAACAATAAATAACCACTAAGATCTTCCTCCCAGCAACATCTGGAGTTCATTAAGTTCCCTGCTATTCCTCAAACTTCCTTACAAGTCCAGGCATGAGCAAAGAATTGCACTATTGCAATGCTGGAATGGGAAGCCATGCCCATTGCTCGAGGGTCCGCCTTTTAATATTGACATCATCTGCTTGTGAGCTTTGGCAGCCAATAGGAGTTAGTGGCATAGTTGTGATTTTTTTTTTCTTTCTTTGGACAACACTTTGGGGCGTGTTGCGTCTAGTTAACAATCTGTTTGCTTAACTCGATTCCCGCAGTCTTTCCTACCTGCAGAACACATCGAGAACGCTACACGTATCCATACCAGGTAAAATTGTCTCTATGTCTAGTTGCATGTGCAGGAAATGTTGTTGGTCAACCTTGACTTGTTTTTCTAATAGCTGCACAATATGCTGTAGTTTAACAAATCCAGAAGTTGTTTTTTTTTATTATTTTTTTTATAATATATGCCGTAAACAGGTCGCGCATTTCACACTTAGCGCCACAATGCATCGATCGCTACTTGTGATTTTAATTTGCAACCTTGACTTTGTTTGATGTAGTGTATTTGAGCCTACAGTACACATTAGGAAATGTTTTGTTTCTTGTGCTCGGAAGAGTTACGTAACTTCAGGGTTGAGTTCTGCGCAGGCATTTTAATGGGTCTGACTTTAGTACCTGTATGGGCATGAAGTGCAGACCACACCCTTTGTGGCAAACACATAATTAGATTGTGTTAAGCTGACTAAGATTAAGCAATACACCACAGTTCATTACGCAATTGTAATTTTCGATTGTCTTTGGTTTTAGAAAAAGCTTGCAGAATGTGCGACAAAAAGGTCAAAACCGAAGTGAAGCAGTTTGATAAAACCAAACTGCGCAAGACTGAGCCCGAAGAGAAGACGACACTTCCAACCCAAAAGGGTAAGTGGGGCGTTTTTTGCGCAATACATCCATTCACTAGTTATCAGCAGAGCAACACTTCCTCTCCGACAGTTAATAGCAGATGCAGACTTTGGATCCAATGTCAAGTGCTGGTCCACACCCAAATGAAAAAGAGGAACGCTTCCTGTTCACTTTTTATTCACATGTTCACTATGTGCCTCGATCCCATTGTATTCATAATGAGCATTGATTTGCATGTTGCTTGTAAAGAACGACATACTCATACCTTACATTTCAACAACTGCTTAAACTTTATTCAAACAACTTATACGACAGATTTTTTTTCTTATATGCTTAAGTGTAAATCAGTCTTGTTCAACACAGTTTATTAGTCTGTATACTAATATTTGGGAAGTATTTTTTATATGTAATTATGTTAAAAACATTTTATAAAATCTTCACAATTCAGTACACAACACCTCATAATGGCAAGAGGAAAGGTTGGATTTTTTTTTTCAACTTAATTGAAAAGGGGGAACATAACTGCATTTTCTCAATGTGCAGTGCTTCCATCCACCTTTTTCAGAAGTTAGTTTTGCTCATTCTTCTTTGCAGCACCTTTGAAGCTCATCAGGTTGGATATGGAACGTGTGTGCGCAGTTAATAAAGACTTATGAAAGCACAAAATTGAAATTGAAGAAAAAAAACTTTTCAACCGAATGTTGAAAAATTTATAACTATTTTTTTCAGCTATGATCTTTCAGGGTTTATTTTAATTGAATTAATTTCTGTACAACTCTACAGAAGGAACATGGACTTGTAGTTTACTTTAGTTTACAATACTTCGTGAGCTTTGTCTTGCACTCGACAAATACGCAATATATTTAAAAACACTCGTACTAAAGCTCAACTGGATGTGGATCCTGTCAGTACTGTATATCATCAATTCAATTTCTGATCCTCTTGTTTTATTACTTTTTAGAGATTGAAGAGGAAAGGAAATTAAACGAAGAGGAACGTAAGTGACACCCCATTTCTTGAGGCTTGACTTATTTTGCCCTTCTCTTAGATTTTTTTTTTTTTTAGAAATGAATGAGGCATATTTTTGAGTTTTGAATTTTTTGCTCTGTAGTTTTAAGATTTTAACTTGTGCCTGACCGACTAATGAGACAATGAATTTAATTGGCTGATATTGAAAATACAATATATAAATAAAAATATTTTTTTCTTGTTTTTCTCTTTGTTATAAAGTATTATGACATAGCCAAATATGTGGCCTATAATTCATATCGTTATTGTAAATATTAATGGTCCAAATAAGAAGACATTTCTTTCATTTCATTTGTATTTTTCAAAATAATCATCCGGTTACTCAGAACTGGCAATGGCCACAAATAATCCACATCGGTCACAGAATATTGTGGAAAATGGCACAAAAGTGATTTTTCTGTTAGCTCGGATCAGTATCAGCACTGGCCTGTTTGTTGCAATTTAATTTCCCACAACGTCACGACAAACACCAACTTCAATAAAAATGACAAAAATAATATGCAATGAATTAGTGTTCTTTAAGATCAAGGATAATTTGGTTTGAAACGAATTGCTCAATAAGACCTAATAGTTTGTCGGCGCACCAATTTACACAATACATAAGACAATCATTTGCTTTTCAAACAGCTACCCGAATGATCAACGACGAAGTGGTGAGATTTAACACCAAGAAGCTGCGGAAGACCACAACGGCCGAGAAGATCGTACTGCCGACAAAGGATGGTAGGTGGTAACGGAGTACAACTCCATCCTAGGTCCAAGCCATCAGCAGTGCAATATCATGAATTCTTTCTTTGTCTCCCATTTGATGTTTTTTTTTTCTTTTTCAGTCATTGAAAACGAAAAGAAATTAAATGAAGAGGACCGTAAGTGAATCACCCCTTCCATAAGCTCGGCTTCTTCCTTACTTCTAAATATGATCTCTTTCCATCCCCTGTTTTTGTTGCCAACATGAATTCATCAAATATAATCTCTGTACTTCCTTAAAGTCAGGTATAATGTATTCCATTGCTCTTTTTTAGAATGTAACTTAGAAATGAACAGAATAAGACAAGTTTACTTTAATGCAAAAAAAGGATGTTCAAGGAAAACAAATCCTGAACCTTTATAGTTTTGAAACTAATACCACAAAAGCACCTCATAATTTGTGGACGCTCTAAATAACACGATCATTTCATCATTTATTGAACAGCTAACCGAATGGTCAACGACGAAGTGGAAAGATTTAACACGAGCAAGCTGCGGAAGACTGTAACTGATGAGAAGCACTCACTTCCGACTAAAGAGGGTAGGTGCAAACTTTGGAGTACAATTCCATCCCATGTACAAGTCATCGGGAATGCAACAGCTCTAAGTAGGGACATCTGTAAATCCACACCCAATGCAAAAGAATAATTATTCCAGTCACATTATCGTTACAAAGCAGTGTAGTGTAGCTTCAATTGTTGGACAGATGTCCACAAGTTTTTCCACAGTATAGACTAGGAAGCTGTCCAGCCCCCGCGGTAGCAAAGCACGCTCATACCATTATGGTCCCTCCACCATGCTTTTCAGTTTGCTTAAAGTGGAGGTCAACCCCAAAATTTTCTTTTTAATATGTTCTGCGCAGCCCAACTAGTCGAAACGCAGTGTTCTGATTAATGTTGCCTTTGTGGGATACAAATCAAACAGGCATAATCCACCCGTTTTTAGCCATTTGAGAGGGTGGCCATTTTTCCACTTGCTGTCGCCTAAAAATGACATCACAGTTGCCAGGTCTCTGGTGGCGACCAATCACGGTCCACCAGTTTTCTGAAGCTGAGCCATGATTGGTTATGACTTGATACCTGGCAACTCTGATGTCATTTTCAGCAAGTGGTAAAATGGCCGCCCCTTGGAAACAAACAAATATAGCTTAGGCAGACTGAGAGAACAGTGTTTATACAGAATACTACAGACTTTTTGGGCCTGTCAGTATTTTATCAATTATTTGATTCTGTTTGCTTCCCTTTTGATATTTTTTCAGAGATTGAAGAGGAAAAGAAATTAAACAAAGAACAACGTAAGTGATCCAGTCCTTGAGCATGATTTAGTAAAAAACTATTCCTTTTTTTCTTAAAGAATTCCCTTTTGAAATGAACAGAAGTTTGTTGTGTAGCATTAAAGATGACATTAATAATAATAGTACGCTATTCTGCAAAATATATATATCTGCAAATAGTGCCATTTAGAAAATGTTATGGGAAAAAGCAAGGGATCATTTACTTTTTAAACAGCTACCAGAATGGTTAACGACGAAGTGGCGAGATTTAACACGAGCAAGCTGCGGAAGACCTCAACGGAGGAGAAGAATTACCGTCCGACTAAAGCGGGTAGGTTGTCAATTTTGAGTACAATTCCTACGTCGCAGTCGTTAGCAGTGTAAGAACCACCACCAATTTTTAATAACCCTGCAGAGTTTGGATAAGGGCTCCCCTCATTGTACTTAACTTTATCATTATTTTGAATAATACAACAAATGACTTTGTCCTCCTGTCAGTATTGCATCATCAAATCTTTGTTTCTCTTTGTCTTTTTTTTTTTTTAATCTTTTGTAGACATCGAGGCAGAAAAGAAAATGACAAAAGGCGGATGTAAATGACTCACCCCTTCCTCAAGCTTGGCTTCTTCTCCCCCTCATCTACATGATCCCGTCCTATCTCCTGCCTCCATGTGCCAACATGAGTTGATTAATAAAAAGATATTTCTGTATTAGTGCCTTCAAGTCATTCCATGTATTATATCGCCTTTTTTTTTTTTTACAATATACCGGTAATATAGAAATGAACAGAATAAAGCAAGTTCCGTTATGCAGTTAAACAATTTTAACGTTACCATTAATGCTATACTGAGAATATACATTATATCCTGCTAGAGTTCCACACAAACAATTTTGGAAAATTCTTTTTTTTTTTTACAATTTACCTCACTTGCCTACTTGTTTTGAATTGAATACAAAGTCATGACAAGCCAAATTGTTGGTACCTATAGTAACAGGAAACTTAATTTTTTGAAAAAACTAAGAATTTGCAAGTATAGAATGATTTGTGAACTATTCCTTTGATAAAATGCATACTTTCTTAGTATAGGATTAATTGTGCATTGTCTACCTTATTAGAAATGTTTGTCAAGCACCAATTTACTCAATAAAGATTCACAACAGTTCAAGACTTCTTTTTTATTATTATTCCTGCAGCTGTCATCCATCTATGCATTGATAAAATAAGCATTCTTTTTCTACACAAAGGAAGATGCACTGCTAGTAATACATGTAAATCAGTGCAGTGTGAATAAATGTTTGGAAAGCCCGATGACTTGAGTGGATTCCCTTGAGATGGGGCCAGCTGTGATTTTCCACAACAGGCTTGCACAAACATGTTAACAGAGCAGCAACTATTTGAAAGTAGAGATACAGATACGGACTGGGTTAGTTTCAGCCTACGGCATATATGTAACAAAGGTGATCATTTAAAATAAATATGCTTTGAACGTGGATTTGCTGCATCATTTGATTTATTTTGACGCTATTTCAAAACTCATTTTTGCCACCTGGTGTACAATACATGCAATGCCCCAGGTTGAATAAAAATAAATTAACTGCCTTTTTAATGTTTGCCTAATTACTTTGAAATAATTGAGGGAAACGGTAGAGGTTTCTTAATACACATACAATAGGAGTATCAATAGGTTAATTTTTTTTTTCTTCACTATCCTGCGGCGATTGCAGTGCGAGAATAAACCAGAATTGTGGCAGGACAAGTGACTGCATGCTTCATACTCATACTTCATGCTCTGAACTGCCGCTGTAATGACGGACTAGCAGGGGACCCCAGTAGAATTCCTCCAAGAGTACATGGTAGACAGTGTTGGGAAAATAATGCTTCTTAAACATCTGCATTCATCCATGCTGACTTGCCCAGATGTATTTCCTTGGGGGGGGGGGGTTAACGCGGTTCATGCACCGTTAGCCCTGCGACACCGATTTCCCTCCATACACCTTTGTTTGGTTGTATTTTGGTTGACAAATATCTCAAATAAAACAAACTTTCACAAATACATAGTCCTCAATTGCAATTACTACAGTTGCACTTATTTGTATATGTCTTGTAAAGTCCGCGACCCCCGTGGGGACAAGCAGTACAGAAAATGGATAGATGGATGTATTGGAAATCATTTCTATACATATTAAAGGCTTTAAAGTCCATTACCAATCCAATGTATCTTTTGTCACAGCAGTCGTGAAACTTTTCTGACATGACTCGTAAAATACGATGGGTGTTTTTGCTGTGACACAGCTTGTCCCATAATTTAATTAATCCATTAAAAATATTTTGATACAATTCAGTGTTTTTTGACAGCGTAAATAATTCAGGGTTTGTTTTGTTTCTTTGTGTGCGTGCGTGCGTGCGTGCGTGTGTGTGTGTATGGAGCGGGTGTTTCCTTGAGCAATAATGATTTACTACTGCAGAAGTAAAGGAAGTTTTGATCTCAATCGTGGAACCATAGAAAGTCAAAAGTATCTCAGCAAACTGAAGTAAACAGCGTCACCTAGCGGCTGTAAAACAACAGCCTATTCAACGTTAATGCGTCCCTCCAATAGGGGGCGCCCGGAAACAACGAAAGAACTCTCCGGGGGAGAGGCTCTGTATGCTAACGAAAGTCCGCCAACAAGCTAGTTAGCGGCGAGCGATATGGCTTAGAGCCAGTGAAGCCTCGCTGGCATTACAACATGGACATGAAGTGCGAACAAACGAGGTTTTTACGCGACTGTTAGTCAGCGGCTCGGGACTCACTGGCTCATTCATGCGGTCTCTTGTGTTCCGGGGAGTTGTTTGAGCTCGGAGTGGCGGCTGTCGGGCAATCGTCACGGCTCGCAAGGACAACACGGAACACTCACCGGTACGCTTGTTTTGCTCGTAGCATATGCTAGCCCTGTTAACGTCAACCAGCGTATGAGCTAGTTGTTATTCTGTTACTTCGCTGCAGCAATGATGGCGCATTATATACCATTTTTTGTTGCGTGTTGTGTCTCGAAAATATGAACCAGTAAAAGGAGTTGCTGAGTATGAACGGCTTGTTCCACATGGCTCGTTTGAAGAGCGTTCGTCATCCATGTATGTTCTGATAAATTTGTTGTTTGTAAAACCGACAAGAGAGGAGTCAAAGCAAGTATTCCTTTATTCTTTCAGTAAATAGTCGGCCAGCCTTTTATTTATGGTCATGCTAATGTGAGTGCAACTCCCACCAGAGGAGGATGGTGGTTCCCGAAAGCGCCAGCCCGGTCCACCAGCCTGATGATGGTAGTCCTCCTGGCCTCACGGAGGGCTCCAAGCTTGGGTGCGAGGGGGAAGTGGAGGGAACTCAAGACGTAGAGCTGGAGGAGGTTCGAAAGTTGCAAGAACTAGTTCATAGACTGGAGGTCCAGAATGAGACACTGCGCAACAGGGGAAGCAAGAACATCATCAACCGAGGACCTAGCAGCGAGAGCAATAACAAAGAGAGTTTCAGTTGTGCAGAGGGGAACAGAGACTTGGAGCTGTCAGCCCCGCTGGAGAGCTTCAGCAGCGGCGACGACATGTCCCCATTACCAGGTGCCAACAGGCTGGAGGACGAAGAGAATGAAGATGCTGCTGAGGATGTCGGCTCATGTGGTGACTTCCTCACGCTGACCTGTAGCGGTGGGCCAAGACAGGGCCAAAGCCAGACGCCGGACAGCCCCTCGCAAGAGAGTTATGAGAGCGAGACTTTGGCAGAAAGCGATCCACGAATGGAGCAGTCGGCTTTGGATGAGGTGGACGTTTTCGATCTGGACGAGGAGTGGGCCCAAGTTGAAGATGAGGACAGTTGGTATGTTTTCTCAACTACACTACACAGCCCGTTAGTGATTGAACAATATGCATAAAATGCACATCAATGCCGCTTTAATGTCACATTTCATCATTTATCATAATCCAAAAGTCTTTACGCTAAGACGAGTCACATGGGCAGTTTTAGTTGGACCCTTACAACTGAGATTCTTCCCAAGTGACGATTGTCTAATTTGGCTATTTAGAGTTTTACATAATTCTGAGACATATACAAATGAGCAACACCACAAGCCGGCTTTGACATTTATCAACAAAGGAAGGAAAGCTGGTGGGGGAGATTTCAGAAACAGTATAGGAGACGTGAATACCGAAGGTTCACACTAAAAAGGAAAAAGAATAACAGAAATGCCCAGACAGGTTTTCTGGAGGGTTATTAATTTACAGAACTGAAAATTGATACGGTAACTAACACAAAACTAACAATAACCAGAGCCAGAGCACCTGTAATGATGTGCCCGACCGACCCCACTCTTGACAGTCAACAACAAAGCACAAGTGCTATAGAAAATGGATCGATATTGTACAATGGAATACAAATAAATTAAATGGTTAAATCATAGTTCAAGTTTTGTAAAAAAATAAAAGTTTTAATTGAAACGTGCTTTTAACAACTCAAAATGTTGTGGTTTAAGCTATTAGACAGTGACAATATACTTATAAAAAGGTTGTAAAACACGACTTTAGTTTTGTAAGGTTAAAAAAAAAGAAAAGTGTACGTGAAGGAGTGGCCTCCAAAACTTTAACGTGTCATATCCTATTGAAATATTTCTTACTGCAAACGTTGGCTGTGTGCTTTCATTCGTTTTGACTGTAGGCCATCTTTTCATTTGCTAATTCTTGTCTTCCAATTTGAATGTACATCATATCATTTCCCAAAGCAGCAATAGAACAGAAAAAAAGGCTCAAAGCAGCCAATTTAGCCGCTTAAGAGCCAGCCAGCCCGTTCCCGCCTTATTTCATCATTAGCCATACCATATGTGCTTTGGAGGTGCATCATAGCCAAAAGAGCCAGTAATCCCGGTAGGAACATAATCTGATCTGGTTTGGCCTGGCCGCTGCCGCGTGGATAAACTGCTTTGAGTGGGATTGCGCAGCATGTGACACAGGGCCCCAACTGGGACAGAAACACTGGCGCGAAAGGGGCCTGTTCGAGCTCTGGGGAATGTGGAGGGCCAATCGTCACACAGGAGTTGAAGTCACAGTTGACTGTGCAGAATAACATCATTGTTAAAATGACGACACGTAGTATGTATTTGCAACGATCACTCAGATGAGACGCAGTGCGTTTTTGCAAACCATAACTCAAACCAGAGATGATCATGCGCAAATTCCGCAGTTTCCAGTGCACAAACAGGCCACCAAAGGGAGAAGCCGCGGGATATGCGACCTGAATATTTCTCCCTGTGTTGTTGCTCATTCTGCTGGGAATCGTTCGCCTTTGTGTTTGTCCGATGGGAAGATGAATTGTGGTCAAATCTGGTTCTGAACCAGTTGGTCCGCATCCTTTGTGTACACACCTCAAAGGATCGGCCCGTGAGAGCGTCACTTGAAAGCTTCTGGCTGTTTGTCTTCACTGTGAAAACCCTGCACCTGTGACAGCATTAAAAAAAAAAAAAAAAAAAAGCATAACCACAGAGGAGGTTGCTTGAAGCTGACTTTGACTTTGACTTTGAACATGGCTTCCTTTTTAGGTAATTTTTTTTAATCAACACCCAGACCTCAATTAGACATCCTTGTTTTCTTATTTGAATGCAAGGTATTTTTTTTCTGCATAACCACAGAGGAGGTTGCTTGAACATGGCTTCCTTTTTAGGTATTTTTTTTTAATCAACACCCAGACCTCAATTAGACATCCTTGTTTTATTATTTGAATGCAAGGTATTTTTTTTCGGCATAACCACAGAGGAGGTTGCTTGAACATGGCTTCCTTTTTAGGTAATTTTTTTTAATCAACACCCAGACCTCAATTAGACATCCTTGTTTTATTATTTGAATGCAAGGTATTTTTTTTCTGAACATTTTTGCTCCCTTACATTTTCGCCAAGCTATGAAAATACAACCGTGTGACTGGCATTCATTTTTTTTTTTTTTTTTGCCCTGTTTAAAATGCCCTCCACACACCACTGCTGCACTGGGTATTGTCCCACCTCTATTCCCCACTCCTTTATTTTGCTCTGATGGGTTTTCTTTGTTGTCAACAGGTTATATGTGTTGCCGAAAAAACAAGTATCGGACGCAGGTTCCGAGTCTCCCTTGAAGTGGTGTCGGCAAGTTTTGGACCACCCCAGTCCAGAGACGGAGAAGGCATGCCGAACCCTAATCAACCGTTTGGACCAGAGTATGTCTTTCACTTGTTACATTTGAACACATTTTGAGCAAGAAAAAAAAATCCTGATGTATTGTTTTGTGACGTTGCGTCCTCTTAAAACGTCTCATCCAAAACGCTCCTTTCATTATTTTAGCTTTGTGCAGCTTCTACTTTCAGCTCTCTGCAGAGCCCAAACAAACCAGCTATTCATCGCAGAGCAAAGTGACTCCGAAAGTTATGCACTGGGTTGGGTCACTCACTTAGGGCCAACTTTCCTTTTTAAATGGTAGGAATAGAAGTCAAACTGCGTGTTTTGGCAAAGCATAGATGCTATTTAGGCGTCAGCAGTAACGCTGACACAGTCTCAAATTCTACTGCATCACTTTACTGTTCTCTATTTCACATAAAGTGGGAGTAAAAGTGGGGATGTGAAAGTATGTCACCTCAATGGACATCTCATTCTTTCCCCTTAAAAAAATGCTTTTGAAAAAAAGAAAGTCTTTCAGATGAATTCAAGTATGGAGGTTTACCATTTTCTTTCTGCGTCTTTTGTGACTTAAAACCCCACGCGTAACCTCCAAGTTATCCATTACACATTGTCCCACCTTAACTTTTCTTTCTTTCCTCCACAATATGTCATCCAATCTGTGGTTTCCTGTTGCCCCACAGCATCCCGCTGGAGGAACATGTACAGCAGCCCGTCGGCAGAGGCAGGCCCGGCAGGCTCCGGCCCGATTTCTCCTGGGTACCACAAATCAACTAACAAATCTCTACTAACCTGTGGCAGCTCAGGTATGGCATGACATTAACACGCTGTGCTCCCCATGTTCTCAACAACACTACCAGCGGGACTGATGTCAGTTTTTTTTTTGCTGGGAAGTGGGTCACTTGTCATGTGTGCACTAATGTGTCAATAATTGGTCCACTCCGGGGCTTTTTGCATGTTTTACTGGGTCAGCTATAAATCACATGTACTAGAAATATTTGCTAAGCTTTTTTAATGTCACAACGTAAGCAGTGGTTGATGTTATGATCTCAAGGTAAACCCAGGAGAAAAAAAACAAACGAAGAATAATTACAGAAAATATAACGTTATTAACATTATGGAACGAGCAGGCTAACTAGTGAGACATCAAAGATCCGTCGGAACAATTCCAATTTTTAAAATGTTAACTAGCTATCCAGGGAGTTTCTAAAGTAACATTTTTTACCTCAAAGACCTAATGACGATGAGGAATCGGCTGTCAAATGTACCTCATCAACTGTCCCACATATGAACCGTCAAATTCTAAGCTAAATTGCAAATACAAATGAAACAGTGAGAACATGTGACGGTGCAGAGAGCAGCTAACATTAGCAATAAACATCTTCACTCACTGCATTGTCATGACAAACGACACCAGCCAATGAGATTGAAATGCACAACAGACAACTCTTTAGGCGAGAGTCCTCAAACAGGTCTGTTGGCAAGAGGAACAAAAACAGGAAGTTGAAAAGTGTACAAAATAATGGAATAGCTGCCAATAGTTGCAAATTGTAAAAACAATAACCATTGTCACTTACATTTTGAGGTAATCATTGTACCTGGCAAAACAGTCTACAGTCCCACTCTAAATGAAAATTAAAATACTATAAACTGTCAATTTCTGTCCCGGTGATGATGATAGGATTTCATTAGAGCCAGAATACTATAGAAGACGGTTAGCAAGTATGTGTGATTTATACTTTGGTGGGTGTTTCAACATGAATGAAATGTACTTCTATTCTGTCTTGATTTGATGGGTGTTACATTTGCTCTCCTGATTTTCCTGACATTTTCTCTCGCGTTGCTAATTTTGTTGTCAAAGCCTGTAAGTGTTTTTGCATGGCTTGTGGTGTGGTTGATGATCCACGATAATCACAAACTTGTGATCAGGCAATTTTTCCTGGGTTGTCTCATATGTCAAATCAGATTCCTCTCATTTTGCATTGAATACAAATACATTAGCTGCATAGGTTAACATACTAGATACTTGTCAGAAAACAAACATTCAATCAGTGTTTTTTTTTATTATTATTGCCTTTTGTTTTAACTAAAATGCTTCCAGCACATTCTTGTTGTCTTATTGTTATTGGTCATCAAGTAAAATGAACCGCATCCATGAACTTCTGGCATGAGTAGTTTGACAAATGCAAAAGGCACGCGTTCTTTTACGATGTGTTCAGCTCGCGCAAGGCTGATTATGTGCTAATTGTGAAAATGCCTCATCAGTCGGAGCATTAAGGCTTTAACGGTACTAAACCTTCATAATCTTCACAGACTGAAACACCTGTTGTTTTTCCTAGTTTTCAAAATTGACATCAGCTTCTGACGTCATCCACATTCTGTCCCAGGAAAGCTGTGATTTGTGCAGATCCGTTTTTCTCCATTGCAAAATTGTTGCCATTATCAAAGCAACATTAATTGCACATACTCTTATTTACGTCAGCAAGTAAAAAAAGGAATGATATAATGTATATAATATTGACATACACAAGGGCTTTCCTGGGGCTCACAAGCCAAACGTGTCTTTAGCTGACTAAATCCAACATACATGATCCCCACCTGATAGGTGTCTCGGGTGTGCCCTCGGCCCTGAGCTCTCAGTCTTCCATAGACAGCGAGCTCAGTACTTCAGATGACTCCATCTCCATGGGTTATAAGCTGCAGGATCTCACTGATGTCCAGATCATGGCTCGTCTACAAGAAGAGAGTGAGTAGAGAATTGAGCCCGTCTCGACAATACTTTTGCGAAGAGATAGTGCTCCAGCGTTGCAGTTGGCGCAGTTTATGTTAGGACATTAAGATTTTGTTTGTTTTCTAAATGCAAAATAAAACTATTCAAGATGTCTATTTTCGATATCAGGTCTGAGGCAGGATTACGCTTCCAGTTCAGCGTCTGCATCGCGTCGCAGCTCGACGACGTCCCTTCAATCCCTTCGCCGGGGCGGCACCTACAGTGACCAGGAATTTGACAACTACAGCCTGGACGACGAAGACGATGAATTCAGTCCTATGCCCCAGCAACGCCACCGCTTCACCCCCTCGCCCTTGGGCTCACCTCGATGTTTGTCGCCCTCAACCTCCAACCACGGTCAGGAGCACAGCAGCAGACTCGGGGCCCCTCGCACAAGAACCCCCAGACGTTCTCTTCAAGGCCCCAGTGCAGAGCTTCTTAAATTTGCCAAGAGTGAGGGTATGTCAAAAGAAATTGTTTCGTTTCTTGAAGCTTATATTTGGATGTGTGTGACGTCATTTGAGTCAAGGTGATGACGTCCAAGACTTGTCGCTTCATGTGTCATCGACCTGTGGTTCCAGAAGAGTTGAGGCACAGCATGCCTAACCTGGCCCCCCGCACCAGCCTACGTTCCCTGGAGGCAGTCAGAAACAGCCGCAGCATGGAGGCTAACCTCCAGAGCTCTGGCAACCGCATGTCGCACCTGACTCCCTCCCCCTCCTCAGGTAACCCCCACCCTCTTTTCCCTGGACTCTTCGTCTTATTGAATGGCATGCGCCTGTCGCACAAGCTATGCCTCAGCATGCCTGCTTCCATTCCACCACCCTACTGCCACTTCCAACTCTGTTTCAGTTATTGGAATTAGGACACCAACGATAGACTGTTCATGTGTTGTTATCAGAGGAAAAAAAGATAAGCAGTAAGTCTGTCTTATCTGAGAGCTGTGAAAGCTCTATTGATCTTAGATGCCATACTTTCTTTAAAGTTCCCTAAAGTGGGTGTCATCACGGTGTCCATGGGTTCCAGGTTGCAAGGACCACATAAAATAGTTTTACATACAGAGTACACTTCACGAAGTACAGCCACAATTGATGGCGTCCAAAAACAGCCTTAAGATAAATTTTGATAAAGCTCTCGTACTGAAAAGCATTTGATGTTGCGAGGCTCCTTAACCTTGCATCTTTGCGATATGCCTCGAATAACATCCCTTATCTGACAATGTCACTTCCTTGCTTATCAAACCTGTTTTTCCCCCATGTCAAAACTATTTCGTGCCACAGATGGTTTTTCTTTTCCCCTGTCCTCAGTCTTCACTTCCTTATTGACCCACCACTGACAAACACTTGCTTCTTGTTTACTGAAGGTATGGCAGGTAGTCGCCTGCGCAGCAATGGCCAGTCTCCTCTTTCGCTGCGGGCTCCAGTTAAAGCTGTCACCCCCGTGGGATCAATGGCATCTCGTCAACCTTCCAGAGGTCTGCCTGTGATCCAAGCACCCCCTGCTTCGGGGGCTCGCCGGGCTCAGCAGGCTGGCTCTGCTAATGGCGGATCCTACATACCAGGCAGAGCATCCGCTGGCGCCGGGCGGACCGCTATTGGCCGAGGACACTCTGTGCCCACCAGAAGTAAACTATCACAGCCTACCAAAAGGTTAGCGCTATAAAGTACAATACTACTTCAATTGAAAAATCTGTTCTATGACGGTGCTTGACATCCAAGTAGTTTTATTTTTAAACAATGTCTCCCTAAAGAAAATTCTTTGAGGAGGGATTACTTAGCTCCAAACTTGAGCTGTCGCCATCATAAAACCTATAACCTGACAAATGTTTTTAGTGAAGTCATACGAGTACTAAGAAAAGCTAACCACTGTATGATAAAATAAGTCAAAGTAAAACTACCCAGCCTTTGAAGACAGCCGACAGAAGTAATGAAAACAGCAATATTGTCACCTAGTGGCATTTTATAGACATTGCTGGACTTAATATATGCGTCATAACTTGAAGCTTGTATTAACGGTCATTTCATTACAGTTGCTTATGTTCATGCCATAGTAAGTCAGTTCCTTTTCTGTTCTCATCACACTGACCACTTTGCTGATACTGGTTGTCTTCTGAGGTGGCAACACGTGCAAAACACATTTGCTGCATGATCTGAAGTATCACGAGGGAGCCTTGTTACATGATGACTGTTGGACGTCTGCCAACTCCAGATTATTTTGGTTGAACTCCCAAGTTATGCAACTTGTGAGACATTTGTCTTTTAAAATTCTGTCTCTTTGTTTTCGGCGGTGAATATGGGAAAGGTTGTTATCCTACTTCTGAATTGCAAAGTCTCTTTTATGATGTCATCCCATTGTTGCACTTTTGACACTTGTCATAAAAAGTAGTTTGGTAACCTTCCAACCTGTGAACAAAGGCAATAAAGACTTTTTCGTTGAATTTTATCAACAGGTCGTTGGGCATGGCGAAAATCTCTGATGAATCCTGGAAAGATGGCTGCTACTGAATTCTGATGTCCGACAAAGGTGTTTACTGCTACAATCTTTGCTTGACCTTTTCTCAGTGACACCTTACCAAAAAAAGTGTAGACTGGATGTCGTCAAGACTCGTCTCTTTATCCTGCATGAAGCATTGACAACAATACCCAGCATGGCTCCGTTGGCAAATAAAAAGGGCACACTCCTACAAATGTTGTATGGACAATCTCAAGAGCTTCCAGATTTGTCCGGGTCCATTTTACTTATTTTTCTATGGTAATTGTGAGAAACTGCTGTAATTTCCATTAATTGTAATTGCTTTTGATGTTATTGATATGAAGGAAAAAAAAAAAGGAAGTTCATTTTCTGTGTGACTTCCTACTAGATGTTGCGTATTGTAACGCATGCCTGGTAATTTTTTTTGTTTGTTTCCATTCTAATTGGTTATGTAACTGTTCTCTGACAATTTTGTCTGTTCTGTGTCGCACAATCTGAACATTTCTGAATGCTGGCATTGTTCACATTGAGATTAACATCAGATTTCTGTTTACATTGTAAACTGCAGCACTATCACACTGCCCTCATTGATATTTAAAATAAGATATATATACATATATAGTTTGTGCCAAGATGCATTTGAGCTGCAACAACTTTTCTAAATCTCCGACCATCAAAACTACCATTACTTTAATGCATTTTTATTGCATATCCATTAATGTATTGGGATGTGTAGTGTTTTGGAATCTACTGAAATTAAAATTGTTGATGCAATACAGGTCTCCTTGCCTAAGGACAGCCTTCACTCTCTTGTAGAGAACTTTTGAAAATAAACTAGAATAAAAATGTATAATAAAGCTTGGTCTAAAACGCAATGTGCGTGTGCTAGTTCGTGTATTTGCATCACGCTAACATAGTTTTCACTCTTACTAGAGTTGCACAAACATAGCAGGACGTTGTCGTTTCCTGGGTGTGTGACCGAAAAAAACGCTACCACACCCATCGTCACAAAATGGCCTACAGGCCTCATCTGTGTAAACTAAAACTACTAGTTGGCAATTCGGATTTTTTTAACAGTTCGCGTGGTAATACCCACGTTTAGTTCGCAAGCATAGTGCGCATAATGTGTCCCCATTAATAGAATGTTAGAGTAACTACTCTCTTATGCATGACGCAAATAGTAAGGGATCAGCGGTAAACGAGGCCACGCATTGTCTGCCCCCCGCCCTCCCTCTGCTTGTCAGGAAGCAAGCTGATTGGCCGAGGCCTAGCAAAGAGTGCCCGGGGATCCAAAACTGCAGGCCGCACTTAGCTTACCGTCAAAAATAAACCAAATACATTAATAGACAAAACGGAGGAGGGGGAGAAACACCAAAAGAGTCCGAAGACGACGTTATCAGGTAAATTCGCTTCGGACCAACCCGAATGGAGTGGGGTTTAATTCGCAAGGGCCCAGTCGGCCGTAGCGGGCCTCTTTGAGCCTCGTGGAAAAAACAACACGGACATAATGCGGCACAAGGCGGCGCCACTTAGCTTAGCATGATAGCTAGCCAGACGGGCGGTTGTGGGCGCGTTGTTTCAAGCAAACATCAAACGGATACATTTTGACACGTTAGTTCGTCGCCTTCTACGGCGACGCTGTTATCCTTGCGCCGCAGCGAGTGTGCAAAGTCGGGGTGTGTGCTATTAACGCTGCTAACGAGCGTAGACGCTTAGCCTTGATGCTAAAACAAAATGGCGCTGGGCGGATCCGTTGTAGCTCGTTAGCTAGTTAGCTCCGCTGGGTGGTAAGCAAGCGGGAGCCAGCCTTTATGAAGGCATTGCATAACGTCTGCAGAACATTAAGCTTAGCCAAAATTCTGGCATATTTACACGTCAAAATAAAACTATGGCTACACTGTTACATGCATATCAACTGGAAAATATGGGCATTAAACGCACTTGAGCTAAAGCGTAGGATTTTTATTTTTCTTGGTATTGAGCAGTGATGTGACGACAGTGCATTTCCTCCCACTGATAACATTGCGGAGGACTCCCACAGTGGTAACACTGGCGGGCTAGTCCTGCCCACCTACGGGGCAATTCCCTTTCCTCAAATGGAGACCTCGCCATCAGGCGCAACTTGGTCCAGGTGTACAGTTGAATGCACCAGGTTAAGGATGCCTGTAATACTATTGCATGGCAGGGGAAGGAGCTAGTCGTCAATAACATGCCATCCCACTTTCTGAGTGCTCTCTAGTGTGTTTCTTGCACTGTTATTACCTCTGAAGCATACATCTTTCGGGAATATTGAATTGGAAAAGACATTATTATTATTATGATGATGATCATTATTATTGATCCAAATGTTGTATACTGTTACTGTAACTACTAATGGCTGTGCTTTGTTTTTACCAGAGGGATCAATTGCATTGGTGGGAAGTCACACATCTAATATGCTGTTTTTATTTTATGGTTCTGCGCATCGAATGTGAAGGTATTTAATGTATCATATACTGTATATGTATTGTTTTTATGATGCATGACACTTTTACCAACTGCTTGATCACTCACACCTCTCATGATTAATATCTTATAGTTTTCAGGCTGTTTTCTTTTTGCCGGTGTTAAACATGGACCAAGGAGGCGGTGTGTTGGAGTTACACACACAGGAGCTGAAGATGCCCCACGCTATGATCATGCAAGACTTTGGTGGGTGGTAATGTGCATTTAATTGTTCTAGCAAATTATTCTAGAGCAGAAATTGTCACAATTATTAAACCTCAACCCTACAATGTTTACAAAGCAGTTGAGAAACAACCACCGCTGCATACAAAGTGTACATGAGGGGAAAAAAACCCAAAACATTTAAAACATCTTAAATGTCAGAGCAGTAAACACAATAAAACTGTAAAAGAATAAAAACAAATGTGTTGAGAGGATTCATAAAGATGGACAGAAAAATAAAAGTATAAATAAGTAAATATATGAGTTCTGTAGTCATTCACATAAAAACGCATTGATTATCTTTTTGTGTTCAGTCAAAAAATGACATTTGTAAATGTCGGCTTTTACTGTGGAAAGCAGTCATCTGCAGTTTTTGCCTATTTTTTGACATATTAGATACCCAGTAACTGAATCATGATCAGTTTAGGACTACATAGGCTCCAGCTCAATTTTGACCCTAATGAGGACAAGCCGTATGGAAATCAATCAGATGGATAGTTATATATGCATAAGTGAAAGATAACTATGCTTATATTATGTTCAATAATACTCAATTGACTAAGCATGAATAAGAACAGGTAATAAACGCTGTTGTTAGTGATGCACCTCACAATAAAGATTTTTTTAAAACTCTTACTGTCTGTCATACAAGAACAAAATGAAATGTAGATCTCATTCATTCTCGTTTTAACAGTTGCAGGGATGGGTGGCTTGGCACACATTGACGGTGATCACATCGTGGTGTCTGTGCCAGAGGGCATGCTTCTTTCTGACGTGATGACGGACGAGGGCATCCTCCTGGAACACGGCCTGGAGGTGGAGGGTCTGGAGACTCAGGTCGTCGAAGGCCTGGAAACTGAAGTTGTCGAAGGTTTACACGCAGATGTCGAGGGTCTGGAGGCAGAGGTGGTTGATGGGCTACAGACACAAGTGGTAGAGCTGGAGGCTCAGGTTGTGGAAGGCCTAGAAGGAGAAGTCGAGGTGGAGGGTCTCGAGGCACATGTAGTCGAAGGACTGGAAACCGAAGTCGATGTGGAGGACCTGGAAGCTCATGTTGTTGAGGGCCTTGAGGAGGAAGTGGAAGTGGAGGGCTTGGAAGCGGAAGTTGTGGAGGGTCTGGAGGTGGACGTAGAAAGCCTGCGCTCTCAGGACGTAGACGGCCATCAAATCAGCAATGAGGACATGGTTCACTCAGAACATAGTGTGATCATGCCGGAAAACATCCTAGGAACCGAGGTTGCGATAGAGGCGGCTTTAGAACACCACCACGTGCTAACCTCAGACCTTATCCAGGATGCCAACCACCACGATGACATGTCAGACCAGGTGTTTGTTGCAGAACTTCTCTCGGACCACCAAGATAACACTCTAGACCATCAACTTGTCGCAGAGGGCTTGATGGTGACAGAAGCCAATGCGGAGACCATCATCCATCAGCAACTTCCATCTGAGGGGGTGCCCCTGCAGATGGATGAAGACGATGACGGCAGAAGCAGCTCCGAAGATTACCTCATGATCTCCCGTAGGATCGTCGTCGGTCTCAGACAGTGTTTCTAGTTGTGTCTGTCCGATTTTTTGAGGTTGAATCTTTTTGCTGTTTAGTGGATGAGGTGGGAGAGAAGCTGGACATAGGAGACACCCCTCTTGAGATTAGCACTGAGGTGATGGAAGACAAGGACTGCAAGGAAGACTCTACCGCGGAAGTCATCAAAGTCTACATTTTCAAGGCTGAGGCAGATGATGATTTGGGCAAGTCGTTGAACTAGTCGTGGATGGAATGTTTTGCGTGAGTGTCGATTAAAATTAACCCCACCCTCCACTTTGTTTTTCTAGGTGGAACAGAGGTGATAACTGAGGATGATTATCAAAATGGCCACCCTGATCTTGAAGCCGCCTCATCTGGAAGACTCGGAGTTGGCCGTGACAAGATGGTCTACATGGCAGTCAAGAAGCAGCCCAAAATTGAAGAGGACGACGACGACGAGGACAGTGATGATGATGATGATGATGACATCAGTATGTTCTTGTGGTTCTGTCTCAAAAGCTTTTTCTGCTTTTTCATAGACTTAGTTGGATGGCTCCACATATCAAATAGATTGAGCCGTTGACCTAAGTGTGTTGATGATGTTCTCTGCTGGATTTGTGCAGGTAAGACTATAGATCAAGTCAAGAATGGCACAGCGACACCATTTCTTCAAATTCGAGAGGGTTTACCCCCAAACCGTGTCCTCAAACCCAAAGCCAAGAAAAAGAAGAAAGGGGACGTTAGGCAGTGTCAAACCGGTAAGACCTTTTGCCTGCCTTTTGATATGGTAACGCTTGGATGACGGGCCAAATAAACGTCCGTTTCCCCCAATTGCCTATTTCAGCTGTCATCATTGGGCCCGATGGCATGCCCCTGACAGTCTACCCATGCCACATATGCGGAAAGAAGTTCCGCTCACGAGGCTTCCTCAAATGCCACATGAAAAACCACCCGGACCACCTCTTGAAGAAGAAGTACCAATGTACAGACTGTGACTTCACCACCAACAAGAAGATCAGTTTCCACAACCATTTGGAGAGTCACAAGCTGCTGAGCCACAACAGCGAGCGCTCCCCGGAATACACGGAGTACACCCGGCGTTATCACGAGTCCAGCCCGCTGGGCTCCGACAAGCTCATCGTCAAGGACCGCGAGCCCAAGCTGCATCACTGCAAGTATTGCGACTATGAGACCGCAGAGCAGGGCCTTCTCAATCGCCACCTGCTGGCCGTGCACAGCAAGAACTTTGCGCACGTGTGCGTCGAGTGCGCCAAAGGCTTTCGCCACCCGTCCGAGCTAAAGAAACACATGCGGACCCACACGGGCGAGAAGCCTTATCACTGTCCGCACTGCGAATTTCGCTGTGCGGATCAGTCCAACCTTAAGACTCACATCAAAAGCAAGCATGGCGCAGACCTGCCCTTCAAGTGCAGCCACTGCCCGCAGGCGTACGCAGACGCACGGGAACTCCAGCGTCACATAGAGATGGTGCAAGGTCACAAGACGCACCAGTGTCCACACTGCGAGCACAAGAGCACCAACTCCAGTGACCTGAAACGACACATCATCTCCGTGCACACCAAGGACTTTCCCCACCAGTGCGACGTGTGTGAGAAAGGCTTTCACAGGCCCTCCGAATTGAAGAAGCACGCCGAGACGCACAAAGGGAGCAAGGTGCACCAGTGCCGGCACTGTAACTTCAACGCCCCCGACACGTTCACCCTGAGTCGCCATATTCTTTCCCTGCACACAAAGGAACTCCCGTTTAAGTGCAAGCGATGTCGGCGAGGCTTTCGGCAGCCGGCGGAGCTGAAGAAGCACATGAAGACGCACAGCGGCAGGAAAGTTTATCAGTGCCAGTATTGTGAGTACAACAGTACGGACGCTTCGGGTTTCAAGCGCCATGTCATCTCCATTCACACCAAGGACTACCCCCACCGCTGCGACTACTGCACCAAGGGCTTCAGGAGGCCTTCGGAGAAGAGCCAACACATAGCCAGACACCACAAAGACATGTTAATGTAACAGCATCACACTTAAGCGCCCCCTAACCCTAACCCCCCCCCCCCCATACACACACACCTACCCCTGTACATCGGTGTCACGCACGCTGAGGTAATTTTAGTGTATTCAAAATTAAATGCTATAGGCTGTTGAAGGCAACATCATAATTGCCATTCTGTGTTGTAATGGGTATAAAACGCCACCTAATGCCAGAACACGTTTTAGATGGGAGTAAAATCTTAAAAAAGACATAAAAAATGTGACAGTGTGCACTAAGTGGGACAAGTGTAAATTGTGTTTGTTTGTTTGTTTGTTTTTCTGGAAAAAAATCACGCAAGGACATATATTCAGGGTTTCAAATGTCTATTTTTATACCCACTCAGCTGAAATGCTGCAGAAGAATAACTCTTGTAAAGTCAAAAACGCCAGTTTAAGAGCATCAGTTCAGTTTTCCTCCATACTACCGACTTAGTATCTTTATGAATTAGCTTTTAGCTTGACATTTGTTTTCACTGCCACGTGTTGCACCATTCTCAAGCTCCAAGAAAGCATTTTAATAATATTGACATACATGACGCACCTTAGCCCTCGGTTTTATTCCCACCTTTTTGCATTTCCCCCAAATCATGTGTGATATGACCACAATCTGTTCAAAATGTATTAAAAGATAAATCAGGGTTTCAGGACTGATCAGCTCAGTCAAGTCTAACAAAACATGATTAAGGTGGTGCTACATTATTAGTTTGGGTTTTGAATTGGATGAATGGTTAGCTTCGTGATTGCTAACCACTTGGTGGTTACCTGCGACTAAGATATTGATTATGTTACCTATGACACAGGTATGCCCAGCCAACAATACAGTTGCAATCATGCCTTACATCTAATGGTCTTTTCTCTTAAGCACTGATGGACTCAGCCAATCTGAAAATTAGTCTTGTTGTTGTTTTGTAACTCAAACATACTGCATCAATACCATTCTCTCAGAGATTGTGGTTGAGTCAGTAGAAGGCACTTTATTTTTTTTGTATTTTAATTACATGTATGGGGTTTGTGTATGTATAAGGATATATATATATATATATATATATACATATATATATACACATATAAAACCTGGGTAAATGATTACACAGCCTTGTGAGTGGCTAAATGTTATCTATAGCAAGTGGGCACAATACAATTGTGGAAAGTGGTGGGTGAAACAATTTAATGTTCTGTTCCATGGCAGTGTTTGGGTTTTGTGTTTGGTTTGTGCTCACTAACAAGTTTCCCAGACCCTCATCCCACTGTCCTTCTTATATGTAAACCTAGCCCAATCCCACATTGAGGATTATACTCTTGTCAGTGGTCATAATGGCATCAGTCTATCAAGTATGCACATATGCCGTCTCCATAAAATTGTGGTAGCCTATACGTATACTAAAATCCCTGCATTTCATGTAACTTAGTATACTATATTTCCTTTCAGTCTGATTGTGGATAAACTACTGGTGGGGAAGAAACCAAAATAAAAATAAAATATATCTTTTTATACCTTGTGTTGTTTTTAATAATAAGGGCTCAAGTTTAATCCAGTTTAATTATTTTGTCAACTGAATAGTGTGATGGTTAACCCCAGTGACATATATCAGCACGGACTTTTAATGTTGAAAAAAACAAACAGATTATGTTACAAAATAGCTATTATATTATTGCATTTAATATTGTAATATTTCTGGAAATAGTTCAAAGCCTCATGGAATGTCACGCAAAGCATGTATTGTCAAGGATTACATCACCAATTGTGCTTTATTGTGATGCCACAACAGATGGCTAACAGTGATGGAAAAGAGGTCAAGTGTGCTGTAACCACCGAACTCAGAAATTGCAATCCATTCCTTTTACTTGCTGACCAAACTAAGATGTGTTTGCATGCACCATGCCAACACAGCTACCAAGTAATATCTCAAAGACGTCACTTGGTGATATAGGATCATTTGGGTCAGATTATAGCAATTCAGATTATAGGCATCGTAATAGGCACAAACTTTGCCAAAAAGACACAAATTCGACTTAGAGCATGACGCATGTACGTACGTTTTCAGGCGGTTGTGACAAATATTAGGTTCAGCGCAGTATAAAAAAAAAAAAAAGACGGAGAGATTTCTTATCGCCACTAGATGGTGCTATGGTAATAAAAGAACCTTATCATATAGCTTTGGCTATAAAGATTTGAAGTTTCTTTTCAATTTTTTTAAAGCATGTGCAGGGGAGGGAAGGAGAATGTGTCCTTATTGCTTAGCAGGAAATCTGAAACGCTGCACTTTCTCAACGTGTAACCCAGGGGTAGCAAAAACACTGAAAACAGCAACGAAGAACAACATAAAAAGTCCTTCCTGCCCAACAGCATCTGATCCACTCTAGAGCGCTACCACAAATGCCCACTTGGTGCTGCAAACGAGCTAACAGAACACTGCGGTCCATCTTGCCAAATGCTGCAGTCACGTCCAACAAAACACAACATACAGTCATTCACCAGAAATGACATCCTCGTCATTAAAAAACCCATAACAGTGCTAAATCTGTGTTATGCAGCTTTTTAAAACCTGACTGGAAACCCTCTGTGACAGAGGTCCCCAACCACCAGGCCACCACCGGTACCGGTCCGTGGGTCACTTGGTACCGGGCCGCCAAGCCGCACAGAAAAAAATATCTATATGTACGTATATATTTTTTATCGACGATCAATTAATTCAGGTCAAGACGCTCGTCCCAATCACGTCACATGTTTCCCCAGTCGAGTTAGCAAAATGAGTAAGAATTTATTTTGAAAAATATTTTTAAAAATTGGCAATTCAGGTGAAGACGCTCGTTTTGGTCACGTGACATGTCACCTGAGTCGAGCCTGCAAAGCAAGCAAAAATGAGCAAGAAATGTTTGGAAAGCTTCTTCGGAAAGGGAAAAAAAGCCCAATGAGGAGACGGAAGAAGAAGAAGAAGAAGAGGCTACGACTTCTAAGAAAAGGAAAGCTGCATTTAAAAGAAAATTTCTGGAGTCCTACTTGAGATCTAGATTAATCGCCACAAGTGACTCTGACGCACCAAGCCCACTCTGCATAATATGTGGCGACAGGTTAACTAACGAGGCAATGAAGACTTCAAAACTGCTTCGGCACATGGTCTCCACAAAAGCGCTGAAAACCCTGCTTCCTTTTCCAACAACCTACCTTTGTGAAGCTGGATTTTCTGCTGTAAAAGCGACCAAAACAAAGCTGCGGAGCAGATTGGACACCAACAGCACACTTCGGGTGTCATTGTGTCCGATTACGCCGAGATGGGACCGGATCGTTTCTGAGAAACAAGCTCAGTGCACCCACTAATTCAACGTAATGGTGAGTTTTATTTTTGTGGTTTATATATATATATTTTATGCCAGTCGTATCATTTTATTTCATTTTATTATAAATGTGCTATATATATATATATATATATATATATATATATATATATATATATATATATATATATATATATATATATATATATATATATATATATATATATATATATATATAAAGGCCGGTCAGTGGCGCAAAAAAGGTTGGGGACCACTGCTCTATGACATGATGCTCATCCCCAAAAGATTTTAGCTTTGCTTTTCTTGAATTGTTGAAATAAAAGGCAGCTTGGAAATGCGTCTAAAATTCAACAGTACACCTTGAGCAATACCAGGTTTCTTTTTCTTGAGCAGCTCGAATGTCGTCCAGCTCCCTGTGACCATGAAAATAAGCCTTGCAAATATTTTAAAAGCTTTTAATGGAAGATGCGAATCACAACTGAGACACACGAGTTTACCCTGGCACCATACCCAGCACCATACACAAAAAATGTTACCGATTTTTCACGTTCCAAAAATGTCTCTTGCGTTCTGACGTGGTTGCCAATGGCAACCACCAAGGCTGCACTGATCAAAATGCCGCTCATAAATCCACCTTTATTTCATTGTGTCAACTCAGAGTTGAGCGCGAGAGGCCGTCTTGTAAGGAAGTACAATTGCATGTGATGAGCCACTGTGGCAACTCAATTATGTGCTTGTTTGGAGTCAGCAGAGCATCAAGCACGCACGCACGCGCCTACGCACACGCACGCACACACACACATACACACGCACAAACACATACGTCAATGCCTCAGCGCAGGGACGTCCAAATTTTTTCTGCTGACGGTTGCATACAGCAAAAATCGAAGGACGCAAGGGCCACTCTTAAATTCTCTGACTTTAAATTATTAAACACGCTAAAACCAATCTATTAAGAAAGTAAATTTGTTTATATAAGATAGATATTAAGGTGGAAGTTTTTCATCACAACTTAACGTCAAAGATGCTAAGAGATGATAAGAAGAGGTGATAAGTGGATGCACATAAATCGAACCTTGACATTGGGCAAGAACCCTTTTTGTTGCTGAAATTATGTTTTTAGCTGAGTTTTTGTTTATTTTTCGTAGTACAAAGGTGACTAAGTATAATGTGTACTATACTCATAATACATTCATATCACAAATCATCTTTGCCCATTGGCATGAATTGACATGCTAAAACTCTGGTCCAACCTATCATTTAAAAAAAATGGTAATGTTTTTTTAATTATAAATATAAATAAACTATAATACTTTACAAAAACAAAGTAATGACATCACTGAAGTACAGTTTTGCCACATTTTTTACTTTAGTTTAATGAGGTTTGTGCTGTGCCTTCTGGTGACAGTAAACTTGAAATGGCCCTGAGCCGTAGTCACGGATGAGGGTACGAGATGATCAAATTGTGTGCAAAATGTCTGTGCCATTAATTTGATACGTTTTACATATATTGGTGGTGTTGATTATAATGAATCCATGATGCATCTGCCAGAAGAAAATCCACTAACACGTGCGGCTATGCAAGGACAAGTGATTGTCCATTGTCAAATGGAAGAGTGATTTAATCATTTTAAATCCACAGTCAGCAAAAAAAAAAAAAAAAAAAAATGAGCTGCCGATTACTCGCAATAGTCAACTGACTGGTGGCAACGCATCGTTGCGTCATCGTGAGTGACACGCGTGGTGTCTTTAATTGTGTCCTTTCCTTCTGAATTTAGAATAAATATTTACTCTTCAAGATCGTGCAAGCAATTCTATCTATTCGTTTTTAAGAAACGCTCTAAATGAATAACTGTCAAAAAGTTTTGGTGGGGGTGCTTGCTGCTTGCGCGTCATCGCGTGTGGGCGCGGTTTAGCGAGTGCAATAATGCGCCGCTAAGCCGCTGAAGAGCTCCAGTGTGACACGCGCATGCAGAGGGAGAGTGCAGCGAGCGAACCAGCCGATCACCGCGTAGTGATGGAAAGCATTAAGCTCTTCCTCTACACCTTTCTCGTGTCTCATTACTTGTGGAGCGTCGTCTTCATCTTGTGGCTCTTCGTCAACGGGACGCCCACAGAGCTCACCAACTATGGATTGCTTCATTGAAGTTGGCGAGGACGAGCGCAGAGACACGCGTCCGAGGCGATATGGACAGTTGTGAAATATTTGCGCTTCCTCATCTGCCAAACCAAGCAGGATTTCCGCAGGATATCCGTTTCACATAACGCTTCACTCTGAAATGCAGAATGTTTAGCTCGTTGCGGTGAAAGCGGCCGTTAGAATAGTGCGTGCGTGACGGCTCTTTTTTTCCCCCTGCAGGCAATCAATTAGGTACAGTCTTGCTAAGTGAACTTTAATTCGTCCATTTGGAAGAAGTCAGCCATGGCTCTTCCAGATAGCGGTATATCGGTTGAGGAGGTATCATTCCCGGAGATCATTGAGCTGAATGTCGGCGGTCAGGTGTACATAACGCGCTACTCCACACTCACGAGTGTGCCAGACTCTCTTTTGTGGGAAATGTTCAGCCGTAAGTCAGCTAAAGGATTGGCCAGGGACACCAAAGGGCGTTTCTTCGTGGATCGGGACGGCTTTCTTTTCCGCTACATCCTGGACTACATGCGGGACCAGCAGCTGGTCCTTCCAGACCACTTCCCCGAGCGGGGACGGCTGCAGCGGGAGGCTGAGTTCTTCAACCTTCCCGAGCTGGTCAAACAGTTGGCACCCAAAATCAGCAAGCAGAACTCGCTGGGGGACGACTGCTGTCAGAGTGACCCGGAGGACTCCTCGCCCGGGGTGGACGCCGCCCGGAATCTGGGGTCGCTCGGCGCGGCGGCGGCAGCCTGCGCCAGCCTGGTGCCCAGCTCCATGGATGGGAAGCGGTCCGGCTTCATCACCATCGGCTACCGTGGCTCGTACACCCTGGGTCGCGACAGCCACACCGATGCCAAATTTCGTCGGGTGGCCCGAATCATGGTCTGCGGGAAGACCTCCCTGGCCAAAGAGGTCTTTGGGGAGACCCTGAACGAGAGCCGCGACCCGGACCGCCCACCGGAGCGCTACACGTCCCGCTACTATCTCAAGTTCACCTTCTTGGAGCAGGCATTCGACAAGCTGGCCGATGCCGGTTTCCACATGGTGGCCTGTAACTCCACAGGCACCTGCGCCTTTGCCCACGAGCAGACGGACGACAAGATCTGGACCAGCTACACTGAATATGTGTTCTACCGTGAGTGACGCTGTCGAACCCCACCCCCCTCCCCACCACCTTGTCTGCAAGTGTCCCCTTCCAGCCTCAAGCTCTCTCTCTAGTAGATGTACTGTAGATGTTCTGCTTTGGGCTCCACGCAATTCCTCCCATGAACAGTTCCCTACCAGTGACTCTTTCCACCTCCTCCCTCGTCCCCAGACCCCGTCAGCTCGACCCCCCCACCCCCCCCGCATCTGATCTAGATGTCGTCTTGACCACATTGCAGCTCCCCTTGCAGAAGACGGACCTTCTTTATCCAACCCCTCTTCATATTTCATCTGCCTCTCTGAAAGCACAACTCTTTCTATGATCTAACTTAGTTCACACACAAGCCCCGGGGTATGGGCGTTACGAAAAAGGGCTTCAAAAAAGTGGCCATCTTGTACTGTGTAATGTCCCTTCTGGCCCAACTCTGTCCCGCTCCTCTGAAATAAATCACCGCCATAATCGGACTTCTTATAAGCCTCGAGGGGGACATGAGAGCTAAAAGAAGCAACATGTCCTGCGTTATCATGTCCTGTATCATGTGACTAGGCTTGTGCCATAGTAGACTTGACAGTTCTCAGTTGTTGCTTTCAGAGACAATAGAAACAGATCAGAAGGATGCTTAGAGTTTTCTTTTGAGTGCTTAAAAAGTAATGAAAGGCAGAATATAACAAGACCTTGTGGACACAACGCAAAGGTTGTACTAGAGTCCACACTGTGCCAAAGGGCCTTTTAGTAGTTTAATCAGCCATGCTAAGCAGGCTGAGAACCCAAAGGGGAAGGCGGTGTTGCGCCACTTGCATCATACTGCTGCTCAATATTTTTTTTAACATTCCGTCGCTCAGTAACCACCTCGACTGCGCCATGTTTCAACCTCACCACGGAGGCTCATGTCATGATTTCATTTCAGTATTGTTTGAAGCTGTTGCGTAGTTAACGTGAATAGCCAAACGGGAATGGTTGAATTATGCTGTGTTGTTGGCCCAGATCGGATTATTTCTCTCCGCTGTAGCTAAACCACTACTCAAGAATCGTCTGCAAATCATGAACATACCTCAGATTACGCCATAACAGCTCCAGCGACAGCTGACAACCCACAGTTGGCAAAATAGTTTAAGCACACTCGCTGGTAAAATATTAACAAACACTGAGTGTGTATGAGTGCGAGTAAATGGAGTCATCAAGGTTTTTGTCTGACGTTTGTTGTGAAATGTATGACGGAGCGTCTGCGTTGAAATGTTAGACTCGTCGGTAAAGGCAAAGTGTTCAACTAAAAGATTGTCAAATAAAGGTTCTTTCTATTTCATATGTATTTTGGATCCAAAATGTTGTCTCGGGATCACAGTGATGACTTCCAGCTCAAGCAGGAGAACATTTAGTTTAGTAGTGTTATCATTATTGTCCGCATTCAAATTGCAGGTGAGCTCGGGCCAATCCCAGGTGACTTTGGGACAGACCATACATTCTAAAAACAGTCGGGTAAAAAAAAAATAGCTAAAAAAAAAGTCAATTTTACCCAAAATTCTGGATTGTGTTGCATAAAACAATAAATAATGTTTTTGGAAAAAGTCATTTTGTATGAAACAACCCAATAACTGGGTCATTTTGTAGAAAAGAACCTCCCTAAAAAATGGTTATGTTCTAGCAGTTGGATCAAATTGACCCAGTCAAGTAATTTTTGGCTTAAATTTGGTTATTTTTGACCCAGCTGACTTAACTTTAGATTATACCCACATTGACGTCTTCACTTTAAAAACAGTTGTGTCAAAAATAACCCAATTATGGGTCAAAAGGTGTCAATCACCACTTGGGTCATTTTGACACAACTTTGGGGTTTATTCATTTCATCACTCAGGTGAAATGAATAATGCGTAAAACAACCAAAAAAGTTGGTTTATTTTCTACAAAAACCAAAAAACATGGTTGTTTGGTGGGTTAATCATTTCATCCAAGTCTATCGGTTAAATGAAACCCCCCAAGAGTGAGCTTGGCCACTTTTTGACCCTTTTCTTGTTTTTTTTACTCGACTGTTTGTAGAGTGCAACGTGCTGGAATGTGGTAGCTAGCCAGAGAACATGTGAGATCAAACTCCACAACTGAACGGCAACTTCCTAATCACCAGTGGTTCGTACAATCCCATTTATTAAAGCATTAAGTTGTAACTTTAGATCTTATTTGTTTGTCTTATCTGTAAAAAAATAAATAAAAATAGGCTATTGCATACAAAGCAAAGACAATTTCTTTATACTGTTCAGCACTTTCCATAGATAATTATCACAAAAGTGCTATACAGGATAATTAAGTGTGATTAAAAAAAAAAAAGTGTTGCACTAAAGCTTCCAACAGATTGTAAAAGACTCGGAGACATTATAAAGTACAGAAAAGCTATTGGTCAAAAAACACATAACCTGATTATAGTCAGTAATTGGCCGGATTACTTCCATTTATTTAATTCCCGAGTTTGTGCACATTTTGTCTGCCGTCAGTAAATACAGCAGCAGGCAAAACAGCGGGTATTATATTCCGCTAGAACAACAACTTACGAGGTGGCGTCTGTAGGTGAGATAAATCCGTTCATAAACCTCTGACTCATGTAACACAAGATTATCACGCTCGAGCAGTTCTCCACGCTGCACCTGAGCTCTCTGTCCGAGATGGAAACATTCATCGGCTTCGCACATAAACAAATGCGGAAACAACCCCCCACCACCCAAAAAATGGCTGCAAAATACATATGGCTCCCTTCCTGGAAAAGAAAGAGTCTGCTGGGAATGAAAGTGGATTATGCTTGCAGTGTCTCCAAAGCCTAAAGCAAACAGGCAGCATTCCTCTGTCGCTGTGCTTGGGCACACTGCACTGGGGGAAACCTCATTTAGCAGCATGCTGAACTGCAATCCAGTAGGATGTTATGCCAAAATTAACATTGTGAATAGGAAAAGTACGATGAAAAAAATGTAAACGCTTTGCTTGTAAATTAAAAAGCACAGTGTATCAAACATAACCTGTTGTGATAAAAGTTGATGGTTGATGCGCAAAAAATAATGTTTGAATTTCTGAAGAATGTTGATTTAATGACTGTTTTCATTTTTCTTGAAACATGTATTTCCAAATATAATACATACCATAGGAATTTATTGAAAAAACATAACACTTTTTTCGAAATAAATAAAATACAGTTGACAGGCATTTGCAGATTCACATCCACAGATTTTTTCTTCTATCTTTTCTCCATATTTATTTACTTACTTGTTTGGGCCTGTTTTTTTTTTTGCAGCAAACATATATTTAATATTTATCAAAATGTTTTTGAAGGATGGATTTTTTGCATTTTGATGGGCAACAGTTAGGTATTTACAGGCACTGCAAATAGCTGGCATCCATTGCATAGGTAGCGTTGAGGTTAGCATGTTGGCTTGGCCCTCGGCAAATGTTCCAGTTTCTTATGTGGCCCCTTTGTAAAACGAATTTCCCACCCTGCTCTAAATTGTTCATAAGTCTGAATGCTAATCTATTTGTGGAGACCAGCCACAGATGTAACTTGCTTCTTGCCCAAAGTCAACAGAGATAGGCTACAGTGATCCAGCAATCCCAGTGAGATCAAGCAGTTTAAAATAAAAATTGTCTGCCAGGTCTTTTACAGTGCTCAACTTTTTGTAGAACTTTCTACAAAATTTACATGAGGCTATTTTGAGGTTACTTTAGGTCATTAGCACAAAGCTGCTGAGTCATGTCTGAGTGCGAAATCTTAAGCCTTGGTGTTTTAGCCACCCTGCCTCAGGACTCATCCTGGGACTCGACATTCAACAGCAGACGAGCGAGCGCCATCGATGCCCGGCAACATTAAGGTCGAGGGTCGAGCCTTGCCCGCCCCATTGATTCACCGATTGCCGATTGCACAACGGCTACATTTGCATGTCGCATTAACGCGGCATCCTGAGGAAGCATCGCAGCCTTTGATTTAGCTGTAAAACCGCAAAGCAAACAGGAAAGAAAAGCTGGGAGCCTTCAGAGCACCAGTCTGTTCTCGCTACCACCCGGCGGCGATTTGCCCCTCGTCATGTTCCCCCTGCTGTCATTGTCATCCACATGGCAACGCGCCTTTCCTAGGATCGCCTTGTCTCTCAGCCAGCTGGGTCAGCGCTTTCCCTATTTGGATAGCAGAGGAAGGGATGTACATCAAAAGGGAAAAGGGAAAGTGGGCCGAGGAAGAGGAGGTAGAAAGTGATTTAAAAAAAAAAAAGAAAAGAGAGAGGCGAGGTGGGGATGGGGGAGCATTTTGCACAGAATTCTGTGCTCCTATCTCTGCTCTCCCTAAGCTTTGCCTCCATGAAGAAGTGCTACTGTATGTTCTTCAAAATGGAAATGGGCTCAAGCTGGCCTGTGATTGTGTTACACCAAACAGACAGATCCATGCGATTAGCCTGCATGTTATGTGAGTCATATTGATTTACAATGAGATTATGCCAGCAGAATGGGGGGAAATTTGATATTTTTAGGACAATGAGATACAGTACTGTAAGCCCCACCCCCAACTCTGGCTCGATGTCTGAGATCAGCGACGTGTGACGTAACTCTGCTTGAAGGTGTGTTAAACGTGATGTTGGTATCTTTGCAGAAAAGCACAGGTCAGTGGATCTGCGAGAGGGAAGGCTGCTCTGCAGTGGGAATGATCACTGCTGACTTCAAGCATAGTCAATCAATTTAGAAAATATAATACAATTATTCAGAAACTTTGATACCCGGCGTTCACATATTTGTGAATGAAAAATATTGTATTAAAGCTACTTTACATATTATTTGCTTTCAAAAATTAAAAATTACTGATTGCTTGATTTTAAAAGTAACTAAATTAGATTACATGTTACATTAATAGTTACATTCAGCAGATACAATAAGCCCGCTCAACACAAAAATCACATTCTCCTAAAGGTGCACATCTTACCGACATCACAGACGGCTGGTTTGCCAAATCGACCAACACGCTCAGTGACCCTTTTCCTCGCTACAGAAATCAAGGGTACCATTTTTGTGCTCTGCAGCAGATACATTGTCTGTGATGACTGATGAGCAGGATAGGCCTCAACTCTTCACCACTCTGAATAGTGTAGAAAAAAATGAACTCGAATTTTGGAGGTAAAGCTCCAAGGTTGTGTGTATCAGTTTTGTGTCGGTTTTTGAATATCTGGCAGTGGCTGCACCATCAGATGTTGTCAGCGTGCCGCTCATTCAAAGCGCTCGGCTACAACTATTATTGCTTGCGTTTTGCTTATTTATGCCCCTCTCAAATTGTTGGGCTGCAAATTTAGGACTAGTATCCTATCACATTCTGTTTTGGCATCTGGAGAACAAGTTAGCCACCTTTTGGGAGGAGTCTATGTGTGCTCCTTGCTGCTGGGGCCAAGCGAGGGCAATGCACTCCCCAGTTTGCCTTGATGCTGAACTGACATTTGGCACTAATCAAGCCAACACAAACTCAGACACACACACAAAGATGCATGCGCACACAAACAAAGGGGAGGCAAGACGTGCATAAGCCTCCCGCACGAAGCCAATCATTTAGGAGTTGCGATTGTCTTGCTTCTTTTCACTCCTCAGTGTAATCTTTCATAATACATTTACAAGCAGACATGCCATTTGCCTCCGCCTTTTCCTCTTGACAGTAATAATCAGGAGATTGTGGTAATAAGAAAAGCATCTTTGCTCCTTATTAACTGGGAGGAGAGATAACAAATATTGCGGGGAAATAGGAGCGAGAGAGCCCCAGGCGTACATTACCGCTATTATTTTCTTCATCAACATGTGATGACGCAAGTGCACAAAGTCTTCTCCCTTTTGTTGCATATGTCAGCCTTAACGACGACACCCACTCTCGAATGTAAGCTTACACGCAAACGCGTGTGGCGACACTGGCTCCGAGCATCTTTATCTCATTGTGCGCTGGACTATTTTTAGTGAGTTAGGCATCGAGCCAGATGTGTACCTCCTGTGCTTCTATGTCATGAGTACACATCCTTCACTATACATCTGCTAGAGCACAAATCAGCTTGCATACAAGGAGAAAGTCAACATGAAGTGACAGCAGAGATAAACAAGCATTCACACATCCAATCTCAGGATTTCTTGACGGTTGGGACTTTTATTCCACGTCAGGTGTTTATTTCTTCTTTGACCCGAGTGAGGATAAGAAGTTAAAAAAAACAGTTCTTAGATATTACTTTTTTTAGGGAGAGTCATGAAACTTCACTGCCATGTTCTGCCAGCACACAATAGTGAAAAGCAATACGCTAATATAACAGTAGACCCCCGTGCCCGCAAATGTACCAAAAGCCCCCTCCTCTCCCAAAAAATCCTTCAAGTGCTGATAAATATTCAATATATGGACTTTCCCAATGAAAATCGGGGGAAATCCCCGCCAAAACAAACCAACAAAAAAATAAAAATGGGGAAAAGATGGAAGTGCTGAACCATTATTATCATTATTATTATTATAGATTGAGTAGATGAGTAACTTCTGGTAAATGTGGGCCAGCCCTGTTCCTACCTCCACATGTATTTGTAGTATAATATAAAATGAACAAATACAATTAGGCAATATAAAATCCATCCAACAGCCAGAGACTGGATTCAAACATGCAAGCGCAGAAATGTGAGGCAAACGTGTTAAGCATTCAGTCACCTTGCCCTCCTGTGTGAAAAGTGCAATATCAATCAATCTTATGATCCTCACTTTACTGCTTACGGGCATCACAGTGGTTAGTGGGTCTGCCTTGGAGTCAAGAGGGTGAAATTTTGGCTCTGCTCTTTATGAGCGGAGTTTTACTGTTCTCCTTGTGCATGTGTGGGTTTTCTCCGGGGACGTATTCCTCGAACATTCTAAAAATGTGCATGTTGAGTTCAATGAAAATTGTGTGCATGTGCATTGTTTGTCTTTCTGCATGCGCCCTGCCATTAGCTGGCGACCAGACCTGGATTTTACCTTGCCTCTTGCCCAAAGTCATTTGAGATATAAGTTCCAGAACACCCTAATGAGGACAAGCTGTACAGCGAATTAATGGATGGGACAAAATCTCCACAGGTCCCTTGGAAATGACCTTCAGCAGTCCTAAAATGGCAGCTTTATTGTAATGATAAAGAAAGGAAACTATTTGTAGACACAAACAAGAGGCTTGTGGCACATTTGCTATTTACTATGTGTATTATTCATTCTCCCAGCTCCTCTACAATATTGCGTCTTCCCCCTCAAGACCCATAAATGTGTGATTAAGTGAAATTTATGATTGTGCAGTGCATAGCGTTAGGCAAAGTGAATGGTTTAGCCAGGCCGGTGGCACATTTTAGTGATGAAGAGGCAATTAGAGACATATAAGGTCCCAGACAATGTCAAAAAGAACAAGAGCAGCGACAGAGAAGGTGAAAGAAAGACAAGTGCAGAAGTTACAGCACTAAAAGGTTAGATTAGGGATCTTGTCACGATTACAATATCGTCATGGAATGTTTCCGATTGCATTCATATGGTTACGACACCATTCGCAGTAATTCGTTTCTTCTTTTCCCCATTTGAATTACCGAAAAATACAAAACAATTCTGTTCTAGTGAGTCAGCATTTATTAAAGCGAATGTCGATGCATGAGTATCTTTCAATGATCACGCTATATTATAGAATTTCATCTATTGTGGGTAGGTCTGGAACATATTCCCGACAAGGAGCCTGCTACGCTGACCAAAGGGGTTCAAAGGACACTTTTGTCCATCATCGCCATCTATTGGCTTGGCATGCAAAAGAGCGATTTGTTTTTGCACATCTGTTAGGTCTGGACTGCTCTCAGCATTTAGAAATTTCTGGATATCACTTGAGATAATTTTTCCTACTGAGACTTCCAACACAAGATTTTATTTTTGGTATAAATTTGTGTTTTACTGTTTGGTGTTGCTGAACTTTGTGGAAGCTGTTTTGCCTCAAAGGTGTATGTAGGTGTACGCCGAGAGTTGTAAACGTGTCAGTGTTGACTGTTGTTAGGCTGGGATTCACTTCTCAGCCATCTGGAGACTAGGTGTCTAATCTGCCTGTCCAATTATCAGTAATCTGAAGGGTCAGATTTGTCCTTAGTGCTGTCGTCTTGATCGCTGTCTCCCCTTGTCTTCAACTCGGGATGAGAAGACCTTGGATGACACCTGTCAATCAGCTTTAGTTGGTCCTGTCTTCAAATGGAGTCGTCTTTTCAGTTTGGTGCTGCAATGAAAATCGTCATTGGCTTTATAAATGACCGGCATCCAGGTTTATTTTCAAGGCTCCCAACCTCGACCCCCCCCCCCCCCCCCCCCCCATTGCTCTTGGCAGCAGCTCTCGCCTCTACTGTTTGTCAGTCATTTCCTTAACATTATGCAGATTGGCAGCTTTGTAATTGCTTAGAGGCTCACAAGTACACACAGGTGGATTTTTGATGCAGGGGACTTGAGCGTGTAAATTTAGTCGAAAAGAGTGTGGCGTCAAAACGTCTAATTAAACGCCCGCGTGTTTTTGCTCTGATGCTAATCACAGAAGAAAGTCTGTCAGTGAGAAGTCTGGAGGTAGTGAGGCCAAGCACACAGATCATTTCACAGAGTAGATGTTAAGTCATATCATCTACAAGATGAATAATTACGTGTCAAATATGTCATAGGTGGCGAAATATTGCAGAGGGCACCATACGTACAAACTCAAGCAACAGATGTAACGCTCTGTGAGACGTAAGAATCCACTTTAGCTCAGCCTCCTTCACACCACAGTGATGTTTCCATGGAGATGGTGTAATCCTTGTGTTTGCCATTCTTCCTGCCGTCAGGTCACAGCACTTATCAACGGATACATGCATGTTTTCCAAAGCGAGTCTTGAATGGTTAACCTAGCTCATTACATGGGGGGGCTGAGTGCTGCTGCCATGGCACCCAAGTGTAGCAAATTATCCTTTTTCGCTTCATCTGTCTGAAATGAGAAAAATATAATGGGTTATGTTCCTAACTAGCAAATTGGAATACTTTTACCTAATGTTGGAACAACTATTTTGAGCCAGCAGCTTGGGTTGATGGTTAGACTTGGGCAGGCAGGAGAGCTGTTGGCCCATTTGGACGGTTTTTTTGTATTGAAAAAGTTAGTAGCAATTGGATTGTTCGGTGGGTAACACTGCTGATGCAGGGTTTGGCGTTTGAACGTTTTGCCAGTCCGGTGGCCCACCTACAGATAGCAGGTGACCCCCCCCCCCCAACAGGCAAAATGTGCAACGTTCTAAATGCTCCTCCATTAGAGGCAGAAGCTACAGTATAGCTGTACATCAGCTGGTGCTATTCATCCAATGGCATGAATAAAAAAGTGTGCCTTGACTCAATGAAGCTTGCTTCTATTTAGCAGCCTTCAAATATACCAAGTGGCTGCTGGTGTCGCCTTTAGGTGTCCCTGTGGGAATTTTGAGACTAACATGGAAAAAATGTCATGATCTTTTTCCTAGAAATAAAAAATAGAAATGATTCTGTCATAACAGTCTGATTTTTTTATCTTTTTATGTAATCACAATGTGGCTCTGTTCCATTTGCTTTTTCAATATATGTTTTTCTTCCTTCTGGTCCCCGTTTCCATTTAAGTGCTCCAATACTGCCGGCGTTTTACTTGCAGGAATACTGGTCCTTTGAGGTATTCCATTGTTTGACTGACATTTTGAGGGCTAGTGCTGAAAGAAGATACAATGTGGACCTCCACTGAGCATTGTGTTGCGCAAGTGCCCTTCAAACATTGCCACCATTCAACACAGCGCTCATCATCCTTTTCAACCAGAACACGCAGAGCTGCTGGTGCACCTTTTTGTAATTAGCGTTGTGTTCCTTTATCATCATAATAAGAGAATGTGTGTGTGTGCTTCACATTTAAATGGTTGGTCATTTGTGTGCAATGTGAATTTCAAGTTATCATGCATAGTGGCACATCATTATTAGCCACTTAAAATCGTGTGCCGCTGGCAAACTTAACATTCATCTTTTTCTGTCAGTTCTGTTCAGTACTACATAACATATCCCTTTCAAAACCAGTTTCATTAGTTGGCCTCTCTAGACAGTGTCAAGGGGTAAATTAGAATGAGAAATAGATTCCATTACTGGTAACTGGCAAAAAAATAAAAAGGCAACCCTACTCATGTTATGTTTTTAGACAACCAGTTTAAATAACACACGAGCCGTAACACGTTTTAAACACAATGTAACTGGTGACCGAGTGGCAATGAGCATTTTTGTCATACTGGTTAGGAAACGTGTGGTCCTATGGGGGCCTCCAATAGCGCTGATTAAAAATTGTGTCCCCCTCTAGCATTTAAGTTGTCGATTTCTGGTCAAGGAGACACTGCGCATTGCTTGTCAGTACCTATAAATCTTTATTTCTTTTAAGTACAAGATTATGGCCCTTTACGAGTCTAAAATTTCGATTCAGTCGGGGTGAACAACATAACAAACCTTCTGGAGGACGCTTTGCGACATCAAGGTGCTAAATGTCAGCCGAGCCTCATCGACACGTCGGAACTGCTAATAGCAATAACGATGGCGGCCGAGCCATGTGTCACATCGCACAGATGGGAGAGCGCCAGAGTGGATGTGTGAGAAACTAGTTTGGCTTTTGCACACATCCCCAGAGAAGTGGCCTCTGGGAGGAAAAAAAAGGTTGAGTGCTCTCTTTCGCTGTTCTCCTCCACAAGGCTTAGCGATGAAGGAAATCATGGAGCCCATCCCCCAGTGGATTATTTCTCCGACACTGCTAAGCCCCCATACGTACTCCCACGGCCAGGCATCCTCAAACACATGTATTCATTACAGCAGATTTGAAATGCACTGTGCACACTGAAGCAGCGGGTGGAGAACGCGTTCCTGTCAGCTCCTCCTTCCCTGGCTTCCTTTTCCTTTTCTTTCTTTCCTGCTTTCTTTCTTTCTTGCTTGCTTTCTTGTGCTATCTGTGCCACTCCTAATGCTTGGACAGACGTCAGGCCTCACATGCAAACACCCACGCGTGTGTCCACGCATAATTACATAAACACATAAGGCGCATGGACCGCACTCAGCCTCATGCACTTTGTCCCATGTTGACGTTCGAAGAGAAGCAGAGGGACTGAGCGTGTGTCATCTTATACATCGGTCAAGGCATCTAGTACCTGGCTGTCTTTGCGACATCATGCAGGCATCAGAAGATTAGCACTTTGCGGATTTTCATATACTTCCACAGTGAGCATGTATGATTTAATGTCACGTGACTGGATGCACAGTATGCATGCGGCGCTGTCGTTATCGTTAAGAATGCTGGGTGGGCCGCGGGCTGACGAGAGATACAGGAACACATACCGGCGCTATGTAATGACATTCACCCACTACAGCGGTATCAATAAAGCTCGGATTTGAGCGATGCTGAGAGAGAGAGAGAGAGAGAGAGAGAGGTGTTCATTTTACAATATGGTTATTATTGCAGTGGAATGGTGCTGCAGTGATTCACACTGAGAGGTGTTTGATATTCTGTCCCTTTCATGTACACTGGAAAAAAAACATTGGATGTAAAAAAAAATATATATACATACAAATAATATATGTATATATTATTAATTCTGATTCTGATGGTACACCATGTTGTTTTTGTGTCCATACCAATCATCTGCTGTGAAATTGGTCAATGCTTATAATCATGTTTCCAAAAATTAGGGGCTCCAAAACAATTGTGAGCAGGAAAAATTATACAACGTGCAACTATTCGCACAAAGGTGAGAAATCATCCTATGGTGAAAAATGTCTCACTTGGCTTCCACGAGAGGTTTTCACACCACCCATTTAGTCAATGTGGAATAGTGAACACACACATTGGTTCTCCGTTCCTTTTGTGTTGCTTCAGTTTTCTTTCCTGGTGAGTCATCTACCCTCCCTTTTCCCCCCTCACTGAGAGAAAAAGCATCTCTTTTATTTTCAAGCCACATGATTTGCTTGGATTAGACAAACAAAACAAGAACAGTTATTATGATTTTTGTGTTATTATGTGACTTAGGCTAAGGCAAAACACATTCATTATCTATAATCTTGCTGCATGGACAGATAATTAAAAGTTATCTCCCCACGTTGTAATTTCTTGTACGTTATTATTCTATCGACTATCTTAATTTCAGTGCAGAATTTTAATGAAAAATTAAGCAGTTTTAAAGGCTCAAATGTTTTGTACTGCACACAAATTGAACAAATTTTAAAAAGGAAAAAGGGATTTGAGAGGACTATCTGATGTCATTTATTCAAACGACTGATGGCACCAGATTTATACTTTTGGAGTTTTTCATTATTTAGTTTTGACTTTCGTTGGTTCATTTTACGTAGTTTTAGTTAGTTTTTAGGACAAGTTCATTAGTTATTATTATTATTTCACAAATAATTTAGTCAATATTTAATCTATTTGTCATTATTTTTAATACAAAGCTTTGTTTTTAGTTTAAATATACGCAGTAATTTTCAAGTACAAGATTTTGAAAAAAGGTAAAGAGGTAAAAAGATATTTTTGTATTTGATTTCATTAACAAAAATGTTTTTTTAAGTTGTGGCTATTCTGTTAGCTCTTTTTATAATAATATTGCTGGTGACTTAGAAAGGTCAAAATAGTCAATTTTGTGGGGAGCAAATTGCCTACAATATTGTAAGTCCAACCCATTGTTCTTGGCAAATCCAGCTCTGATCAGTACCATGTCTAATAAGCAACCTTTTGAATGAGTAAAAAAAGAGCCCCAAAATCTCTAATGAAACGAAAAAGCCCGTTATTTTTTTTCCTTTCTCAGGTGGTTCATCAGTGATTCCCAAGGCCAACACAACAGCAGATTTCCGCGTTTTCCCTGAAGAGGTCGCATCCAAACTTGAGCCTGAATCGGCCTCAGTGGAGCTCCGCAGCCACAGCGACATAAGCAACAGTGGTCGAACCCAAAGTCTCCCAGAAAGTGGCAGCATCCCAACGCCGGACGTACCAGAACGACGACCCCTTGACTCCCCTCCTCTCTCCCCTTCACTTCCTTCTCCATCACCTCCCCCGGGAAGCCCCGAACTCCCCCCTCCGCCCCCCCTCGTCCCGATCCAGCCGCTGCCGTCACCCAAACCTTCGGCTAACCTCAGCCCACCGTCGACCCCACCCCTGACCGAGAGCCCCCGGCACCCGGCCAACCTCCACCTAAAGACGCTGCCGCGGCTTCTCCCGCGAGAGAATGGAGGGCCTCCCACTTTGATGAATGAGGATGAGGAGGAGAGAAAGATGCTGGAGGAAGATCTAAAGAAATGCATCGATGACTTCAAAAAGATCCGCATGCCCAAAGTGTTTCCAGATCGCAAGAGGCACTGGCAAAATGACTTGCTCAAGAAGTATAATGCATAGCGCCCAACCATTTCTATATATCCATTTTTTACCTCTGATCCGGAAAGTCCGCAGTATTTTCATGGTGCTTGCATCCACTTGTGACCACCCTTGGCAAGTTTACTTCAGCTTCACAATTAGATGCTATCAGCTAGCCAGTACGCGCACTAACACTCGAGCTTGCCCATCGTACACAAAAATATACCTTTAGGCTGATATACGTTTGTGTTCAACAATTAAGTCACCATTAAATATTCCCAAAGTTCATCAGTGATGACGTGTTCTTATTTTGGAATTTGCTCTTGATACGATAAGGCATTGTCAATAACTGCTCTGGGCGGGGTCCTGATTTAATGTTTGATGCAAATTTGCAGTAAAAACAATACTGTGGTGCAGAGTAAAGTGCGGTATTAGTTGCGTTTTTTAAATGTTTTTCCCTATTATTCATTCGACTTTATAATTATTTGGTTCATTGATTTATCGTAAATACAACAAAAAATCTCTAACCATCAAAAATAACAATTTTCTTCCATAAAAAAACTGGCAAGAAATTGTGAAATTTCACTTCAAGTAATTTGTTTGAAAATTATTAGGTATCAATTACCAGTACTATATATATATATATATATATATATATATATATATATATATATATATATATATATATATATATATATATATATATATATATATATATATATATATATATATATATATATATATATATCATTATTTATGTACTGTATCTTAGCCAGTTATAGTTTGGAGGTGTGCCGTGACGTTTATCAACGGAAAAAGGGTGGCCCTCTAGCTCCATCAATGCAGTCAGCAGCCATTTTGACAGCCTTGTTCAACAAAGCTTAGGTAAGAGTAAATAAATACTGTGTGCAACGATCCAAATTATGTTTGTTGTGCAGCATCACACAACGCAATTCTCATTTTTTTGTGGACTACACACAGGAGGTGGCCATGATGAACAGGGACTAAAAGAAAGCAGCCAAATCAATTGCTGCTACTTGTAAAACGACATTGTTTTCTTCTCTAGAAATTGTGTGTTAAAGAAAAAACCCCAACATCATACATTTTTAATTCATCCCGAGGGAGTGAAAGAACAGAGAAGAAACAGCGCTAGAGAATCAGTTTTATTTCAACACGCCATGTCATGAATTATTTCAGTGCCAAAACCGACGGTGATCTATTTAAGAACTGTTTGGTTTTTCAACTGTAAATATGTTAAGTGTTCAAGGCTAGCTTTACATAGCAAATTCCTGGCCAATTTGGTGTCTTCAATGGATATGGCACACATTTGGGATGAAGATGGAGTACAAACTCCGCCATAATGTAAACATCTGCAAAAATATGTTCACAGGCTTTCTATGGTAATAAAAACAAAAATCAAGTGGATTAAAGAGCATGACCAACCAAATCATCACATTTCACATACAGGTTGATGTTCAACACATTCAACATTTAAGAAACGCACATGCCTGGAGGATAAAGTATGTATTTTGAGTCCTAAAATTCCCGTTGATAATCATCCAAAATGTCAAAGCCGTCATGGTGAGTTTAAAAAGCTTTTTCCGTCTCCAATGCTTGTGATTAAAAGGCTCAGCCGTTTTGTCCATTTTGGTGATTACATTATCTTCCAGCTCGCGATGCGGAGCGTTCAGCCAGAGAATGCAGTGTAGCGCAAAGCAAAATGGGTTCTTAGCAGGGCCAGAGTGGGGAATAACAATGACACAACCGCACCAACCAATGCATAAACCAATGCAGGTGTGTGTGTACATGTTCATAGCTGATTTTTCCTTTCACCTTGTCACACTAATTTCATTTGCATTTCCCTAGTTGCATTTTCCCTATCCCTATAGTTTGCATTCTATTCCATTAGACACTAGAACAGTGATATCTAACGTGCAGATTTCTACTCAGCAGCGGTTGTTCTGTATCTGCCAGATCTTCAAACTGCACTTATTGATGTCATGTTTGGCAAAATGGGGGACTGACAAAATCCTTGAGGGGCTTCAGTTTACTGTGTACCATTGGGAGTGCAACGGAAAAATATTATTTACAACAATTAGATTTGTCCATCTATCAATGCCAGTGATGAGTAGGGACAGGCAGGACAATTAAAAGTCTCTTCCGCTAAAAGATACAACAAGCTGCACAATCTTTGCGACGTGATGCTCTTGAAACTCCCGTCAACACACCAGCCAGCTTCAACTGGCACCTGATTGCAAAGAAATTCATTGAAAAGTTTTTCTTTGTCAGGTCAGTAAAGTATTGCTCCATCAGCTCCTTTTCTTGCATTTCTAATTTCTCAGCATTGGCTTGGGGACGCGCCAGCACCGTGTCTAGACTCTCCAGTTCCATCAAAGCACATTAGAATGCATGCATTGGGGGAAAAAAGTTTTCATATTATTCAAATTAGCTGTGGCAGAAGCCGCATGCTACTGTCGCAAACTCAATTGATTTTCATTCGGGCTTGTCACTGGGACATCATTTGTGATTTTTTTTTTTTTGAGGGTGGGGGGGGGGGTTCAAACGTCTGATGTTGGCCTTTAGACTCTTCCGGGCACGATGAAAATTTTACTGAAGTCTCTGCATTTCAACAAAGGGAATGTTTAAAATATCCTTTGAATTAAAGCGGTAGAGAAGGAGAGGAAGAGCACTTTTAAGGACGAGAGATCAAACCTCAAATCTGGATCACCTGATGGATTCAAGCTGATTATAGCCTCACCTCGATGTTTTGGTTAGCCAGAATTTGGCTGATCTAGAAATTTTCATTAGTTTATATCAGAACATTAGCACCTTGGGAGCTTAAGATCAGGGGATGCTTTGAGAATAATTGTCAATTTTTGTGAAGCCCTTTGAGACTGTTTGTGATTTAGGGCTATACAAATAAACTTGACTTGACTTGACTTGACTTGACTTGACTTGACTTGACTTGACTTGACTTGACTTGACTTGACTTGACCAACAAAAACAATCCTGAAGAAATCCCCTCTATCAATAACATTGCTTCTCAAAGACAGCTCAAATTTTGTTTTAATGTGAAATCAAATAAGGTGCTTCAGAAGAAAAGAGACCACAGCAAAACAGCAAAATATTTAATTTGACAAAATAGTTATAATAACAAATCTATTTAAAACTATAAATGTTGTAAAAATGTATTAATGTTGCAACGAGTAGTTACAAAAACACCCAAAATTATAATGACAAAGCACAATACTGACATAACTTGGTTGGTCAGTCGGTCATGATCAAATATGATGAGTTTCAGCAGTTGTATGGGCAAAATCTTTCATCATATGGCTCATATTTCACATTTGAGTTTTAATTTCATCAAACATCATATCATGTTGCTCTCTAGAATTAGATTCACAGGTGTAGTCGATTCTTGGTATGGTTTCCAGTGGAAAGCTGCGAACACATCTGCAGATACTGAATCATCTTTGGGAAACTATCGAATCAAGCACACTTCTAAGAAGGCGAGGTCTGTCAATCAAGATACTGTATCCGATAGGAAAATTAGAAATCATTTCCAAAGGGTTGTCCTCTATCCATTAAGGCAAGTGTGGGACATTTGGAATCAGTCTGGAATTTGGGGATTGGAAACCATCATCATTCATCGTTCATCATTTCCAGACATGGCTTCTTTGCATTTGCATATAGTTTAACAACTGCTGTTCCCAATCCTTCTGTGGGTTTGATTTTATCAGACACACTTGAACTACGCCAGTTTTCTAAATTAAATTGTACTTGGAAATGAAACAGGTAAAGTACTATTTCCAAAGCATCATCATTCATTGAAATGAATGAAAGGTCTTGGGTGAGTCAATCAAGTGAAATGTAGCTGATACGGTGTTGTTGAAATGTGGATCTTGAGAGTTAAGAGAAGGCATTTTCTCATATTTGACAATTCTTCAATTCATCGAATATCTTGAGTTGGTAGCACATGTGCAGGTTCTAAATCAGTAGGATTGGTCTCACTTGGAATTTGGAGGTCATTTGAATTAAATGTCTCACTGGAAGAAGGTCCACGAGTTACTGTAGCAGTGTCATGTTCAGATATGGCTTCCATGCTTTGACCATTTGCATGTGGAACAAAAGCTGCGACTTTCATACCGTTGAGCACACCTGGAGTAGACCAGGTTTCTAAACTATTTTGTTCCTCGAAAACAAAATTAGAAAGATTTTCAGCAGTATCACAATCGTTATCAATTTCTGTGAAGCAGTGAAAATATGGAGTCGGTTGTATAAATTCAACTCCCGAATCCTCAACGAATTTGATCGTACTTGGAACGTTGAACGTTTCTGAGTCCTGCAACTCTTGGGTTTTAATGGAACAGGGTTCTTTGAATATGCCATCATGTGTAGGCAGTCTTGAAATGCAAGGAACATCTTGGATTGGTTCAGTTTCGCAATCATCGGAGACCTTGGGATTCAAAAGTCCAATGTCCATATATTCAGAATTTATGTACGGTACAAAATCTGTAGATTCTAGCCCATCTCTGGCTGTGATCTCATCAAGCACACTTGGAGTAGTCCAAGTTTCTGAGTCATGTTGTTCTTGCAATGGAGAACTCAGAAACGTTTCCAAAGTGACATCCTCGTTATCCATTACTGCAACGCATGATACGTCATTCCATAGTTCCGTACGTTCAGCTTCCAAATCATCATTGGAATTGATCTCATTAAACAAACTTGTTAAATCATGGAGCTCTTCTGAATTAAGAGGAGACAGCTCTTCTAATACATCATATTGGGCCAATAACTTAAAGGATGGGATTTCTTGCTCTTCTAATATGGCATTAGATTTGAGTCTTGAAATGCAGGGAACATCTTGGATTGGTATCGGATGTGCAGTTTCTAAACCATCAATGGCATAACTTTTAGAAAGTCCACTTTCCATATATTTCGAATTTACGTACGGAATATACGATGCAGATTCTAATCCATCTTTGGCGGTGATCTCATCAAGCACATTTGGTGTACTGCAGATTTCTGCATCATGTGGCTCTTGCAATGTAGAACTAGAAAACTTTTCCAAAGACACATCCTCTTTATCCATTATTGCAGTCCGTGGAACATCAGTTGATAGTTTCATAAATTCAGCTTTTAAATCATCATTGGTATCGACCTCATGAAACAAAGTTGTTAAATCATGGAGCTCTTGTGAATTGAGAGGACACTGTTCTTCTAATGCATCATCATGTTTGGTCATTAACTCAAAGCATGGGATATCTTGGGTTGTTCGCAAATGGGTTTTTTCTAAACCATCAGCAGTATAGGTCTCAGAGAGAATTGGAAAGTTATTTGAATGATGCAACTCCCCAAAGGAAAGTGCTCCACTTTCTGCCTCATCATCTCCAGGGTTGCCTTTCAAACACTGAAGACTTGCTTGTTGTGAAACAGCTGTAGGTTCAATTCTATCAATGAATTTGTTCTCATCCATCTCAGTCATGGTAGCCCAGGTTGCTGAATCATAATATTCTTGGAAAGGAAAACTAGAAAGCTCTTCTAAAATGCCATCATCGTTATCACTTATTGCAATGCACGGAACTTCTTCAGTTGATTGCCTAAATTTGATTTCAGAATTAACGCTGGTATCAATCTCATGAATGGTACTTGCTACTATGTCGAAACTTGTTGAATCGTGTCGGTCTTGGGAATGAAGAGAAGTGTCATCAAAATGATCCAATACTTCAGTGCATGAACTATCTTGGGTTTGTAGAATATGTACATCTTCTAAACCATCAGTGGGATCAGTCTCCGGAAGTGCATTAGGGATTTGAAGATCATTTGACTTTTGAGGATTATCAACTCCATTTATGGCTTCAATGTACTGAACAATTGTACATGGTGACACAGATTGGAAATTATCTGTGGATTTTATCTCATCAAGATCACTCAAAGGCAGAGTAAATGAGTCAGGATGTTCTTTGAAATTAGAACAAGATAGTTTTCCCAGTGAGACATTATCTTCATACATTACGGCAACGCACTCACTATCTAGTGTTGTCGGCATTAATCCATCTTTCAAAACTTTACTTGAATTGATTTCACGAATCAAACTTCTTATGTCATGAAGAACAGTAGACAGTTCTTCCAACTGATCATATGTTGCCAATTCACTGCATGGAATATCTTGGGTTGGGAAGGTTTGTGCAGCTTCTAAACCATCAGAGGGGTTGGTCTTAGAAAGTTCACTTGAAATCTGGAAATCATTTGAATTATGTGAATCCCTGAAAGTACGTCCACGAGTTACTGCCACTGTCTCTGTCTCTGCAGGTATGGCTACCATGCTCTGAACAGATGCTGATTCTAATCCATCACTGTTTATGATCCCAGCAAGCATGCTTGAAGGCCCAGTGGCTAAAATATTTTTTTCTTGGAAAGGAGAACTTGGTGCTTCCAACGTGGCATCATCTTGAGTTTGCAGGGAAATATATGAAACAGATTGCTCTTTACCCAGTTCTGTATCTTTTGAATCATGAAGTACACTTGGCATATTGTTATGTGCCAAGACCTGTGAATCTTTGCATGTAGGCTCACTGATGTACTTATTTTTAGGTAAGACTTCCAAGAACTGAAAAGTTTTTAAAGCTGCAGATTCTGAATGATCCCCGGGATTGATTCCATCTAACATATTTGATATCGGGCACATTCTTGAATCATGTTGCTTTTGGGCAACAACACCAACCATTGGACGTACATTTGAAGATTCTTCTTCCTCGCTTGCATCAGTCTCATTGATCATACTGGACATGGAACATGTTGTGAAATCTTGTGAAACCTTGGAAGCAGAAGTACCAGGGGTTGCCGGAGCTTTTCCAGTGATTGCTGCTAAGCATAGAATGGTGAGAGTTGGTCGTACATTGAGCTTTTGTAAAGTGTCAGTATCATTACCTTCATCTAGTGTACTTGAAAAGGTGTCAGCTATTGAAACCTGTTGTTCATCAGAAGTAGGTACTGTCACAGTAGCATTTTCTTTTGATATGGTTGCCATGAATGGAGCAAGGTGATTTGAACACACATTTACTGATTCAACTCTAACACTGTTGCTATTCTCGTCAGGCATACTTGATTCGCCCCAGTCTAGTGAATCCGGTTGTCTGAAGTAAGTATGATCAGAATGGACTTCCAAAGCTTTAGTGTCTACTGATATTTCTTCAACAACTGGAGGAGCGTGCATGGGTTTAGTCTTTAAATCACCAATAGGTTTGAATTCATGGTTAACTGACATATTGGAGGGAGTTGGATGTTGGGGAATATTGAAAGCAAGGCCAGTAGTTTCTCCCTCTGTTCCATTAGCGCTAATGATCACTCCCGTGTTTTCAACAGCAGCATCCAAACCCTCGGTTGAATTTATCCAGTCCAACATACTGGATACGGGATTGGTTTGGGACTCTCGTTGGTAAGTAGGACCACAATTGATTTCAACAGCGTCTTCCCCTGCTAAAATTGCAACTTTGGGAATTTGTGACACATCAGTGGGATTGGTATTATGAAGGATGCATGATAAATGGGGGTTAGCTAAATTCTCTGGTTCTTTGAAAGTTGTACTACTGTGTTTTATTGAGGTTTCATCGTTTTTACCAATAATGTCCGTCCCTTCAACACCAACTGCCAATTCTAAACCACTGGTGGACATGACCCAATCCACCAAACTTGATATAGGACTGATTCTTGATGCTTCATGTTGATGTTGGTTGGTGGAACCATCAATGGGACTTATTTCATCCATTGTAGTTGATACAGCAGATGTTAAATCACTGCGTTCTATGGAAATTGGGCCACTGGGTTCTGCCACTGTGGGATGAGTTCCTTCCACAGCATTCATGTTCGCAAAAGCAGCTGCTGATTCCGAATCACAGGTCCATGTGATCCAATCAAACATACTTAGAATAGGACTGATTGTTGAATTGCGCTGCTCTTGAAAAGCAGGAATACATTCGATTTGCAAATTGTCATTCTCTTTTGTCATTAACTCAACCTCTGGAGTTGGAGTTGTTAATCTGGAAGCACCAACTAAAGGTGGAATTGTAAACGCTATAGCAGAGCTACTTGAATCCTCTGGCACTGTGGAAGAAGGGAGTCTAAATTTGTTCATGGTCTCCTCAACTGCTCCAATAATAGCTTCTGATTCCAAATTACTAGTAGACGGGATCCAATCACACATACTAAATATGGGACTTATTGTTGAATCAAGTTGGTCTTTGAAAGTAAGACTACAATCAGTTTCCAAATTGTAAGCAACTGTCCGTATTATTGCATCATCTGGTGTTGGTAGTACAAGTTCATCTTTTAAACAACAAACAGAATCAGTCAGTGTAGTTGATAAATGGGAAACACTTGGTTCTGCCATGATTTCGGAAGATCTACATATAACTCTGTTTTCAACAGCAACTAACGAATGTATCCCATTGGCGGATGTAATCCTATCCAACGGTATGGGACTGATGGATGAATCGTTGTACTGTAGGCAAGTACAATTAGAATCAGTTTCATCATCCTTTGCAATTGCTACAACCACTGCAGTTGGTACCTCATGGGAACTGTTTAAACTACCAATTAAATTGTTGAATGTCGTTAATGCAGGGAAGGTAGCTGAATCATTTCCCATGTGTCCCGTGATTTCAAAATCACTGGTGGATGTTATCCAATCCAACATGTGACTGGGTTGTAAATCAAGCTCTTGGTATGTTGGTCCAGAATTCATTTCAAAAGTGTCGTCTTTCACAAATAGTGCAATATCTGGAGTTGCTAGCACAGGTTTAGGATTTAAATCATAAAATGGATTGATGTGTGTTGACGATATAAGTGAGGTAGCTTCTTTGTTAGCAGGGCCACTAGGTTCGTCTGTAGTTTCATCATTTAAACTTTCAAAAGCATCAATTGATTTTAATCCAGTGGTCGACTTGATCCAATCCAACTTGCTTGTTAAATCAAACTGGTCTTGGCAAGTAGGGCCATGATCTATTTCCAAAGAGTCACCATCTTTTACTTTTACGTCAACATCTGAATTTGGTAGTATAGGCTTCGGTTTTGAGAGAATGGTTGGTGAATCGTGTTGCTCTTGGCAAGTAGGTCCACAATGAACTCCCAAGGTCTCATCTTCGGCAATTGCGGAATCATCTGAGGCTGTCAGATCATGTGTAGGTTTTAAGCCATCATTGATATTGTTGTGAGTAGTTGATGTAGGAAAGGTCATTGAATCCTTCTGTTCTGAAGAGGACCCACTCGGTTCATCCAAGGTCTCATTCCATCTTTCTATAGCTCCCATGTTGTCAAAAGCCTCATCCGATTCTAAAACACTGGTGGACATGCTCCAATCCAATGTATTGGCAATGGGTATGTTTGAATTAGGCTGATCTTGGCAAGTAGGGCAACAATCAGTTTCAAAAGGTCGATAACTTTTCACTTTTGACTCAACATCTGGAGTTGGTAGCACAGTTTTAGGATTCAAACTGTCAATGAAATTGGTTACTGTGGTTGATATTGGGAAGGCGCTTGAATATTTTTCTTCCTCAGCAACAGGTCCACTTGGTTTTGTCATGGTCTTGTCATCTCTGTTTATGACCTCCATGTTTTCGCCAGCAGTTCTCTTCTCTTGTGCAAGTTTTAAACCTCCATTGTCATTATTGAGTGTTGTTGATGAGGGAGTGGTAGTAGAATCCTCTTGTTCTTTCAAAGTAGGACCACAAGGTTCATCTATGGTTGCAATAGTTTTTTGTGTAACTTCCGTATTTTCAGGCAATTGTAAACTGCTGGTGGGCGTGACCGTATCCAATTTATTTGGAATGAGACTCATCGTCGAATCAGCTTGGTCTTGGTAAGTAAGAGAACAGTTAGTTTCTAATGTATCATCATCTTTTTCTTTCATTCCAATATCTGGAGTTGGAAGCAGAAGTTTTAAACCACCAATGAAATGAGGGCCATCAGATTCTGCTATGGTCTCATCGGCTTTGTCCATAACGCTCATGCTTTCAAAAGCATCATTTGGTTCTTTACCACTGGTGTTCATGATCCAATCTAATTTACTTGATATGGGACTCATCGTCAAAGCGTGTTGGTCTTGGCAAGTTAGACCACAATCAGCTTCCAAAGAATCATCATCGCTCACCGTTATTTCATCATCAGTAGTTAAGTCTTCTTTGGAAGAGGATCCACTAAGTTCCAAAATTGTTTTCTCGGCTGAGCACGTCTCGTCCATGTCCTCACCAGCAGCCGATGAATCTAAACTACTGGTGGATGTGGTCAAATCCAACATATTTGATGTGGGACTGGTTGGTTGATCGTGTTGCTCTTCATAAGGAGAAATAAAATGTACTCCGAATATGTCATCGTTGGCAATCATTGCAGCATCGGACATGGGTTTAATGCCATCAAAGAAATGAAATACTGTAGTTGATAGAGTAGAGGTAGATAAATTCTGTTCTTGTTCTTTTGAAGTGAGTCCACCACAGTCATCCATGTTCCCATCAGCTCTGCCTACAATTTCCATGGTGCCAAACCCATTTTCCAAATCTATGGCGGACGTAATCCATTCCAATTTACTGCATCTTGAATCGAGGTATTCCTGACAAGTGGAACCTAATTTAAGTACAGCCTGAGGACTTGCACTTCCAACAGTAGGATCAACTTCATTAAGCATACTTGGTGTGTTGCAGGTTATTGATTCATGTGTGTGACTACGAATGCTACTTTTTAGAAGTGTTACGGTGTCTGCAATTATATCTGATCCACCTGCAGTTTCTAGACATCTTGTGTTATGAAGCTCATCTGCTTGACTTGCTGTTTTTTTGGTATTAGGATCAATAGGTATGGCCTCATTGTCAATACCTCTGGGTATTGCTGCAATGCATGGAACTGGCGTTGTTGTATCACTTGGAAAATAACAACCAACAGTGGATTCAATGAAGAGACATGACTGCATGCAGTTGATTGTATCTTGTGCATCTTTGGAACTAGGATCGCAGGGCACTGCCACACTTTCACAGTTTGTAGCCTCGAAAAGTGAAAGGTCATTTGCAGAGTCACGTCCACATGTGCAACTGACATCATTTGATAAACTGTGACATATGCAGGTTGCTGAAGCCTGTTCTTCTGAAGGGTTTGTATTTGTGTTGGCTTTTGAACTAATCCCGCAATGTATTCGTGTTAGAATGTTTGGCGTGGCACAAGTTGTTGAATCCTGTTTATCTGTAGGTCCTGACAGTGAGTCCACATTCCCATTTATTACCTCCATGCTTGGAACACCCGGCACTGACTGTACATGTGAGGCTTGTAAATCTCCAAGAAAATCATCAGGCATGCCAGAAATGGTGAAAGTTGCTTTACCTTGTCTGGCAGTTGGATCATTAAGTACATCCACAGGGTCATCATTGATACTCATTGCAGCAGTGCATGGAGGAACTGCATCAAGCAAAACAGGAGTTGGATTTAAAGCATCTCCAGATGAAATCCTTCTTAGGTGCCTCAATCTCGTCGATGTTTCTGAATCCATTTGATCTGCAGAGGTTTGATCCACATGTCCTCCATCTCCACTTGTTGTTTCTGCGTAAGAACTTGAAATTGATAGTCCAGGTGTACCTTCTAAGTCATCGATTTGTTTGTCTCGAGCAGGCTCGCTCCTCTCATTGCAGAGAAACTGCTGAAGAATCTCTGCAGTTTTAGTGACCAAATTACCCAAAACAAAACCCAGCATAAAGATGCCCATCTTGCCTTACCCGGTTTTACAATCACATAAAAATGCGTTACGCTTGCTGTTGCGTAGTAAGTCAAGCCAGGCATTTTTAAAATTCCTTTAGTAAAAACCGCCCTACCGTGTATGCAATGTCATCAAATGATGTTTATCTCTGTGACATCATGACATGATTGATTAATGATCTAATCTGTATGACTTTATTACTAGTCTGTATCCTAAAAAAAAATCATCATGCTTGATTTAATAGTGACAGGGAAGGGCACAATCAATACGAGTAAGTGTAATATGCATCCAACAGCCACACGATTGTAAAATAACATCATCATTAACAAGTTCTGCTCTGAGCTTCGACATTACGCCTTTTGACCCTTAAAGGTCACCATACTGTAGCAACTACAGTCACACAAACTAATGTGGCACAAACTGCCCCGTTTTGTTAGACTCGTTGACTCAAGATTGAAAATATTTATATCCTTGGGGTAAGAATAGTTTTGGGCTTGACTATTGGCCTATCCCTTGTTGCAAATCGACTACCGGTATATAAGTGTATGTGATCTTAGTCTGCCTTTTACATTGTCACCATGGATAGGCTGTAGCTGCCCTCTTAACAGGAAAAGCAATTTATAAAGTGGATGGCTTTCTATTCAAATCTGCATTCTGCACCATGGAATAAGTGATGTAAAATGACAGCATGGACCAGATTCATGTTAATTCAAATTGATTACATTTAGTGTGTCTCTCAGGGTTGAAAGACTATTTAACACCAACAAAATTCTGCCCAAACAAAATTTGGTGGTTCCGGCTGTTGTCAAGAGTGTGTCGCTCACGGGGGAGTAATGCCATATTTGAAATTGTAAAAGTTGAAAAACAAATACGTGCCATTTATGAGAAAGCAAAGTCCAGAAGTCGCCTGGGCGCAATCGGCAGAAAAAGTGCCTGCAGGAGAGGCAGCAGGGAAGAGCGCAAGGCCGGCGATGATGTGTCACAGTTGTTCCATTTACATCATTAAAACCTGGAGCCTAATCCCGTCGCTACTTTAATCTCCTAATTCTGCACCATTTTCTCTCTGATGCACCCTTTCTCCATTCTCTCTCTCGCTCTTGCTGATTTATAATCATCCACATGCTTTAAGAACCTCTCTGATACGTTCTCTGTCTCTCTCTGTCTCTCTGTCTCTCTGTCTCTCTGTCTGTCTCTCTGTCTCTGTCTCTGTCTCTCTCTCTCTCTCTCTCTCTCTCTCTCTCTCTCTCTCTCTCTCTCTCTCTCACACACACACACACACACACACATACACATGCACACACTTGTGTTTTTTCATTAAAGTCACTCTACTTGACTTGAAAAAAAATTTCTCTTCTGCCCCCTTTTAACCTTTGAACATATTGGATATTAAGGGAAATAGAGCACTGTTCTGTACCCTGTTACTTGCCCAGCTTTATCTATCTAACCAAGTTCAGGATAAGAGGTCTGTACATACAATGGAAGGCTAATGTCTGTGTGCTCTGGCATTACAATACCTGACTTGATTAACTAGAGGTTCCAATATCAGTTGACTCTGTATTCATTGCATGAAAATGATCCTGTAATTTAGTGTGCTTGCATGTGGGGAACAGTTTTCTTTAGTTGCTGTTTCGCAGTTGCCCCTGTGTGATTGCATCCATTGGCGTGCATGGGAATTATCGTGCACCAAATATAGAAGCACATTTCAAACAGGCTGAGCCTCCTGCAGGAGAATTATATATTTATAAGAGCTTGTAATAATGGTCCAAACTCACAGGAGCGATGTAATAGCCCTCATAGTAGCTCATTTGACTGTGTTGGTTCCACAGTTGCTCGTTACGGCTTTCCTCGGTGGAAAATTCCCCAAAAATGTTTTCTCCACAGCAATAAATGTCCTGCTGACGTGCTGATATGGCCATCTGCTGTTAACATGCACACGAACGAGTGAGTCAGTCAATGAAGCTTTGCACGGGTTTCTATTTAATCTCTAGCAGTGTTGCCTTATTGGTGACTGCTCCCGTTGCAATGGAAAATTGTTGCACTGAACTCAAATTTGAAATCCTGAAAATCACTATCCTCGTGAAAAAAAAAAAAAAATCTTTCTTCCATGGCCTACGTCACTACCATGAAATATTGGATCTGAAGGTTTTGGCATCGTGCACTGGTTATGCTCCGAGTAAAGAACAGATACAGCATGACCTCATTATCAGTCATTACTGATTTAATCAAACCTTACCAGGAAGTTCCTTGCTAGCTTGTAGACCTCATGCCTCAATGAGCAGGAACAGAACAATGATAATCCTTGACCGCACTTGACTGAGGAATTGAAAATTATTCCAATAGCCACTTGATGATTATTGCTCATTAAAACAACGCCATTCTTGTTGTTTAGAAGGCGACCTTGATTCTCCCCAGAAACAAGGTTCATGCATTTTTTATGTGATCCGGGATAGTATGGGCCAAATTTTTCAGAAACAAAAGTAAGAAATTGAAGGATACTCTAATTTCCTATGGAGAATCGCCATTGATCTCAGTCATAATATTAAAGTAATGTAAATCACTATTCCAGAAACCTTGATGATTTCATCCAATAGCTGCTTTTGCTATGATAATTAATTCAATATCATGTTAGGAGCAAGCTACAAAGCCCCCAGTGTGCTTCCTAACTTATTTAGCACACGGAGACAGAAAAGCCTCATTTGGGAGAAATAAATAAAGAATCAGAATTGCAAATGATCCACATTTAGGGACACAGGCAGCAGACAATAGCTAAATAAACACACATTCAAGAACGGGGACACACTTTGTTTAGATGGGCTCCCCCACAAGCAGAAGGGAGACGATTATAACCCGTGTCAGGTTATTTCTCTGGTCTCCTCTTCTCTTTGAGTGCAGCTGGGAAGGTTCTTGAACACACCTTGACTGAATTAATTCTCCATCACTGTGTGTGTATTGTCGGCTCATCTCCCACAAGATCCAAACACCGCTCCATAAACAGAACTGAAAAAGTCTTTAGGTACTAAACAGAAACTCTCCAGGGTACGCACATTAGAAAACTTCTCATCTTTACTTTTGCGCTTTTGTTGGTAATAAGACAGCAAATCACAACCAGTAGGTAAAGTGAGCGTAATGATAATAGCATTGTAAAAATCCATAAGAGCTAGCAATACTCATTAAACGCTCTGGACAGAAATGTCCATAGCAGTTATGCATGTCCTTGGAACTGTTTATATCACATTTACAGGTTCAAAGTGTACAAATGTAGGACAATTTACCAGTACGTTGCATGGTCTTCTGCTTAGCAAATGTTGTTGTGTTCTAATAAACAAACCCTTCTAGGTCATTCAACTAAAGCAGAGCGATTGCAATCCAAGATAAATGGTTTGATTTTACTCTTTTCTGTTTTATAGCTAGTTTGAATGTACAGTAGAATCCCGGAACCCGACGCTAATTTGGTCCAGAAGGAGCGTCGAGAAGCGAAGCAGTTGAATTCCAAAGAAACAGTACATAAAACTAAAACACAACGAAAATACAATACAGCAAAAGCTTGGAGCCCAGCTTTACGCAGTCCATATGTGATGGAACATCGGACATTCAAAAGACAATGAGCTTGACATAAATGAAACATGACAAAATAATTATTTAATAATAATTATTTAAACCTAAAGCATGATAGAATAGCTGAAGTCCCGGAAATAATGTCAATGTGAATGAAAGGGTGTATTTTGGCTACAAAAGTCACTGAATCAGGTCGGATTTGGAAGCTTTGTCAAGATCTCCCCAAAGATTTCCTGACACTTTGCGCTGAATATGTTGAGTACCGAGGCTGTCGAGTTCCAAGGTTCTACTGTATAAAGAATTAGTCGAAAAGAAGCTACAATATCAGGTATACTGCATAGGAGATATGACATTATGATGACCGTAATATACAGGTACCGAGTGCTTCTTTTTGGTGGCTAATGTTTTTTGATTTACTGCCAAGTTCTTAGTTTGTTTGGTTTTGATTTGGACTTTGGCTTGTTTACCTTGTCCCTTCCTTGTGTGCCTTTTCTTTGTCTTTGTCTGTTGGCACCTGGTCTTGTTTGCCCCGCCCCTTTGTATCTTCCAATCAGCTTCCTCGGCCACTTGCGTCTCGTCCAGGTGCTCCTCATTGTTGCATCAGTTTGTCTGTATTTAGTTCCCTCCTTTCCATTCAGTCTTTGGTAAGTCATTGTCCTATGTACTGTGTGTGTTAAACTGTGTATTGTGCTGACCTTGTTTTATACTCATTAACTCACAGCCAAGTTTGTTTTGTGACTGCTTGCATCTACTGTTTCTTTAGTTTTTCCATGACCTGTTGTGCCTTGTTTGCCTTTTATTTCATTTAGTAAATCAAATCTTTTGTAATGGACCCCACTTCCTGGCTTCCATGCACTTGGGTCCTCTTCCCCATGAAACCTGACATTTACAACCACAAGGTTATATTACATAGCCTTTTCCCCCATGATCTAAGACAGCAATGAAGTTGATAGTCCAGTCCCCAAACACAACAGCCATCCTAGTCTACTCAACCTTACAGATAGTGTAGCTTTGTTTTAGCATGAGCACCATTTTGCCAGACCACATGCTATTAGCTGTCTCTCAAAATCATCCAACATTATAGAGAAAGGAATAACTGCTTTAAAATTGATTGCGATAGGAACAATGCACTTCAGAGCGTACCACCCTCGTATCATCCATTATGTAGAGGTTCTCACGTGGCTTAGATGCACTTGTGGTCTTGCTGTATTCTTCAAGACCCTTGTGAAGTCTTTATTCTGGCTTGTGGCTGTGTCTCCAACACATCAAGGTGAGTGGAGAGGCGGGGAGGAGGTGCATACACCCCTGCAGCCACAGCTTTTTCAATGAGCAGACAGAATTTAATTAAAAACACCACTAACAGAACATGCTGGAGTTATTCAGATTTAATCAGACTGTCGCACTGGAACTCTCACTGGATGAATGCAAGCAATTAATGTGGCGCTGAAAGAGACGGTGGGGGAAAAAAAACGAGTTCCTCGCTTCTGCCCCCTATGTTTTTTTTCAGCATGAGAGTTTTTGTATTGTTGCTAACGGAATGAAAAATGTCTTCGTAATAAAAGAACATTTAATGATACAAATTGTACAATTCATTTGTTGATTTTTGTAGTTTGATTGCTCAAGTTTTGATTGCAAAATAAAATATTGTGAGGGCATTTATTAACTCGACTGCAAAGAGGACCAAGCAGCAATCAGGGGGAAGATAAGATTATCTTTCAGCGCTTGTTTCCAACATGTGTATGGCAGCCAGAAAGATTTCACGCACTTTTTATTCGGTGCTGCTGTTTTTGCTTCAGTATTTTTCTACATCTGAAAAAAAAAAAAAGTGCTGACGTAATTGCATTTACAACCTATAGTTTGTTTTCCTGAATGGAGAAAAGCAGGTATTGATTTTGAGAGCCCCTCGTTTGTTTCAAGTACATGACCCACTTAGCGATTAATAGCGACACTAGGAGAGTGTAGGCCGCTACTCGAAGAAATGAAACGTATCGGGGCATGCCTGTAAGTGTTTGTTTACAAAGTTATCTTATTACCCTTCATCTCATAAGTCAATCTATATTTCAAAATGCTTGTTGTATAATGTCACTGCTTTTAGTATCACATTTATCCTTTGGGTTTTACTTGGTTTTGAGGATGACCTCCAAGTAATTACGTTTCCTAACCTCAGACTGTCAACACCCCCTCGGACGTACAGGGAAATGAAAATTTGACTTGATTAGTAAATCAATACAAACCACCCCCTGATGTGCAGAGAGAAGGAGGTGCAGTCAAACAATTAACCTAGTGCAAGAATTGATTCAACTCAACTTCTTTCTTTTGGCAATGTCAGGCTTTTGCAGAGAGACTGGGAGGATGCAACATTCATCTTTGCTTGGAAAGATGACAACATGCCCTGATCAGCACAGATTTTCATCTTCGCCCAGGCAATTATCTGCTTTGGTAATCAATGCACAACTGCTGTTTAATAGTCAACGGAATCGTCCCCTCGGCAGGCCGTCCAAATTACAGTGATTCATCAAGGCAGCGTGGTGCTCTCACTGCCATTGATGCTGAATCAATTCACAGATGCACGGACGGACACACACATTAAGGTTTTCATTAAGCTATTTGCGAACCAACTGTTTACCTGCTTAGTCAAGGGGAATGGTTGGGCAGTTCAGTCAACAAGCAGACACCTAAAAGGCGGCCATTCGTTCTCATTATGGGGGAGAGGGTGATTCATATTTCAAATTAGGGTTTTAAATCAGGTTTCAAATTGGGATTTTAAATTAAGGTTAGTGGTTCAAAATTGTGTTTGGAACTAGGGTTAAGGTTTCAAATCGGGGTTTAAAACTGGGGTAAGGTTTTCAAATGAGGGTTTTAAATCAAGGTTATGGTTTCAAATTGGGATTTTAAACTAATTTTAGGGTTTCATTTAAAACTTTCATATTAGGGTTTTAAACTGGAGTAAGTTTATTTTCTTTATTTTTGATGTCTTATTCAGGCCAGTGACTGGGGCACAGCCAATGACTTAAATCATGCAGCAGAATCTTGAAACCTTACAAAGCCACAAGGGTGGACCTCAGAGTCGAATAAAAGTACCAATTTCTACCATATTTATGGTTGGCTTTTTTTTTTCAGGTCAATGGCTTCCTTGAAGCATTGAAAACCTACAGCCCAAATCCCACATTCATTTTGGGCCATTTTTTATCTTTCGAAAATACCGTTTACTGCCAGCACTGCAAGAGCTACAAATCATTCATACTGGCCCTAAAAACTTTCAAAGGTGTTGTCGAGGACCTCTGAGCATGCAGAGATAGCATTAAATCCAAGATACACAACATGTGTCAAAATTGTTATTTAGCAAAACATGCTAAACCATCAACAGCAACCATCATTTGAAATCCAATAGTAGGACTCCATAATAAAATCATGAATAGAAATTATATTGCTCCGTTTTGTTACACGCTAGATATTACTTTAGCTATATGTACATTAATGTACTCTTGTAGTTATATGCTGAGAGCTTTGTTTAATTGAATTGGCCCATTTAGTTACACTGAGAAGGGCCAAAAGTTTGACACAACGTTCAATGCAGTCTAGTATTTGGGATCTTACATTGCAGTGGGAGAGGATAAATCCCTCAGAGTCCATGTTCAACCTTTCTTGAATCCAAATCACAGATTGAGGATTACAGACTCTGTCACTCAGCTCAGGAGTTGCAGTGAATGTTTGTGTCATATTTTGTGTTACAGAATGAAAAGCAGCGCTGACATCTCGCATCAAACAAGAGAAAAGCTGAAGGTCAAAGCAGCTCCCAGCGCTCACTCGAGACTGATGCACTGTTTACATACACTCCGAGGGGCTCCGTCGTTGTTGAAATGCGGATTTCCACTCGGAAGATGTACTCCATTGCACATGCCTGGCCAAACACTCTCTGCTATGATAACATTTACTTTGCCACAGGTGGCGTGTTAGGCAAATGCTGTTTGATGAGCATGCACGGCAACAGTTTTCCAAGCAGATGAACACCTCATGTCCCAGATAAGATGCGAGTTAATGGAACATTTTGTTATCACGTCACGTTCAGGTGGCTCTGAGAGACTTTTCTTTAAAGCCCACTGTAGTCTCATCCTGTAAACACGTGTTTGCAGAGCCCCAGGGGCTGTGCAGGGATGGAGAACATCAACGGTTCGGTCGGAAATCAAAGAAACAATCATTCCTGAGTTCTGTCACATCAGCTCTTCTTATAAACATTTCATTTATCTGCTACCCTCTCGCCTGGCTTGACAGGATGCCTTGAATATAAGATTTCTTAACATTAGTATTGGTAGCAGACAGAAGGTGAGTGAAGGAAATGTTTACAGGTCGCAAGATTAGAATATTTACTGCAAAATAAGGTCAGATGAGGCATAAGCAATGGGCCGAATATTTAAACATGGCTTCAATGAATACATGCAATTTGACTTGTTTCCATGAGGTGAAATCTTTTGCCTTGATGGGACTTTCTACATTTTTTTTGCCCCTTTTCACAAGGTAAAGTCTGTCACACTTAGATGGGTTTGTTATGGAAGTATTTGAGGACACTGATCTCCACATCAGTTTTCCAACACTTTTTTGTTTGTGTTGAGTGTGTGTAGTATAAGTTTAAATTGTATTTGTTCTACTGATTTCTCTTCATCTCACTTTCTGCTATGTCAGCATTTCTGGATGTGCTAGTTATTGTTTGACAAAAGATGCTTTTCTTTTTCTCGCCTGACATCCACCAGAATGCGTACAAAGATGTAGCATTTCAAAAAAGCGAGACACTTTGCTTCTCCATGAAATTTTTACTCAGATTGTGCAGAACAAACGTGAGTCAGCGAGCTTTATCCAGACAAAATACTTGTGGGTAGTATTAAAGCCATATAGGTGACAGAAGCTGCTTCCTGTCTGGATTGGAGAGTATACATTGTGCTGTCGTGATTAAAAATACATTAGCAGGAGCGGCAACTCCTCCGTCTTTTCTTCATACACTCTGTCAGTCCATTTGTTTTTGTCGGATGCAGGTAGGAAGCCGTTCCCGTGAGAGGTCTGCTAACGACCTGGGAGGAAAGTGTGTACGAGCAGCTCGGGGATTAAAGGAGGGAAGGTAATCAAAAGATAATTTGTCTTTCCGATTTATGCAGTGCCTTGTTTATAGTATGGTGGAACTTCATTTGCATGCAACGTGTGTGATCGTGAGTGTTATTACTGACGGAAAGATTGTAAGCTGTTGGAAATGTTGCAAATGTTAAAAACAGAAACGACAATAATTAGTTCTCCGAAAAAGAGACGTGTCTAGGATGAAATGAGTTTTCACATCATTATTCAAGGAAAAGGGCAAAAATAATTGTTTGAGTTTATATACTAAAAGTCAGTGCGCAGCTGCAATGAAGTCAATTTGACACAAGTTTGACATGAAATATGCAAAAAATAAACACTACTCAGATTTCATCAAGTGTAATTTGGCATTTTGTCGCTGAAGATCCATAACAGCATAACAGCTAAATGCTCCTTCACCATGTTTGCTTTGAAACCTTCCATCCATAAAATCCCAGGCACCACTCATTGACACAAGTCTTCAGATTTTAGAGCCCTATTGGTTCTATATTCCACAAGCAGCTGACTGGGAGCCAGTGTAAGGCCTCTTAGTTCCAGATCAGAACTTGAGCTGCAGCATTCTGAATGAGCTGCAGCTGTTTTATGCTCTTTTCGGGGCGATCCAATCAGAAGACCGTTATCTTAATCAAGTCAATCAAGCATGGATAATTACGTCAGTCGATATATTTTATTCACATATGAATTAATCAGTTGTTTTGATTTGTTTTTATGCCTCTTTGTCAAAATATACTTTGACATAAAACAGTCCGTAGTGCATCTAAGGTTGCGGGCCGCTGTACTTTGTACATTTCAATGACGATTAATCAACTAGAACACGACTTTCCTCATATTATGCTCAAGTGGAAAAAAATGTTTTTTATTCACCACATGTTAAATAAGTCACTTTATGGCATTATCTAAATATGTACCAACATAAACATAGACCCACTTGCCGTTCATCCCTACAGATGTATCCAAATAATTCTGGCATATTCTTTTTCTCTCTGTTGGTGTCCGATCATTTTCTCTTCCCTTCAAATTGTTCCATTGATCTCGTCCAATACCTTCATCCTCTGGCAGGTCACCTCTAACATACTCTCCAATAGCAACTTCCAGGGGACCCCGCAGATGCTTACCCCCAGGGTTGGTCTCATCTAACCTTCTCATTATAGATCATCCAGTTTCCTGTGAGCTCATTTGCTCCCCCCCAACCACACAAACACACACAGATGCACATACAATGGCGGAATCCTGATCCCTTGCCATCTTTTTCCTTCTTCTCCTTTCCTCGGTCTCATCAATAATTCAAAGTTTACTGATGGCAGCCCCCAAGCAGGGTGAGGAGCTAGAGGCTTTGAACGGAAGGTCAAACCTCTATGGGGGCTTCTGGGATGACATTAATTAAGACACTTGCAGGTGTCCGGCCCCCCGAAACAAACAAACACATCCTGTCGTTGCGCTCATTAGCCTTCCCTTCGCAGCAGGGCCTGAACATTCATCCACAACTCACTGCATTCATGCCCTTAACTGCTCACCTGAGATGAGATGAGATGAGCACACCTCAGCACCTCCATGTCCTCTTTGGCATCCAACACACACACACATTCGATCTGTTATGAGTGGCCCCCTACCATCCCTGGTGGCTATTTCTATCCATCGCCAATAACACCGTGTTTATGCTACACCATGGTCTCCCCTTAGAGATTTGTCCACCTGACGTGACCTCTGATGGGCTTCTGCCGCCCACTGGCCGACTTTTACGTTTCCACCACCTCATCACAAGAGTGATGGCTCACTCACACTCGCCACCATGTTGTGCCGCCTCCACCATGAGACGAGCCCATCCATCTCTCCGACAAAAGGCAGCGGAAGGAGGAGGACGCTAAATCAGTTATAATGAAGGACAGCATGGGTGTTGGCTACGCATTTGTTTTAGTTCCTTTCTTTCAGCGAATGGCAGAGATGCAGTCATTTTGGACCGGTTAATACATAATTTCTAAATACGTTTGAGATTATGTTCAAACATACTTGTAGGCTAAATGCTAAAAACCCTATTTAATGCCCTGGTGTATTATTTATACCCAAGCAAAAAAAAAAATTGTATTTGTTGATTTGAATTGTTTACTTCGGCAAGTACACATTTGTTCCAGTTCACATTTGTTTATAAATTAAGCTTGTAAACATTGTCGATACCACGTGGTATGCATGCGCAAGTCAATACCCCGTGACATTATTTCTAAATATTTCTTCTTGATCACTTGCTGCAAACAAAACGAGAGTCACAAACAAGTGGACGTGGTTGTAATGAAGGCCTGGTGTGAAATAAATCTCCAGGGAGGAAACTCTGATGTATATGATGTCCAGACTTCATTAACTGCAAAGTCATATATATATTTAGAAACATTTAAATGTAAGATTTTAACAGTTTTTACTTTGCAGCAAAATTCTACAACTCACCTCCCATTTTTGCATTTCTTTTTCTGAAATCCCTCTTATAATTGTTTTCCATAAATAAGGCGGATTTGGGGATCAATAGTAAACTAGCTCCCTAACCTAACCTTTGCGGTATAACTCTAATTTGCTGCTTTAACGAGTTAATTCCCCTTGAGTGCGATCAATAAAGTCTTATATTGTCACATAAATAATCTGCACCAAGACATTTACACTAAACTATTAAATTCCTTGAGACCGCTCTAAACAGTTTTTGCATCGTAATTTCTTCAGTTACAGACCAAAAAATCCCCACACGAGTTTTGAAATAATAATAATTGGATGTTGAACAGTGTCCCCCATGGAGTCATATTTGACTTTAATCATGATGTCAAACCACTGTGCGGCCAATTTGACAAAATCCAGTATTCTAGTCGAAAGACAGCCTGGTCGCAATTTGCCTTGAGGGATTCCTTGAGCTTGTCTTTCCCCCATGATAAAGGATGAACGGCTTGTCTTGCCTCCCCATATAGAGTTGGATTTAAAGAGGAAACAGAGACTCTGCTCCCTCCCCAGCTGCCTGTGCTATTGATTGAAGACTAGCAGGGGCAATGAATCATTGCATCTCTATTGGTTGGGCCAGACAGCACGCTCAAGATTGAAATAGTGTCTCTCCTATAGCACCTGAGGCCTGTGGCATACTAAAAAGCTCTCAAATATGCAAAGGGTAATGGTGCGCTAAACTTGTGTGCTCTTTATTTGAGCTCTGTTCACAGTAGGGTTCTCTCATCACCGTCTTACTCATTTATCTTTGACCTCAAGTAGACAATGTCACGCCAAATATTGGTTTTCATGAGCCATCCGAAGGAAAAGCCAAACCGAAGCTGAGGTAATTGGATATCAACCGTGCTCCGTTCAATTTGTTGAGTTATAGACTTGCACACGTTTGTTGGTGGGCCTGAATTCTCATGCGGGTGGACGGGCGGACACCATGTGGGTCGCTGCATAATAAATATATTTTAGAATCAGAATGGCGTCACGTGTTTGATATCGCAGTCATCTGTGTCGGTGGCACTGGCCACAGCAAAGTGGGAGCTGCAGGTTGATTGGAAAACACAAAAAATTCTTAGTAGGACCTTACATCTGAAATTTTAGCATAATAAGCTGTCCCTAAATAGCAAAAGTAAATGCCATAAATCAATCAGATTGGTACACACTAAACTAAGCAAAGTTAGGAGTCATAAAAACATTGAGTGAAATAAAGTTAACAAAAGTGCAGAACAAAAAAAAAACTTGAGAATTGGATTTGCTGCTGCAGGAAGTGGGTGTTAAAGGTTTTGAATTATTTAGTGGTGCCACTGTTGTTTATGAGAGTGCACGTAAAAAAGGGTGATGGAAAGGTTCCTTTTGGGCTAAGGTGAAATAATATGCTGTACTGCATATATATAGGATTGGAGATATTCACTGCAGTCAAGGAGTGACTTCGATGTACTCTCACAGAAGAGACATATCTTGACTTGCCTGATCATGACCAATTAAACCGTGTTTTAGGTTTCTGTTTAATCCATTCAGAGGATAATAGAGTTAGACAATTTTTCTATCCAGGTCTCCTTGATATAACTTGAGTCATAAAAAAGAAAGGACATCATGCTAGAGAACTGGTCTCATGGTTGATTTTTGACAGGCAATGTGAGCGGCTCGCCGGAGGTCAATATGTAGGGCCTTGGCAGTGCTACTCCTGCACTACTAATGTGCTGGGACGTCTCTCTCTGCATCTCCTCCTCACTTTGACATTATGCCGTGAGGCAGAGAAAACAGCCATAATTTGTATTCCATTTATTGTACCAATGCATGTGTCCTGCCGAATATCGCAGCAATCGTTTTTTTTTTAATGGATTTTTTACAGTACAGCGTCTGAATTTAGAGTTGTCTTTAGTGTAGTACCACATTGTGCCACAACATGCAGAGCAGCACTGAGTGCTACTGAATACGTGACACTAATAAAGCAATGAAACCTAATTAATAATCACAAAAAGAGGTAGAGAAGGTTCCACAGAATCCACTGTCATGATGAACAATGTAGACAGGCAAAAAGTGCATGCGTTGGATTTAAGAAGCTGCTGAATAAGGCCCATTGTCAGCTTTGAGATCTGCCCATTTGTTTATCAGCGGGACAAGTTTGTCAATAATGCTATCTCTGAACAATCGACAGTCTGCTTTGACAGCAGTGTGTTCTTTCGCCACTACACAACATTTCTTGTCAATTATTGACTTGCTACATCTTGTTTATTCTTAGTCTTACTGTAAACTGTTCCATTAAGGCACACTTAACATGAAAACCTTACTGAACTGAAGTCCAATAGATGAATATCGCTTCCTTTTATAGACACAGTTTCGACTAACAAAGCAAGCGTGTTATGTCCTTTCAGCCAAGGTGGCTTCAATTAATCCAATGGCGCCATACAAAATCTATTACATGCCCGCAGCCTTCACGTGATGGTTGTGATGGATCCCTTCGTCGACGTGTGTCATTATTTCTTATGCCGACATGGGGCTGTCCTCTGAAAACGGCGTGGGAAAAAGCAATAACTCAAAGGGCCGCAGAGGAGAAATGCACAGTTGACCTTCCTTCTGTGTGCAGCAATGCATTAGCAAATAGTGTGTACGTGTCTGAGCAACTCTTCCGTGCATGATTCCATGCTGGCCTTATCGCGGTGTCCTGTGGAGGTGTGTATTTACATTTTAGTGAGGCCATTTAGCGTATGCTTGATGTAAAATGGCCTTCAGTCACGGCACTGTTGGCCCACAATGTCACAAATGCCTCTATATATCAACTACCCTGTTATATTATACGATGGACTTGGATGTCCAATTTGTTTGGATCTTCTAAGTCAACAACTCGAACTTCCAACTTTCTCACCCGTGATTGAAACACTTTCCGCTTGGTGTTCGGGGGCTTGTTTTATGTCAACCTATCAGACTTCTTTGCGAGGAAGGGTCAGATTTTGAATATTGAAATGAGTCAAAGCAGCAACAAATAAGCCAAAGAAAGTAAAGAGCTCGCTAAATAGAGGTCTTTCCCCTGTGAAAGCTTCAGGGGCATCCGATTTCACAGGTTACACTGTATTACATTTAGTCTCTCCAGATGTGTAGTTTAAGTGACTCATATTGACCTTCATTATGGCCCGACAGGGTGAAGGCAGGCAGGCAGGGGTCAGCCGCACTCCGCTGGGTGCTGGTGAGGTTATTAGTGATTAGCGCGCTGCCCCAAGGGGAAGCGGCTCCAATTACTGCACACAGCTTGCTTTGAAACCATGGAGGGAGCATAACAGCCCATTGCTAAACTGCACATATCCCATCTGGAGGAAATGTCTCTTTTATTGGGAAAGCTAGAGCCTTGATAGCACTCAATGGAGTGGAAGGGGGTGGGGGTTCCATGGTAGGTTGTCATTTGTACCCAGGGTGCAGCATGGATGACAATTCCTTTCATCTCTTCATTTTTTTCCATGAAGAAGACGAGATTCAAAACCCGAACCTCAGAACTATGAGTCAGACATGTTAGACATAATCCCGCAGTGGGAGGATAAACGACAACAAAAACAAATAGGCGATCCTTTCGTGTAAACATAAATCTCTTCCTTTTGTATTGTACATCTCATCTGCCTCCCAGCTCCTCTCTTCAGTTGCTCTCTTCAGGATGTCAGCCAGTAGATTAGCGTAGCAATTGAACAGGCTAATTTGCAGTTTCCATGGTCACAGAGGAAGCTGTCAGTCGCCGTCTGTCAGATGTTATGAAAGCAAACCGCATATTACAACACGCCTTACTTGCACATCACTGTGCTCACACATCTTGGTCACTTGAGCTTAATGCACGCATTTTGACTCGGTATTTCAACAGATGTTCTTTAATCATGCAATAATACATTGCAAACATATGCTTTTTGCTTAGCTCTGTTTATGGTTGGAATCTTCATTTCTGGCCATTTTTTTAGAGTTTGCATAGTCACCTCATGCTTGCATGGTTTTCGCCCAAAAGAATAAATAAAATAAAAAAATCTTGAGTTGCCTTTCCCCCTGACGGCAATTTGTTTTACAACCTTAGTGCCTGAACAACTTCAACAAAGTCAGACAGAAGGTCTTTGAATAAATAAAATGTTTATAGTATCTACAGTTGTCTCAAGAGAATCTAAAGAATAGACCCCCATCTGTCCATGCCTTGATCAACACAAGAAGCCTTTCTCGTGTTGAATTTGTTACAAGAAGTAACGTTTACCACTCCAATTAGTCAAAGTAGTCAAATCGTCAACATTTAATGACAACCTGTTGACAACAGCAACAACATTGTAACTAACGTGTCTTTCTTTTGTGGAATCAAATTGATATTAGGTGGATTTTTGTTGTCATTGTTGTCTTTTTGTGCTGTGGGCCAAGGGCAACATTCTTCGCGCCGATGACGTGTTCACTGGCTCAACTGCAGACTGACCTCTCCGCAGTTCATAAACATCTCAGACATAAACAAGCATCTATAAGCCTCTACTGATCCTAAGCCCCTTCTTTCACAGTGGGCTCAAGGAGGTTGGCTTACGTTTTGGAATGTAAGAACTTTTTTCTCACACAGGTCACAGCGCCTGCATGCCCCATAATAGTGGCAACCTTTTTAACAACAAAGCCACAACAAGGGAAACCTGTGGTGAGAATTAAATGTGCCTTTCAAAGAGCTGCCTTCAGAGGAAGAAAAGGGAGTGCCATGTGAATACAAAAAGAAAAGACCATATAGAAAGAAAATCCAGCTCCAACCTCTGCCTTAAACATTCCAAGCATCGACCTTGATGTGAGCACGGCCGTTACAGCTGCCGCTTCACGATTAAGACAGTTGAAATGAAAGGCAACAAAGCAGCAGTATTGGTGGACTCAAACATAGTGGCCCAACACTACATGGTGAGCATGGTGTTTTTTTATTTCTATTTCTTCAACCTGAATGGCTAGACATTATTCCACAGCTATTCCTCACTACAAATGTGATTCTCTGGTTGTTGCAGTACCAAGACAGGCCTGGGAGGCACTGTGGTGCCACAGAACACCCAGACATCTTGAAAATACAAAGAAGAAAAAACGTAAATATTCAACCTTTATCGTTCACAATTGTCAACTCTGACTGTATTCTGAACAGATCATGATGGGGGGAAAAAATCACTCTTCACAGTTCACACCAAAAAAATGTTAGTCGGGATAATCTAAAATATCAGAAAATCAGGTTTTTGCTAACTTTGATAGTGTTTTGAATGTTAATTTTAATATTTTGGTTCCCTTATTTAGCTATCCGTGAGGAACAACTTTAGAAAATACCCCACATTACAACCACACCAATAAACATGTATGAATTAGCTTATATATTTTGTAAAGATGCATTCTTGTGCTTAATTATCTGTTGCGGGTATTTTCCTTTACTTTCCTTCTTTTCTCTAACTCCTCAGAGAGGTTATGCAAAGGTCATAGGCAAAAGGCTCCCCCACTGAGGTGATGGAGAAATCAAGCGATAGCACTGTTTGAACAGCCTCTTGTGGCTTTGGAGAAATTGCGCATCAACGCTGAGCCGACATCCAATCAGCCGGTCCGACTCTCCAGATTGTTTTTCACAGGGATGCTCTAACTTTAGTCACCCGTAAAGGTAGGTAAAGGTTTCCCTGCATCTCGCTACACGCTTGCACACAAATCAGCATATGATTACAAAATGCAACACATTTATCTTCAAAGTTCAATAATGTGAAGGTTAGCAGCGGCAGCGGAAAAGTTTGTCTCGCAGAACAAGCCATAAAGTGACTCAAGGTGGCACACTAACATCACTAGCTGATACACTTTTATTAAAGGTATCGTCATTAATTACATAATTAAACAAACCCACATTATGGTTACAGTCCAATGGACATTGTGCTACGAAAATGCAATATAATACAAAATACAAAATCTGTTGCTAAAAGATTTGTAATACAGAAATGAAAATGCTACTATTTGTTAGCCCCCCTATGGTATTTTGCATTGTTTGTTAGCATTAAGCTAAACAGACAATATTAGTGATACATCTTCGGATTGAGTGTGCATATGCACTTAATGTTCTGCCACTCTCATGTGTAGATAGATATCAACCACGCTGTGAATTCTGCAACCTTTGCCGTGGTCCGTGACAGTTTTCGCTTCCTGAATATTTGCCCTAAATTATTCCACCCAGCCTTCCCCTCAGCCGAAGCTCAGCCAATTTCCTTCACACCCTTCTGTGTTGCTTTGAAATCTCATTTCTCTCTTTCTACAGCACTGGAACGCTTTTGATGTGAATATGTTTTGCGCCTCTTCCCAGTCCCTCGGCTTGCCCATCTTGCTTGCGTTCTTTCATCCATACAGACAAAGAACATGTGGAATAGCTTCTGATTCTTCGTGGCTTCACACATGACCTAAGACATTAACATGACCATCATGATGTTGAGATCAAAGTTTCCTCTCGTTCCTCACTGATGACTCCCTGAAATGAGGCCTTTACCAGTAGCACTGCTTTATCAAAAAAAGGGAAAAACACAGCATGGGCACCGTGTGTTCCACTTGAGTTGTGTGATTTTTGTTTTCTTAAATTGCCCACCTGATTACTCAGTTGTTAAGACTATAAAGCACAAACAATGGTATAGTCCAGCGGTCCCCAACCACCGGGCCGCGGACCGGTACTGGTCCGTGGGTCACTTGGTACCGGGCCGCCGCACCGCAATTTTTTTAACTTATTTATCTATTCTGTCGACGATCAATTAATTCAGGTCAAGACGCTCGTCCCGGTCACGTGACATGTTTCCCCAGTCGAGCCCGCAAAGCTAGCAAAAATGAGTAAGAATTTATTTTGAAAAATATTTTAAAAAATTGGCGATTCTCTCCCAATTACATCCGTCGGTTCAGGGGAAGGCGCTTGTCTCGGTCACGTGACATGTCACCTGAATCGAGCCTGCGAAGCAAGCAAAAATGAGCAAGAAATCTTTGGAAAGGGAAAAAAGCCCAATGAGGAGACGGAAGATAGGATATATTATAGAAGATAGGAGGAATTAATATTGTATTATTTTACATTTTGTTATGTGCAGTTTATCAAATTCTGTATTGTATTATTATTATTATCTATTCTACACTCTGGGTTAAAAGTAACCTTGGTTTGTGTGTGCCTAGGAGTGAACTCCAAAGCCGTAATCTGAGGCTTATGGACATGTTCAGGTGTAAACATACATATGCTGTATTTGACTGTGACCTTTGCAGTGGAGGTCATCCAAAGAAATTCAAGAGGTGTGTTGTAATGCAGTTCCCTACCCTAGAAATGGATCACCTCAAGTGGCCCACATCTCATTAAGCCGCTTGCCGTACATAAGCGTATTGCAAAGAATAACCTCTGCTCATCCTCTCATCTTCTGCTTTCATCACTCCAAGACACTTTGCCCCTTCACAATAACAATACATCAGGCACCAGCAAAAGGTCTAAACACACACTGTCGCGATTGTAAAGCAGGCAGGCATGTTGCCTGGGAACGGAAATGGCTTTTAAATATTGCACCAGCGCTTTTCTAATGAGCTTGAGGTGAAGCGCAACACATCTGTCATCTCTCAGAGCCACCACCTAAAGGTCAAGGGGATTTTTCAAAGTAAACAGCTTGCTGAGTATTCTGTGCCCACCCGCTACTGATTGAAGCAGTTGGGTGTCTGCTAAGATGATTGATGGATCTGGAAACGTTTGGGGAATACGCCATTAACTCTTTTTGTACGCCAAGGAAAATGGTTTTGAAGAATGGCCTCATTAGTGAAAGGCTGGACTTCCTGTCTGCTGTGGACATCTAGTGGCCACATAGAGTATCAGCCTCCTGTTGTTACACGCTGTTTCTAGGACAGTAGAACAGTGGTACCCAACCCCCGGACCGCGGACCGGTACCGCAGAATTAAAAATAAATAACTCGCATTATTTCCATTTTATCTGAGTGTGAACAATCGTTTTTATTTTTAAATGGAACAAATTCTCTCCTAAACCTCGGTGACGTAATCCTAACATTACTGATGTTATGCTGGCGCGATGTTATGAGGACGAGTAAAGCTGCATAGGAGTACACAGTGGATTCACATTTATTATTATATTATACCATTGGTTTGATAACGGACGTATAATTTTATTTTGTTGTATTTATCCGCCACACCTTAAAAAGCCGCTCCGTGAAAATATCGTCTGCCAATAATCTGGTCCTTGGTGCTAATCAGGTAGGGGGGTCCCGTTTAATGCGGGGGATATTTTAAGAACTCAAAAACAAATCAAGATTCATTTAAAAACAATATATTGAGGGACACTGACAACACCCAAGCTGGTTTGAATGACCATTTTATTTAGCATAATTTAAAATCATCTCACTGTTAGTTCATTTATACAAATATGCTTTGTTATATATAAAACAATTACAGATCTCTACAAATCAAGTTCCCAGTGTAAAAGCGTAGTACCACGCGCGCCGTAGCAAACAGCTCTGGGACGCAGACGACAGAGAGCCCACAGGTGCATGTTCCACTTCCATCATATTATTTGAATGAAATCTGGACATCCGGTTAAAGGGGAATACAAAATATATTTTTAGGGAAAAAAAAAAAGCTGACCACAGTTATTCTAATTGTGCACTTACATTCAACACAATGTTTTTACTTAAATTTCAGCCCTTTTGCTGTTATTGCGCTTAGGTTGTTACAGAGCACAACAAACCAGTTTAATACAATTAACTCCACAGTTGAAACAGTTATTGATGCTAAAAGAAAGTAACCGCTTATTCTAACGATAAACACAAATCTTTAAACTGACAAGGCACCTTCCACCAATGCAGTTATTGCTGCACCACATCCACCAATGCAGGCATATAAACCATAGTGAGTTAAAAAAAAAAAAAAGTGTGGTTGTGGCGCACTGAGATGTCACTTCTGCAGCTGTTTTATAGAGCGCTGCAGTGTGCTTACTGGCAGGAAGAAAGTAAGGCTTCAATGACCAAATATGAAAGTCATAGCATGACGGCTTGGAGCTCTTTGTGGCCTTAAAATGACAAATTTTGTCAAAGGAGCCCCACTGTGGCTTTGGTTTGGCTAAGGCATCCCGACCACACCAACACTCCTACCATCAATCATGACAGTTTGCGTGCTGCAACATGCTGCAAAAAATGCACACCGCAGCAGTAATAGCCCTTTTTAAGTAATGAAATTATTTTAAGATAAGAAATATATATTGCAATACTGCTCACATACAATGGAACCTGTAAAGTCGAATAGCCCAAAATTAACACGAGGGTGGCGGAAATGGCGGAGAAGCGGGTTAATATGATAATCACCCAAACCAGAAATGCAACTTTGGGTACAAGTTTTTGTATGCTGTTCAGCATGAAAACTATGAGCAGCATGTGGCTGGAAAAAAAAAAAGACAGCTAAGGACTAGCATGAAAATGGTAAAAGGCTCACCAATAATTCGTCTCCATTACCGATCTAGCTGGCATCCAGGGATGTTTGATCGCACGCTTTATCAGACTAATACTAGTGCGCATATTCAGTCTTGATTACTCACAGTAACAATATCTCTAGCAGTTTGGATTCATGAAATTTCATTTGCGACCTTATTTTCTGACCCAGATAGCAACAACTACTGGTGAAGAGAACTTAATGTTTGATTTTGCTTTGGCTTAGGTGGTTGAGATCAGCAGCAAAAAAATAGGGCTGGTAGCAGCACGATACCGGTAGGAATGTTAAAATGTTACTTGAAACAATTGCTCCAGAGTTAAGAATTACTGACAGCGACAGCTTGACTCTGGAATACATTAACTCAACTTACAAAGGGAGATTTTTTCTTTCTAAATTGGAAAAACCAACAGAAATTGTTCAACGTTGCAGGTTCCATTGTATTTTGGTATTTGCGGGGTAATTCATAGTCGTCTGCTAGCATTTCATGCATGGAGGCAGTCATGATGCAAGTGTGGGTTTTACCACCTTTAAGATCCAATAAACATAAGTGATTACAAAAATATATATTCCACTTTGGCCACTTCAAAACATTTGAGGAGGAACTTCAACATGTTCAGAAAATAGAGTTTCTGTAAATATGAAGCAAGAAGGGCATACAAAATCCATTGGCTAGCAAAAGAGGCAATATGGAGTGCATTACTTGGCTGCAACCAGCAGAGGCGCTGTTGCTGTCTGAAAGACTGAAATGCCATTGACTATGTAAAGCTAGCTAGCTACATCTGCACTTGGCCACCACCTCCCAGCGCTGCAAAAGAAACAGGAGTTCGGAACGTTCTGAGAAAACTGATCAAGGAAATGGGGTCAAAGGCCCATCTTATTCCAAGTGTCAAGGGTCATTCTTAGGCACATTTCTGAAGGAGAAGAGACCCAAGAGGGCTGTGCTACGACCTGAAGTTCTCTTTCCAACACCCCAGACTCAGCACATCTGCGCCTCCTGGGAATTGGCTCTCATCTAGACTTCATTCTGCCCTTTTCTGGACTCAAGTTATTTGAATTGGAAAAAAGGCTGCTCAGCCGTGTCGCCTAATTAATAGCCCGGGTCAAAATGCAGTTGCTTGAGACTCACGAGATGCAACCTAAGTTTAGAGTATGAGGTAGTCACTAGTTCTCCACCTAAACAACAGTAGATCTATTCTCTCCAGTCAAATAGGGCAGCTTGGTTTAGATGGCTTGTGACAACCATGATCAGCATTTGTTTAGAGAGGCAAAGCAGGGACGCTATAAATCTAGAACAAGTGTAACGTGAAGAACGGGTAAATATCAAAATTTTAAATGTAAGAAAAATACAAGATCCACTTTTTTGCCCCCGTTTCGTCAAAGTCACTTTGGTGATGATGGCGTCGTAAGGATGAAGCCCTCCCGAAGATGGAAAAAGGAGCTGAAAAGAAGTGAGCAAACTGCTCGATGTGGCATGGAAGCAGCCATCGTTCGCATCTGTGGATCTCCACAATCCAAATCCAGGAAGCGTTATTACAAGAGCACACATTTCTTGGTGTTCTTTTTCGTGACGGGATACAACACTGCTCTGACGGCCTCCGCAAACACCTCCCTGACGCCTTCCTGCAGCAGCGCCGAACATTCCATGTACTTGACAGCCCCGATTTGCTTGGCGAGGGCGTTTCCCTGCTGATGGGTGGTGGGAGCCAAACCCTGCTCCTTCAGCTTCTTCACTGTTTCCGCATCACCCCTCAGGTCCCTCTTGGTGCCCACCAGCAGGATGGGCACATTGGGGCAGTGGTGAGACACCTCGGGGTGCCACTTGTGCCTGACGTTGGCGTGGGAGGAAGGGCTGCCGATGGAGAAGCAGATGATGAAGACGTTGGTCTGAGGATAGGAAAGAGTACGCAGGCGGTCGTACTCCTCCTGGCCGGCCGTGTCCCACAAGTTGAGGCTGACGGTGCGGCCGTCCACGCTCATCTGGGCGCTATAATTGTCAAACACCGTTGGAATGTATTCTTCAGGGAAGGCATTAGTGGTGTATGAGATAAGAAGGCAAGTTTTCCCCACTGCCCCATCGCCAACCACCACACATTTTATGGTCTGCATCCTGCCAACGACCACTGGGGCTGCAGCACCTAAAGGCAAAGGACACCCGGGTAAGCCAAAATTGCTAGTTTTAATTTTATTGTCCTAAACACTGCTCGAAACCCCTAAACCGGAATGCTGACACCGCCCGACGTGTTCTTCAGTCAAGCATTAATAACCAAGAACACAACCGGGCTAGCCAGGGCTAAATTTGCTAATGTCGTAATTTGGGTTGAGCATTGAAAATGGAGGACAGATTCACGCATCGAACAATTAATGATCTCTGAAGGAAACACACAAGCAGGAATGGAAAAGCACTGAGAAGAAAGTCAGACTGTGAACTTGTGATTATTCTCGCTCGGGGATCTCGGTAAGTACGGGCTAGGCGTTCCCCACTGGCGGGTAGCATCTGGCTAAGGAACTAGCGCGTACGATAGCAGCCAAGCTATCCACTTAGCAAACAACTTGAATGAATTTACATCACGCTACCGATTCAAAACGTCTTTTTATTAGCTGAAAACTCCCTCACGGCCCTAGTGTAATATTTTCCGTATCCTAACACTTGTTTTCGACGCCAACATGAGCTTCAACGATGACATTTTAAGGATTTTGTCACTTACCGCCACTTAGCTAGCGTTCTCTTCTGCCTGGTACAGTCAATCACAGCCGCATCCGGGGAGCTGCCCAATACGTAATAGGTGACGTAACAGAATGGTGCAAGCTGGGAAATGTAGTATAGGATTTTTGATAGTTGTTTTGCTTGACGCTAGATGGTAGTGTAGTTACTCGTAAATCGAGAGACGAGTTAAACTTTTAGGTTTGTACGGCCCAAAAATTCTTTGTGTCGCTCACAAACAGCAGTTCTCTAGCGGGAAAAAAATTTGTATCTTAATTAATCACTGGAGCATTGCGATAAAAATGTTCTGTGTTACTGTGGTTAGGAAGTCAGTCAAAAACAGCTTTAGTCATTAATGGTGTACGTACAGTACGTACTTTTTCCTAACTCGGGCAGTATGGGTTCAATTTTCACTCAGTTTTGTGGGAGAGTGTATGTTTCTATATGTACCCTGTGTTTGATATTTCAACAAGGTGAACTGCATGAGCTGAATGTTTGAATTTCAAATGGGGATGATGGAATGAATGGGAAAAGAGTATGCTGCAAGGCGTGAATATTTGGAATTTGTAATGACGTAAAGGCCTACACAGCCTTCACATAATAATTCAACATCAATTTTATAATCCGATATATAATATAATCAATCCATATATAAAGAATCAAGTAAGCAACCAAATGTATTTAAATGCCGTACTCGATATTAATGAGCTTGACAAACAAAAGGAACATGAGGCATCAGGTTCTGTTCAAACCAATGAACAAAAGCAACTAAAAGAGGGATCACTCTGTCTTGCACCACTGGACACCCACTGATGATGTCACTTTGACACACTGAGGTTAAGAGGCTAGTCCTTTGCGACACACCGGACACTCAAGAACAAAAAGTGGCACCACTTTATCGCCCTTCCCAAAAGCCTTTGGCGTCACTGCGGCCTGTGAAGAGAGAGTTCCCACTGGGACTTTAACACCCGCAGTCATGCTCTGCCTCAACCCTTTGCCCCCTTGTTTGGCAGAAGAATCCCGTAACGTCTAAGGCATCGCCATGACGACAGCCGTCTACATGATTAGGGCTACAGAATTGTGTTGAGATGCAACAATGAAGCGCAATTTAGAAGAAATAATGATGGCAAAATGTCAAGAGGATGATGGCAAGGTGCAGAAACATATAGTTCAGGATTCCCAAACGGTGGTGGGAGCAACCAAAGAATAGATTTTTGGCAATTAATGGTTAAAAATTCACCGGACAAATATTTGAATTTTGATGGTAAATGTAGGTTACTGCTTCAGATCGCCGACAGAGAAGGCCTTGACCACCACTAATTAAATTTCTGGAGGAATTGATTTCAGTAATGTCTGGTTTGAGAGTTAACGCCAACCAACAGCAATGAGAAACACATTTGTCCATATCGCCTTCTTTATTCATCCTATTTACATATCACATAATACAGTGAACAGCAAATGCTGTTAAATAAAGTTACGTATTCTTTTGATACAAAATAGGGGGGGGGGGGCTCCATCCTGCCTCTTCAGTTTGTGCACAATAGAAGGATACAAAGTTTGTACCAAGATGGGATGAGAACATTGTATTTTCTTCCAGCAGAGGCCTAGCTCACAGTGTACGAAATAGAAAATGTAATACACTTTAACAAGAGCACAAACTGGACTGATTGGGCACATTGTGGTAATTGAGTTGTATCCTATTGCCTGCAAAGGATACACATGGCAAGACGAGGTAGGGCTTAAGAGGATTTACTCTTCTACTTGTGCATGAGACACATCACTTAATGTGTTGCAATTGATATCAAAATAGATCAGCTACAAACACAAGTCGAAGGTCACGGAACCGATCGTGTACAGAGATAACCAGCTCTGCGTAGACTGAGACAAATGCATCAAATATACTCTTTTCACTTCCACAGTGGCTGAGATGTAGTTGCTCGAAGCATTTTGGAACCAGGAATTCGTGAAGGGGTTTTCGAGGTAGGACAGGTGCCTGTGTTTGTGGTTTTAGTGGTTTTATTCCGGGCTACGGACATAACGGCTGTACGTATGGTCTTAGCTGTGGCAGAAGATGGACTGTGGGCCGGGAGAGCCTTGGCGGTAGTCTGAGTCTCAGAGTTCGGAGCGACTCGTTTTGACACGCGGAGAGGACTTCCTCTGACGAATGCCGACTGGGTCTTGCCTGAGACCTTCTCTGTTGTCGGTCTCTCCGAGGTCCTACGGGCGAGGGGAGACTTTCCAGAAGTCCGTGGCTCATTTGCAGTCTGCGGTCTCTCTCGGGCACTGCCACTGCTTTTGACATCTGAATGAAGTGAGGCAGGCTGCGTGATAGGAGATGAACGCATGGACAAACGTGAGGTCTCTGGGGGGCTTGGGGACGCTATTGGGGGCCTATTTGGAGCCTCAGTTTTGGGGCGTACTCTCGGAACACCTGCGCTATTGGAAGTTTCTGCACGTGACCCGGGTCCTCTCTTAGCCCTGATGCCACCACGTACAGGAACCTTCAAGGCGCGCCTCTCTTCCTTTAACGACGGAGAAGCCGAAGTTTGCGGCTCGACCTCCCTCTCTTTTCTCCACTTGGAGCAAAGGCTCGGCCCTGGTCGCGGGCTGGGGGATGTTGGCGGTGAAAGTGCGTCGTAGGATCGGAGGCCTTTCACAAGAGTGTGGCACTCTAGAGTTTCCCCCACACGGGAGTACGACCTCGCGAGCTCCCGCTCAGGCACATCCGAACTTTCCTCAGGGTGTGACTGGCTGAACTCCGGCAGGCTGGGCGGCATCCAGTTCTCCCCGACAGGTGTCAGGAACCCTTCTGTGTTTAACTGCTTCCTCAAACACTCCTCAGGCTTAGACGTAGCAGCACTTGCGTTGATCCCTCCGTTTAATGACTGCAACTCCACTTTACCTGTAGCTTTTACAGATAAAGGTGATTCTTTCTCAGTTCTCCGATTTCTCAGTGATGTGGCGCGGTTGTCACTATGAAGTATTCCACTCTTAGGCGCAGACTGAGGTTCAGAGCCACCAACTGGACAACCGTTTAATTTATTTTGAAGCAAATTATTCTTCTCTGCTTGGCGCATTCCAAAACTATGTGTCTGACCGGAGTTCTGGCTTTTAGCACAGAGGGAAGGGGTATCTGCGTTTATAGCAGAAGGATTCCGAGAGAACTCACTGTTCTTGCTGGCCTTCTCCTTACACGACATCGCATCCTCTTTTGTTAGTCCACTCGTTTCCGATACCTGCATTTGAAGTGAAATGCTCTCGGACCCGTGTCGCCCAACCGTGAACTCGGGTCCATGTTGCGAATACGATCCAACCAGAGATTCTTGAACGACCTCCATACACCGACTGATTGCCTGGTATTGGCATGACTGACTCTTGTCGCTTTCCAAAAAACTTTCTTGACCAACTGGAGAACAAAAGCCATCCGTTTCTGGAGAGCTACAAAGCACAGTGGACGTCTCGTGGTCGGACGAGCTGTTTGAGTAGCAGCTGACGGCCGTCGGGCTGCTGCCCAGCTCCGGGAAGCTCTTGTCGCTGTGCAGGTAGTGAGAGTGCCTGCGCGTGTCAGAACTTCTCAGGCTGCGACGGCTCCAGGTGTAGCTCAAGTTCTTCTCGAGAAGTCTCTCCAGCTCATCTTGGTTCTCCTGACTGTGACGGTCTCTTGCCAGGCTGTGGCTCAGGTCCAGACCAGTGCAGACAGCCACTGAGCGACGCTTTTCCACCATCTCCCTCTGACGTTCCAGACGTTTCTGCTCCTTCAACTCGCGCTCTGCATTCTCCTATAACAAAAGAGGGAAGTGTGTGGTTAAGTTTGGGACTATTTCCATAGGATAACACATTTGTGCATCTAACCTTGACAGCTTTTTGGAAGCGCTGGCAAAATAAGTCAAAGACCTTGCAGGCCTCCTCTAGTTTAAATGTGCTGTCATCCTCACAGAAAAAATCCACCAATGCTCGACTTGACATCTTCATACCCTCAACCTCATCCTCTGCCTCCTTTAGACGTTCCTCTGTCACCTGCAAGCACAAATAATCGATTTGGGGAAAACTATTGGGTGCTCTGTAATGAGGGCATCAATCAGTGAGTTTTACCTCTAAGAAAGATTGCGCATGCTGCAAAATCTCTCTCTCTGTCAGGACATTTGCTTTCAGCGCCAGGACTCGGCTTTTTAACTTGGATAAATCCTCCAACACAGACTCCTCGCATAACCTGCATTTTCAACAAAGAACATTCAACAGCGTTTTACACCCTAAACCTGACTATCACGATTGACACGGTTATCTTAACCAGCAGGGTCCATTTTCAGAAAGATTTGAAGAACATCTAAATCGATCCTATGTATTACTCAAATCTTAGAATATTCATATTCATTCAGTTGGATCCATGATTTGGGAAGAGACTGACCTAGAGGCGGAGCCAACGTGGCCCAGTTGGCTAGGAAATGACAGTAAACTCTGATCCTTCTTCACAGCTTCCTGTGGAGACAAACAATTATTGTTTCAAATAAAATGTAATTAGCAAATGCTGAAATGCTTACAAAACCACACACGCTGCAAACTACACATACATATGTGGGTATACATTAGGACGAGGAGTTCGGAAAGTGGATGGACGGATCCTGTTTATAGGAAAAGACAAACTCTTACCATCGCTACAAAATGAAGCAGATTCATGCCTGGTTTGTTTGCTTTGGTGTCAGCTAGTTTCAGCAGTGATGAAATTCGGAATCCTGCTGCATTCCCCGAGTATCCACCCTGAGGAATCACACACAAGGTCAGATAAAAACGCAAACGCACAACTCGTGTCAGTTAAAATAAAAAAGAGGGCCACCCACAGCATTCATGTAGTTCCCTGCTTTAAGGACCAAACGGAGGATGGAGTGTAACTCAGGACAGCTCAGCAGTTCTAAGGGAGACATAAAAAAGCAAACTTCTTTTAATAAGCAAATGAGTCTTTAGAATATTCTTGAATATTCTCTTAAAACAAGATCATCTGCATTGTACGTTCTCCACTTACCACCCTGAACTAATTCTATATGGGAGCGTTCAAAAAGGGACCAAGACAAAGATCTTTATAGCGCTAGGCTCGAGTACATAACTCCCCGCTGTTACTTTACCTCTGGCCGCCTCCCTCAGACATCTGGCTGCCACACACAGAGAGGTCAGAGCTGGGTCAAACTCTTGCTGTAGGATCATGGCATCCAAACGAAGGCGAAAACTAATGGAAGGGGAGCAAAACAGTGTGGGGGGGTGCGGATGAGTGAATAGGCACGGATGAGTGATGATGAAGACAAGAAGGCACTCCTGGTCATCACTTAAATAAACACACGTCATTTTAAGAGGAAGCACGTGAGTCACCGGCTACTCAAAACAACCAAAAAAAGCACATTGGTGTAAGGGGGCCATGCTAGGTTTTAGAATCCAAAGCGGGGCTCAGGTGGAGGGAACGTACCTGGGGACTTCCACCAGCAGAAGCATGAAAAGATCAGGCTCTCCAAGCCAGCGACGTTCCCCGCTGAAGCTCCTCAGGCGAGATTCCTGAAAGCGAACAGATGTTGAGAAGAATCCAGCGAACCAGATTGCAGTTTAACGGTCGATCCCAATTTCTTTCACCATCGTTAGACCACATCATACGATTCAGTGTAACAGTAAACTTTTTGATCATCCTAACCAGAGCCAGATGATGAGTAGTGTGTGTGTGGGGGGGTGACAATACCTCCTCATTGTCGGGGAGCAGCTTGCTGAGCTCCGTCAGTTTCTCTGCTCCGTAACGGTCCCCGGCTCCGTGCCTGATATCCTCAACTATCTCCTTCGCCGGCCTGTGGAAAAAATAACACAGCAAATGCGCTATGAGTATGACATCATGCAGGCAATGGGCCAACCAGACTTGCAACGGTTTCATTCTCCAACGCCCTCCTCTTTGTTTTTCACATCATCACGAGATAATGAGGCTTTTCCATTTTCTTATCAGTCAACGTTTGGGGGAGGGAGGCTGTTGGGTGACGGCAAACTGCAAACGTGTGTGTCTATCGTGCATAATGTGTCTGGAGTTTCTGAAGAAATTGATCTTCTTGACTTGTGGCTGTCTCACCCAAGTGGCACAGCTCATCTTTTCCTCTAGAAGTTTTCCGCTTACCCTCATTTTACAGCCAATCACATACTGCAACCGTCAGCACTGGTTTGATTTCAAATATTTGCCATATAAGCTTGACATTTTATAACACAGTTCACCACACAAATTCATATACTTTACAAAGATCACAATTATATTTTAGTGAGGATTTGGAGAAAGTCGAGGCAGTTTGCACATGACCCGAAATTGCCACTTTCTCATGTAGGCCAACTTCTTGAGAGCACTTCACATCTGTTCCAGTTATTTTCCATTTGTGGTACAGAAGCTTTTGGTGTGCATAACATTTGCTGATTTCAAAAAATGCCTCAGGACTTGGCTCATAGTCTTCTTATCTAATGAGATTTTTTTTATATCAAACTTTATTACATGTGCCAATGAGAATAAGATATCAAAAGTTGTTCTTTGTCAAGAATCATTATTTATAGTTCTTGTTGATCTCATTAGATACTGCCTTAGGTGCACTTGGAGTGTATTTGGGTGACGTTTGCTCCCAGGCACTCAACAACAAACAAACTGGCAAAAACTAGGTGATGCCGCATTTCAACAGAAGCTTCATCTCCAATGACAAGTCAAGAAAGATCTGGATCAGACAAATGAGTTAGCATAAAGAAGCTCTTTTCTCATTTGGGATCATCAACATGTCTCGACAAATCCAGGTTCGAATTGACATGTTGCTCCGTCTACTCTACAGAAAGTCAACTTTTGTACAAAAACTGTATTATAACCCCCCCACGCAAAACATAAGGACCATAGATGTCTTATGAGGTCTCTCATAGTCTGGGGTCATCTTAACAGGAGAGCCTCTGGAGGGGCCTGAGCAGGTGTCAACTCTGACTCCCAAGCGTTAAACGTGGACACTTAAGGACATCCAGTCCATCTGTTAGGAGAGGAGCACCTGTGCCCCTGCAATATCTATCGACAGGAACACACCCATGACACTCACACCGCCCCCTCTCCCTTCAATCATCTGACACCAACGCCATGCTGTTTGATTTATGACTGTGCAAGTCAAGTGTTGTTCCCCTTGGGCGCAATTGAACATGTCTGTTTCCTGCACTACTTTCTCGCGACTAGATTGGACTAGACCTTAAGTAAAGGATGTAGTTTTAGTAGCATACTGCAGACACAGAAGAAATTATACATGAGTTTGATAGTTCTGATTCTAGGTAAGAAGAAAAGGGCTTACATTTTGAACTGGCGAAGAAATATTCCAATGTTCATACTGCGTTTAGAGTCCAGTAAGGAGATCTGTAAATTGAAAGTTGTGGTAAAATGAGCACAATCATACAATAAAAATCTTAGTTGCTGGAACTAGTTGGGTTGTCTTCTTGATTCACTTGGTGGGTTAGCTGTGGATTTTGAGCAGATTGGGTTACTTTTACTCAAGGTTGGGTTGAATATTTTGACCCAGCTGATTGGCTTGAAGATTGAATTTGGGGATGTTAAAAATCTGAAGCTGGTTGCCATTTCTGACATTGTTGTGAATTTAAGGAAATTGAATGTGACATTTTGATACGGGGGTCAGGGTTCAAATGTTATAATTTTTTTCCACCACAGCTGTACTTACAAAATTGTATTGGTATAGTTACCCCCTGTTTGATCTAAATCTTTGCCCAACATGCTGGGTCATATCCTCAACCCAATGCGGTGGGCAACCCAGCATTGGTTCTGCCCCATTTGAGTTTTGGATGACTTTGGGTTACTTTTGACCCAGCTTTTAAGAGTAAATGCACTGACCTCTTCTGGGCTGTCCTGAGGAGTTCTACAGCGAAATAGACCAGACCGTCGTCTCAAAGTGTTGCTCCTGTCCTCGGGCTTACTGTCCTTCTGGCCAAAGAGCTCGTCCAGAGAATGCAGATCTATGGGGAACTCGTCCTCTCCCGGGCCTGCACCACTCCACACGCTCTTCCTCCCCTCTACCTTCTCTTTGGGGATACGCTCCCAGTTGAGCTTCCTCAGCCGGCTTCGACGAGCGCTGTCCGTCCGGCTGAAATGCGATGAGGAGGCGGGTGGAGGTGGTGGAGGAGGCGGAGGGGGAGGTGGCGGTGGAGGTGCCGGGACAGGCACCGCCACCGTGCATGAATCCATGACTTTCACTGGATCGTCCGGGATAGGAGGCAGTGTTCCATGAAAGGCACGAGATTCCTTGACGGTGAGAGTCAGGTTGATAAGCATCTAATTGGTTGGAGATATCTTTCCAAATTCGAAGGTCTACTGGCCTACACAAAAACAACAAAAATTACATCTCAGGCAATATTGAGTGCATAAATAAAATGACCTCAACTTACTACAAACTCATCTTCCCTTCCATTAGTACTTTGGACTTGAATCACAACCTCTGCTTCAACTTTCCATGCAAATTTGTGACTTATTTAAGGCAGGGAAAGTTTATGCTGATATGACTTCTGCACAGTAAGCTGTTTGAACTGCTTGTCCCGTCCTGTTCTACTCACACGCATCATGCTTACACACCCCCAGCGTGCACCGATCCCTTCTAATTAGAATAGATGGAGACACTACAGGGATGGAGAGTGATGTAATTCTAACCACACAAAAAAAAGCACAGGGTGTAGACTTGACTTTTTATTTTTTTTTCCGCCTCGTTATGAGAGGTTAACGGCGCAAAACTGGCTGCACACACTTGTACCGGCAGGTTTAAGCAGGATTAGTAATGCAATTAAGGTATGACTCAGAAGTTTCAGCAAGCTGGTTCAAAGACGACGTCTTAATCACAACGCGATGTTTGGACATAAATACTGCGTGACATTTTAATTTGAAAGAAAATGAGAACTTATGGGAAACTTTTTAAGTCTTCCACCGCCTCAGCTCATTGTGCGAAGATTCTCGCTCTGTAATTTAATTTATACATGAACACAATTAATAACGCACGCACACTCCAAATGGTGTAATGACACATTTGTGAGTAATTTGAAAGCGCATTGTAAATTTCTGCTATTTAAACTTTCCCCCCCAAGTTTATTCTAGGATGAAATGCAGTGATAAAAATATTCCGATATTAGGATGCGTTACTGTGAGCCCAGTCAAGCGCTCACTTACCTGATATGATCGAGCGAGCAAACGACTCCAAGAGGTAAATAAACACTTCAATTAAACATTTTACTCCCGCTTTTGTTTCTTCTTCGTCCCGGTGATCTGACAACAGTTCCACCCGCTGTAGTCAACTCGATAAGTAGGAGAACCGAAAAGTTGTCTTGGACGCGCAGGCGCGCTCACGCTCTGAAGCTGATGCCTTGATTGTGTCCTCCCATTCTTTCCCATGGGAGGCGGATTTAGGGGTTGTCAAGGTGGGAGTCAGCTTCACTCAACTTTGGTCCACATCTACTGTTTTGTTTTTGAGTTTGGCAGTGATTTGAGCACTTGGTCAAAATCATACTGAAAGTCCATAAATTTTACTTACACCCCCCTCTAAAAAAACAGCGCTATCCTAGAGCAGTATTTATTCTGAAATAGTGGCAGGTTTGAGATCACTCCCAATGTGCAGGGGAAATCCGTTGAGCATTAAGGACCAAATAATATTTGAGTTGTTACCAGCCATCCATCCTGTTCTGCTGCTTATCCTGTGGTCATAAGTGGAGCCCATCCCAACTGACTGAGGCAAGAGGTGGAGTACATCCTGGACTTGTCACCAGTCAGTGGCAGGGCACATATAGACAAGCAAGCATTCACATTTACATTCACATTATTTAACCTATAAAGCACACGTTTGGAATATGGAATATAGCCTCTGGGGTTACAGGAGAAAACCCACAAAACACAGGGACAGCATGTAAACCCATTAAAAATGCAGAGCTTTTTAAATGTGCAGATGACATATAGCATCAACATCCTTTTTCCCCTAAAAAAAACATATTTCAAAAATGTCACTGCTAATAAGAACAGAAAATATCACACCAGTTATGAATGTCAGCTGGGATTTGTACCCGTAATCGAGGACAAGCACTATTAAAAAAATGTAATGATACATGTCAATGGCAGTGAAAAGGCTTGATTCATTAATCCCCACCAAATCTGTGTCTATTTCAAGTTTTATGTTCACTCTACCTAAAATTTTGGAATGTAATCGCAGGGTCAACAGACAAACCACCAATACTGTATAATGTATATTATGTTGACACTTAAGCCTCTGCTCTCTCTGAAGCAAGACTGTGATCTCCACCCAGTGCCGAAGGCCTTGATCAAGCTACGAAACGTATCCTATTGAGAACCTGAGAGCAGCAGCGGATGGCTCTCAGACGAGACAACTGATTTCCATACATCCGTCAGTTGGGGGAAAAAAAAGATATCATGGGTGAAAGCCAAGAGGCTAGAAGTAGTACTGTGGTGCTGAAATGGCCCAGGTGCTGGCAGACCTGTTCCCACAATGACCTTTCGTCGGAGGTGCGACAGCATAGGTAGCCTCGTTCACAGGCACGCACTGACAAGTCGCTGTCATCGCCTCATGGTCCGCGGTAATTAGGAGGTTATGACCCCGCAGAACTGCCCATTGTTGTTGCTGTGCGCCAGGGCATGGTTGTAGCGTACCCATGCCAGAACAAACCTCTCTCAGGAAACTTCATTTTCTATTCACTCGCTCACATCCCAGCGTACAGTGCAGTTCTCAGCGTACAAGGAAATGCCGCTGTTGAGAGAGAACTGCTTTATAGTTCATGCAGAGCCTAAACAAGCCTGAGAATTTTTACTTTCAATTTCAGCACTCATTTAATTGACATGGTGGCAGAGATCAGCAGATATTGAGGGACTAACTTGGCATCCATCGCTTGTCTCACCAGGACGGTCCAAACTGCAGGAAGACGAAACAATCTGCAACGTGTTTACAGGCCCTCTTTGCGTAACAGTCAGCTTCACTGCACGTGCTTCCATTATTTAGCGAATGGATGTGCATGAAGGTGTTCACGTGTGAGATTTCGATGGGAGTCTCACGTTTTTTGACCAATTCCAAGTCATTAAACTTTGGGAGTATTGTGGAGGCCCAGCTCTCGAAACTCCTGAAGTGCTGCACAAAAGGGAAACTATTGCCCTTGTCCATGACTGTACTGTATACACTGGCGGAGCTTGAGGGGGGCCTGGGGGCACTGCCCCCCTGGAATATCCTTCAACCCCCCCCCCAGGTGCCAGGTCAGATAATTGACTTTGGGCATTTTCAGGGATTTTTTCCCCCCTGTCCTTCATATGGCGCACATAAAGAATGTTTATCAGCATTTTCTGAAGAATTTCTGGTGTTTGTAAAAGGAAAAAATATGTTTGTGCGAACCTCCTGATATACCTTTGCCCCCCATGACCCCCCGTAGGAAAAAAAATCTTAGCTCCGCCAGTGACTGCACACACACATTATCACAATACAAAATTTACTTTTCTATTGTGATGTCACACAAATACAATGCTGGAAACAACCAGGATGTGAAGAAATCCATTGATCATCAATCCTGGTGCCCCATTTACATGCGGTGTAAACGAGACTGTAAAATTGAAAGTATTGATATTGCAATATGTGATTATCATGCCTTCCAGGTTTTGTGGTAGCGTAAATAGGTCAGTGTAACTATGTTTGTGGGCTGTGGTATATTTTTAAACAGCTTGTATGAGAAAACACCCAACCACCTGGGTCTGATCTGGGACTGGGACGGTGAGTCTGGTGGTGGTGGGGGGTGTTCTTCTTAATGAAATCCAGATTCCTTAGATGTGCACTCACGTGCAGTTATGGTCTGACAACGATCTCTGGACTTGGTCTGACCACAAGCCTGAAAAAAAAGGCAAGCAAGAGATACATAGACATTGAAGCGGGTCAGTTTTCTTTTCCTTTAATTCTACACTCCCACACAATAAATGTCTCTAAATCTCCAGAATTTGCATGAGTCAACCCCAATGCTGCTAACTATACATGAAAACCTCAAGGCGATTTCTCACACCGTTTGCTGCTGTGCGGGGGTTCACAGACGATGATATAAACATCATGGAGACGGCGAGATTAGAGACCATGAGTCAGGATTTGAGACATCATAAAAAGCTTCCTTGCTACATATTTGTCTCAACCCTTGGTGTTTAATGTGAGGTACTTTGTCTCAGCCCCAGTGTTCCGGGAGAAGGCCGGAAAAGCAACGATGATTTCGAGAAGCTCTTGGCACTTACTCATCATCAAATCTTATTGTGCTGAGTTCATCCCTATTCTGCTCTTAATCACTTGATAATTTACTAAAGGGGGTACATAACCTACCCATTTGTAATCATAACCGATTTTCAAGATGTGAGAGATACCGCAGATGAAATGGAAACTTTTTGGAATGTGCAACGCAGCACACCGCATCGGGCTTGTATTAGTTTAAGACTTTTCATAATAGTTGGATTTTATTTGATCAACACAAATATTTTAAAATTTTGGTTTGAGTTATTTGCTTAATATTCATTAACTGTAATAGATTGTAGTAGATACCAAGTCAGTATCGTGCCGCAGTACATCCATGCTGCCGAAAATAAACACAAAAAGTTTGGCTAAGTGTTTGCTTATTTTGTAACTACAAGGAAGTGCAATCTTTTCTCGTTATTTTTGCTGTGATGGCAAACTGAGGAGGCAGATTGCGTGTGTCACAATTAATTTGCCTATTTGTGATTCTAAGGTCAATTGAGAAAGCAGGATAAGGTTTCTTTTGTGCTTTTATCGCCTGTCCCGAGTGACTATTTGAAGCTTTGCAATATTACCCAAGTGTAGCATAGCATTTTAGCATTGGATGTGAGGGAGTGGCTCTTGTGTTCCTTTTTGTTTTGCTTCAAAATGGGATTCCCCAAAGATGCCAGGGTACTTTTGGTCAGTTGTTCTTAGTTATTGTGTGTTGTTTGCGAGTTGAAATTAAACTCAGCGGGTGACAAGGACACAGAGGTGCTTGCGGTCAATTGTCCTTGGGGGTTGCTTTTGAGTGTTTGTCTTTGCACATCTGGCCACAAGGGCCACTTCCGACTCCAATTAGGATTTCCTGAGACTCAATAAAGGAGATTATTGGTCTGCAAAAACACCAGCTCAGACTCGGCCGCCTTCCTGCCCCGGCTGCTACGCTCATTACACCAAAGAGGAAAACAGTTGCACTTCACTAGCAGCTTACAATGAGGCAAAGACACCCAGCAGAAGCAAATCAGCCACTTTTTCCTCACTTTTAGCAATTTGTTTGATGTGTGAATCGAAATGTTTCAACGACGTCAGTGAAGCATCGCTTCTACTACATTTCCATCACAGTGAATGACAATTGTGTGTATACTGAGCCGTGGTTGGGCACAAAGCCTAGAAGCAAGCGGCAGGGGAGCTGGGCTGAGTTGATTGGGGGTCCAGAGAGGCTGCATGTGTGGCAAGAGTGATCACACAGTTAATATTCAAAGGACCCGGGTGGGTTGTAAAGAAGCGACTAAATAGAGGTTGACAAAGCGCATCGTGCAAATAAAGGCTTTTCCCGAGTAGGCTGTGTATGTAGTGCAAAGCGTATAGTGAACTGCAAGGCTTTGCTGGGGTGGTCATGTATGAAGTCGATTGTGAGTTCTTAAAACAGGTTCGCCTCCTTTCTCACCCGTTTGTAAAACCAGCCCACAGTCCCATTACATGTTTGTAGTTTAAAAAAAGGTTTGTTGACCTGAAATGAAACCTGATTTAAGTTCATTTCCCCTAATACATGCCTCTGAGCCCTATTTATTGACCTCCACGATGATCGAAATGTACGTGCTTCATGTTGAGTAAATCGGTGCATATTCCGTGATGCATAGCACACAGTCATAGTTACTTCAACCATCTAAAACCTAATTATTCCCCCACGCTTCTTGATGCCAACCAGTGATGTCATCCACAGAAAGAGACAGTGGGAATACTGGCTGCATGCCCGAGGTCGGCTTTGCTCGCAGAGGAGATGGGACCTTTTTGTTTTTAACCTTTCAACAAGCACTTTATTGGTTATGTGTCCTGGAAGTCACATTTGGGGTTTTAAAAACATATCTCAAAGAGAGTTAAACAACATATATTGAATTAATACAAAAATCAAATATATATTAAGTATAGAAAAAAAAATCCATTTTAGACCCGCAAAGTAAAATAAAAATGTAGCATTTGGTCTTGGAAAATTAACTTAACCGCTCTACTGAACATTACGCAACCTCCTCGCTGCCCACCTGGCCAGCTTGACAGCATTTAGACTACATTTAGGGTAATAGCAGACAAACACAGAAGACGTGAGGGCCAAGGACTCCCTCCGGGATCCCCCTTGCCGCTCCACTCAGTCGCTCATTTCCACATGCATTCACTGGGCTCGCACTCAAACCTATTCATTCATACCAAATGTTGCATAACAATGCTGCCTGTCCTTTGCTAAAGCTTGGGGGATGCTAACATGGCACCCTTGCATCCCCCAAACTAAAGACTCCAGAATATGGACTGAATGTGAGTGCTGAATAGGTATTTCTTTTTAACACATGTGCTCTGGCTCCAGCGACCAGTCCAGGGCGTACACACCTTCCACGCAAAGTCATTTGAGATAGGCTCTAGTACACCTGCAACTTTAATGAGGGCAAATTTCATAATAAAAGGACAAATGTATATTAAAACGATGCATATATTTACAAACATTTTATTTCTCCAAATACTTTTGAGCTCTAGGAAATCAAGGTAACATGCATTGATGACTATAAATCGTCAATACTATACGTATTTTAATGATAGACTGATTTTTTTTCCTGATCCATTGTGATGGTGTATTTAGTAGATATATGGTTGTTGAAACAGAACAATCTATGAAACCCACTAATATCTTTGTGCACATATCCGGCTGTACCCTTTTTCTATTCTTCAATAAGATAACTTTCCTAGCTGCATCCTGCTGATATTCTGAGATGTCAGCCTTCTCTTCTTGGCAGGAGAGTGCACTTTCCAAACTTATTGGGCTCGTGTTTCAGTGACATATTTTGGAGAGCAAAATAATAAGTAAATGTAGGTCAGATAAATGGGAGGACAACACAAGCTTTTCTCTCTCTCTCTCTCTCTCTCTTTGGAACTGACGCACAAGACCATTCTCTGTCCCTTACGCACAGGGCAATGACATGTTTGGCAGAGGAAGCAAAGGGGGAAAAAAAACAAAAGAATGAGTGACAATTACAAAATTTTGATCGCCCTTTGAGCCATTTGGTCCAAACGGGTGGGATGAATTGTTGCTAGACTGTGCGAAAAAAAAAAAAGACAGCGCTCCATAGTCAAGCTTATTGAAACGAAGCAGGCCTCCACGCAGTTATACCACTTTACCGCTTTAGAAGCGCTGCAATCGCCTTCAATTAGCATTATTATCCACCATGACTTCCCATCACGCTCTCCGAGCCATTATGAACCACTCAACCTTGAGAGGATCTAAAGAACTCAACAAGAGGCTCAAGGAAAGCCTCAATAATAGTTGAGTGATGTTGACAAATTCAAAGCAAAAAAACGGTCTTGTGTATCATGTGCGACTGTAATTCAAAGCATGTTTATCAAGATGAAAACACAAATGAAAAGTTAAAATGAAGTCAATGTTTCCCATCATATCCTCAAAGCTTGCTTTTGATGTTAATAGTTATTCTTTTATATCCTATTAGCACATGCGATATTTTCAATCTGTAAAGTATTTTAACGTGCCTTATCTTGTCATTGCCATCCGTTTATGTTTATTCTGTGTATGGGAGACTCGGGTACATACTAGACCTGAGAACCTCGAGGTTAAACAGAACAAGGTATTGATGTTTATTCCTCACATGTATGCCACAGCAGCCTCTGGCAAAGTGTTGTAAAAACTCTGGATGAGCTTGAAAGGAAACAGACTAAATGGATTATCTTGCATTGCCCCTGAAACACAACCAGAGAGAGGAGAACCAGATCCAGGACAAGACAGGGACACGGAAAGAAAGCAAACTAGATTAAGTAAAGAGAAACGCTCTAAAATATGCGCATTGAATCCCTAGAGGCCAATATTTTGTTTGAAAAGCCCTGATTGTTGAGGTCAAAGGTCTCAGGTTAGACTTGGAGGTTATCAGCGTTGGTTTGAGGTTAACTAAAGTCTGAGTAGATGGGCACTTCTTCAGTCAGATGGATTAACCCAGTGAAGGTATTCAGGTATTAAAACCGGTGACCAGTTGAACCCTCCAAATACAAACATGCGCATTTTTGTGTGCAACTTCACTCGTATCTCTTGTTGCTGCAGGGTGGGGCTCGCCGGGGCGTGCGAGAGGAAGTCAGCAGGGAGCAGAGGTGTTGAAGCCCGTCATCCTGTTGTCACCACTCACACCTGTCTGCTGTTGACAGTAGAGTGTAAAGAGTTAATTGGAACATGTTGATGTATATGTGTTTATTGAGTCTAACGGGCCCAGTTAATCACATACTAACCAGAATAAAATGAGTTATTTGTGACAGACCCTGATGAAGCGAGAGCAGATACTACAGTCCCCCCCCCCCACCACCACCACCACACACACACACACACACACACACACACACTCATATGAATGGGAAAACCCGTGTTTGACGCCTCCCTCATTGAGCATGCTGGGGGTGGACTATGGCACATTCTAAATGTTCCTCCAACTGTGACCTGAGCAAGACATGGAGGAGGAGGGGATGCGGGGGCTGTGTTTAAAAGAAAACTTTCATCCCTCTTTGGCACATTTCCCAAAAAGTGTTTGCCTGGTATACTCGCCTTATTTTTGTGCAGGCAGCATGGGTTCTATCTTCTCTCAGTGACAGTCTGAATGGTTGTCTCGATCATACGAGACTCAAAATAACTTTTCTTTGCAAAGCAATTTTACTCATCAATGAATTCATTTGAGAAGCAACTTTGAGAAGCAATTTTTCAAAAACTGAAGCTAGGGTTTTAGTAAATAATAAAAGTTGTAACATTAAGAATGTAATTTTATATGGTGCAATCAACAGTTTTATTTCTTAAATTCCTATTGTACATAACTTTTGTCTCTGAACATTTTTGGTGGGGCAATGAAATTCTAAAAGCTAAATTAATTTTAAAAAAATACATAAGATGGACTGCGACGTAACATTTGTTGTGTAAACCTCAAAAGTCAAAATCAAAACTCAGGCCTCAAAAACAGACAGATAAACTTAAATTTAACAATAACTCCTCCCGGCGATGCCTCGCTCTCACCAGGGATATGGTCAAGCATAAACAAAACACATTTTATTACTTGAATAGTGCCAATGTTGGCATCAAAATAGACTGGGAAGCTACTAAGTGGCACAACAGAGCTGGGTGGTCCTGGGGCATGGGTCCAGCACACTAGGGATTTTCCTGGCATGTATCATTTACCGACATATAATATAGATTTTTAAACTGGGTTGTATTTAAATATGCAATTGTGGGACGACGATGTCAAAGGTCAGGCCCTCGTCCACTCCCTCAATGACCCTCACTTCTGGATCTAGAACTTTTATTGCCCTGTCTGCTTCCTGGATGGACCCTGGAGGGAATAATTCTTATGTGTGGACCTGCCAGTGCTTTCGAGGGGAAGCTGGAGCCCATCACGGTGTTTATTGTCTCCTCGCAACTTGTTAGAACATTTATTTATTGCAAATGCATGTTGATTTCAGTCATGCAGTAATTATACGGATAACCCCCTCTAAATCTTATCTAAGCATAGCTGAGCCAAGGGAAGTTCCTGAACTTGGACACAGTTTTGAGTTCACATTGTTTTCACTTTTCAGTCATACAGTCAGCAAGACAAAAGTGTCCTCGGTTCCTGTAATTGTTTTCCCCAGAGATAGCACAGAAGGGATGTAATCGTGTGAATCTGCAAGATTGCAGGAATCCAAACAAAAATCTGCAAGGTAACTTTTCTAGATGTTGCAACATGGATAGAACTGTCAAATGGGCTTTAACACAAAGTAACATAAGAGAGCCTGCATGGACTAAATGGCAATAACCTCTGCTGGCTTCCTATGACCCCAATGACCTAAGCACCGGACAGCTGTGCTTGAATGCAATCCCGCGCTCTGCCCCCCCCCCCACCACGCCCGTTTGTGTAATCACTATTTGAGTCCAGACAAAAGCATAATGCACACTAAAAGTCAATCTTGCCTTACTCTGTCTCACAAAGAAAAAGTATCAGCCAAAGTTATAAATTAATCCGAAATTCCTATTTGGCGTTGTATGTACGCATGAATTATTGCTGCACTTTGCTATACTCCATTATGAGTGTGTTGCGTCTATTGCCTCTTGTTTTATTGCCCCCGCTGCCGAGAGGAGGGGATGTAGTGGTCAACTGGCTGCAGTCACACCTTTTCCTCCCAATTCCTTCCCTGTTCCTGTCACAGTCACTGTGGTCCGGCCCATTTCCGATTTGGCCACTTATGCGCAGATAACGAACAACTCCATTTGCCCTGATATGACCTCAGGTCAAATTTTGGGGTTAAAATTTTCAATCGGTTTCACAATGTTTTATCGACATTTAAAATATGAGAAAAACTAGTTGTGCAAATGGACTCAAGGCGAGTCCCAATTTCCGCTGTATTTCTGTGACTGTGTGAATCATATAAACAGGATACCTGGAAAGGAAAAGAACTGGGTGGGAAAAGACAGATATGATTTAAACTGTTCAAACAACTGCATGAGTAAATAATTGTACAGTATAACAATTGTCCAGAGGAACAAGCAAATGATTTTGTAAGCCTGTTGATGTCCGCTTCACTTGCTACAACCGATGATAGTAAATGACAGAATTAAGTTAGTTATAAAACACCAAAGATAGAAAAACAACTCTGGGTCACTTATGATCCATAAAGCTTATCTTTTCAAAGAAGTCCTAATCCTTTAGTGTGACATAGTGTGCTGTTATATAACTTGAGCCTGCATCAATAAGACAGGAAGAGAATAGTTCTCACACGAACACGAAGACCGTAACTAATTACTTTTGATGTAAGAACTGTCAACCTGTAGCCTACTGAGATTGACGTAGTTCCACCACACCTTCTTCTTTGCAAGTGGTTTTAGGATGATACAGCAGTGTACTGTAGTCACAGTCCAATAAGATCCTGTTGAGTTTCTACTCTCTGGTGGTGACCTTCTTTCCAGACAAAAAGTTCCCCTCACCATGACTGACTCACAAGGTAGGGCCTATTATGCAACCCGTGGGCGGAGAGGGGCACCAGGAGGGGAGTGGGGTCAGTGACGGATGATCCATTTTTCTGGATAAACGGCTCCACAAAGTGTTTTCCCCTCATGCAACACTAGTCCTATTTGCTCAGGGCTGGCCATGGTTCAATTACTGTAGGCTGGTGGGGAAGGCCACTTGAAAGCTAAGTGTGATGGGCAGAAGGCGAGCACTGCAAAGTGCGACTGATTGTTTTGGTGGAAGAGGGCCGAGCCCAACAAGGAAACATCTTTTTAACTCCCAGTACAGTATGACGGACAGCATGTTCCCTGAACGTACTGTTTACAGTATAATTATTCACGTAAAACTGAATATTTCATAAGTGTTTTTATTTCAAGGACTGTTCCACTTCCATTATGATGTGATGTCATATGTTTGCTCTTGCAATTTTAAAACATCTATCTAATAACATGTATTTGAGTATCAGTCAATTTGGAGGAAACAACATTCTGATTGACTTAATCTTGAGCATTTTGTCATTATTATTGCTTCAAACAACTAAAGTTATTTTCTCCTGTGCCATTGTCATTTTGTCCTGCAATATTTTTTAAAACAATAAACATAAGCCCGAAGATTGGCCTGGGGTGCGACTGACTGTGCTGCTATGAACAACAAAATTTAAACAACATGGAATTAGGGCTACAAATGAAAACAGACTTCAAAATACAATAAGCACATGAAATAGACATGGAATCAACAACTTCCACAATGTCCTTCATAAAGCAAGTCTATTATGCAACAGAATTAAAGATTGATGAATAGATTAAACTACAAGTTGATGAAAAAGCATAAGCAACCAATAATCAGGAAAAAAAAAGTCTAATCAAATGATTCTTGTGTTTTGACCAGTGTACAACGTACCCCCATAAAGGAACACAAGGAATACTCCATCCTGCCTGGGGGACTTGATCTACTTTAATCACCCCTACCCCAGACATACCGTCTCCGGGATTGTACGCCACCTAAATGCTCCCTCGGGTGGATCTAAATGAGATCTGGCAAAGTGCGGATAAGTCGACTTTTCTACCTGAAGAAAATATTCTACATGTGAGATAGAATCTTATCCCCGTTGGGGGAGGCCACTGTTTATATTAAAACGCTGTCGTAAGTAAGCATGTCTGTGGTTAGGATATTATTCCAAAACAGGGAGTGTGTGTGTGTGACGCACTGCTTTCCAGGAGCCGGAAGCTGCAAAAAAGGCCAAGTCAGACATCAGTGCTGTCATAGCCGGAAGACATTCTACCGTAGGAGTGAAAAGAGCAGGTTTGGAGAGTCATGTCAATCATTCGGTGTAATTGATAGCAGAGGCTTAAGAGCTGCTGTCACCATTAGTGTCACTGGGTCCTCCGTTATCTTCCAAAACAGAAGAGAGGGAGAAAAGCGAAGCAACAAGGTTCATGAAGGCATGATGAATGACACGAGATGGAATGTTGAGATTTACAGAAACAGCAGACAGACCTCGACACCTCTGAACTGAAATTTGACCTATTCTGCTTTTGTTGACAGACACTGAGTTAAAACGGTCACTGGCCCATGGAAGCTTAAAGGAGCTGTATCAAGCTATTTTAAGCTTCCCACTGTTGATTATTGCCATATAGATATGCTTGTGTATTAACTTTGGCAAAATGGCAATTTCTAATGATTTTTTTTTATTATTTTGGTGGCTATTTTTCTTATCTAGCAGTAAAACGCCTTGTTCACTAAAACCTCTCCTCCCCTGCAGCCCACTGACAGTTTGTCGATAGAATCAAGGTGCGTTCAATGACGCTCATAAAGTAGGACCTTTCAAAAGTTAAAAAATAATTTTATGCACTGTATAGCAACAACTCATACTTGAGCACACTGCCGGCACGTCACCACCAGCGTGAGTGCCACACTTTCTTATATAAGAAATCAGATCTTACAAATCAAGTACTATAAAGGAATATTTTTCATAAAGCATAAATAATGGGAAAGTCCCACAAATTTCAACACAAATCTGTGTTCTTTTTTTACCCAAACTTCAAATAGTCAAGCTGTTTACAGGGGTGCATAGTTTGTACGTTCTGACACGACTTCTAAGGACAAAATATGCAGCTGTAAAACATCAGTGCAGCTGACAAATGTTTCAAATAAAGGCCCAGAACTTGAATCAAACCGCTACAGATGATTAACATGTCTGGGAGACATCAAATTATTCTGTAAGAAAGTCTTGCCAAAATAAGTCTGAAATGCAAACAAACATAAGCACTATGAACTGCATGTTGATATGCACCACTATTAGAAGCTCTGCTGATTTAGTCTCTGTTGTGCACCACAAAGTTGAGCGGACCTCACACCAGCATTGAAACTTTAAAACAGGCAGGCAGATACACAGATAGTTTTTTTTTTTTTTATTTAGAATTTTTCTTGATGAGTCCGCATCATTTGCAGTGCTGTCACACAGCTGTCATTGTTCAGTAGCCTACTACAGTACTAAGAGTACCCTTACATTGTGTAAAGACTGTCTGTACTTATGTTACGTTCTAAATGTTCTTTTTGTTATAATTTCCTTATTACTGCAAAACTGGTGTGGTTCATATTTCTGGAGACAAATTCCTGGTGTATTTTGACATACTTAGGCAATAAAGATGATTCAGATTCTGTTCAAAAAAATGATTCGATATCTAGCTTGATATAAGGTGTATGGTACAATTCAAGAATTTTATGTACCACTTCTAGAGCATGATTCGGAGCCTCTCCGAGCTGACTTGAGGTGAGACGTACTGGACTGGTCGACATATGCTACCACAAGCAAAAAAAATATTTTTTGAGAACAGGTTCATCAATCATGAATGCCTAACCCCCAAACGTCTTTGTAAATTAAGACGAATTAGTGAATAGACCCAATTTTATGTCATGAGTCTCCATGGTGTAATATATCTAAGGAACAAACTCTCTCAACTCTCAAGCCACTGTATTCACATATCAATTAAAGCAGTTTTAAATAATGTGGGTCATCATGCTGTTTTTGGTCTCTATCTAATGAGTTGAAATTAAGGCCACCCTTTGAGCAGCAGCAATTAAGCGCTTGAGATTTTCAGACAATGTTATGAACGATGTTATTTTAATAACAACCAGTTTAAAGTGACCAGTGAGCTACTGAACTACTTGCTCTCACGTGTTTCCAAAAATAGCCCGTGTGAACGAAAGTAGGGTTTGTTGCGGAGAGCTCTCACCGACCCTTTAGATGTGATCACCCCCTCGATTCCTTGCACAAAGATAAAGCACGTCAGATGCAATCGTCACATACAGTCCACATGACATCATCGGGTGAGAGCAAAAGAGAGGAACGTGTGGAAAGAGTACACAATCCCCCGAAGCCTTCGCATGCTTTGAGCTCACACAGCAAATTCAATGGGGATAATGATGTCTGCTACTTTCCCACTGGGGAACAATGTGGGAAAAATGGGGTGCAGAAAGCAGAAACCCCTTTTGAAAATATACAAGGAAGAATGACTGCACGTGTCTTATGTCTGACACTTACTAACATGTGAGTTGAAGAAAAACTGAAGTGAAGCAAGGATCAAATAAATGTCAGCATTTAGGGTTGTAGTTGACTTAAATGCAGAAGTCTTCAGAGTTGGGGTGAACTTTACATGTGAACTTGTTTGACCTCTTAATGTTTGAACATTTTGCACATTTGTTCTAGTAATTTTTCACACTTTGCACAGGTGCCCAATCCATGAAAATTCCAAAGGATGTCTTTTTATCTCTTAATATCCATTGATCTGAAGCAATACTGTACAATTGGTCTTCTGTCCCGACATGGAAAGGTTAGAAGGTAAATATGATCTTCTCAAGAAGGGACACTTTTGTGGTATTGTTTTATGGCATAACGTGTGTTTCGTGTGAATGCTTACTGTCATTGCGACATTAATTATTTCATGAACCGTGCACAATAAAGTAGTTGCAGATGATTCAGGAATTTCATGACTTATGTGGCAGGCCACTCACTTATTATCATCATATTTACTGTTTTTCCTTTGAGTGTTTTAAATTTGTCGTATAGGCGTGTTTTTCATACAAATATTTACTTCCGATTTATGGACAAATTCGTACTAGTCGTAGGGAAGGAACTTCATCATAAAGCAAAGAACCCCTCAGATCTCCGGGAAGGTTTTCTTCCAATTCGTTCACAGAGGTTGCCCCCTATTGACCATAATGTTGTACTTCACTCCAACCAAACAACCTTGAAACAATTATTTAAAGCTTTTATTCATTCATTTCGATAATAACTATGGCGGTGATCTTTTGTAGTTGAATAACTCCCATGGATTAATAAATTAACTAGAATAAAAGAGACCTTCGGTATGATTTAAGTCAATATGTTCAATCACAATAATATATTGTCAAGTGTGGACAATTATGTCCATGAAATTTAGTGTTACAGAAACAACTGTGTATTCTAAGGTTTACATAGATAAGTTATGAATTTCACATGTATTATGGTCGGTGGGAAATAATTAAGACAGTCACCAACTCGTAATGTTACAGAAATAATTGTGTATTCTAAGGTTTATAGAGATAAGTTATGCATTTTACATGAATTGGTGGGAAATAAATAATAGAGTCGCAATCTCGTAATATCTGCACAGATCCGACAGTATTTTAGGCTGTCACGTGATCACTTTGCGCAACGGTTTTAGTCACCATGGCTGTCCTTATCATTACTGCGCAAACATATACTTCCGCGCATAATAGTGCGCCACTGGTTTTTGATTTTATTTATTTTTTTTACAGAGAAGCCCGTTAGATTTGTGACTAGTTTATAAATATTGTAAGAATTCTACATACCAGTAATAAATCTTAAGTGAATAAAATATTATTCGATGTTATAAGCGCTTTTTGCGTCGAATTGTCAAGAAGCGGAACTACTTTCTGCCTAAAATTTGGTTACACCCACATCGCCATTTTCTACTCGTTGAGTGCATTGTCACGAAGCTATAGCTAGCTTTAGCTTGAGGCGAAAAAACAAATTTAATGTCACTCCGAATACCTATCGTGTAACGACTTTAATTGTTTGGCTATTTTTCAACCTGATACGAGCTGCAACGTTAAGGTAACAGCGCGTGACGTGACGAAAATTAAAGGTGTAACGGTTCGCCGTTTGGCTGGCAACGTGCTTGCTGCTCGTTGTGGGACAAAGACGACTGCCGGGTCGGACCTCTTTTCTTTTTAAACTGTAAACCTGACGGCTGACACATTGACGTCCAACGCGCAAGACTCGAAGACCGAGGAGATGACGAGCTCCGTGGGGAACGTGGCTGACAGCACAGGTTGGTTTCGTTTTAAAAGAAAATGGCGTAAGAAGTGCGTGGAGGGCGCACGAGAAACGGGCCATCGCTTTGATTTTTGATGTGATCGAGGTGTTACATAGTCAATATTAAATTCTACGTCATGTATCGTAGTAGTTTCAAACAGACAACACCGTATCGTCAGATTTTAGATTATTTATGTCATATACACTTGTATCATATGCAAGCTTGCTGTGGTTGGTGTGAATTAGATGTCTGGGGGATTAATACAAAAGCAATACTTTGGCATTGATACCTTTTTGTAAATAAATGCTGTTATGCTGCTCCCCTGCCATATTTGTTTTTCACCCCATGCATGTGTTTCGTCGTCATATCGAAGTGAAGCAGTTGACAGCATGGACTTTTTAAGTAAAATCATTTCCTTAACTTCTTGTACTACTTAATGTTGACGTTTCTCATGCATGGAAAAATGCCCCTTTCTACAGAATGGATAATTTAAAAAGTGGTTTTTAATTTCAGTTTTACCCACTTCTATTGAAATATGTTACTGTAACTCTCGAACTTTTTATCCACCTTCTTATGTTGAATGAAAATTTCCATCTTTTCTGTTAATGTAATTATTATATTTTATGAATATGATTTATTTTTCATTTGTCTGCCATTTTCCATCCATCACATCTAATGTCTTGTTTCCCCCACCCCACCCCTCCCCCTGCTCCTTGGACTGTGTTGGTGCTCCAGAACCGACAAAACGTATTCTTTCCTTCCAAGGGTTGGCTGAGCTGGCACATCGCGAATATCAGTCGGGGGACTTTGAAGCAGCAGAGCGCCACTGCATGCAGCTGTGGCGCCAAGAGCCTGATAACACAGGCGTGCTGCTGCTTCTGTCCTCCATTCACTTCCAGTGCCGAAGGCTTGACAGGTGAGGTGGGCTCGTCAACGGTCCGATGCATCACGAGTCACAATTTCTTCTGTCGTCAGGAAATCATATTCTGGGATATTTGCTTGCTCATCAATTAAATAGCAGTTGTTGGTGGCTTGCGTTGTAAGAGGTTTCATCATGAACTAATTATCCAACATGTTGCAGGTTGAATTTTTGAACTTTGAGGATGTAAGTCTATTTGACCGTAATGTGGTCAGTGTACTCGTGTAGATTTTCAGTTTGAGATCAGATATTTGTGGACCAAATGGTGGTTTGCAAAATTTTGAAAAGTTTACTGTATGTGGAGTTCTTCTGTTGTAGCATGGCAGTAGACGTGCAGTGCTCAAATCACTTGGTGTGGGGTGAAAAGTTGTCAATCGCAATTTGTTTTTGCAATGGACCACTGCAGTCTCTGCTGCGTCACTCTGGATACAAGATTACATGCAATACAAGATTACATGCAATCACAGCGTCAATATGACTTTTAGTTCCATAGTGTGTTTCGTCGGGAGAGCTGGAGAAGTGTTTTGTTCTAGAACTTACTTGAAGTTGATACATTACAGGATGTGCCATCAAGTTAAGCAGGTGGCTTATTTTTTTCCTCCTCGGGAAATCCAAACCGATAGTAAGTGATGTTTCTTCAGCTTAGACATGCCACCATCTTCTAAGGAAATAACGTGCTGTTCTTTCAGCTTATGCATGCAATCATTCACACAGGAACATCAAATGGTTGGTTGATGAGCCCATTTAAACTCTAAACAGTCAGAAGTACATAAACTGGCTCACATTAATTGTCGAGACTTGCTTTGTTTTCTACTTAGTTTTAATGATGCTGTTATAAGGTGAGCATTCCAGGAGGCCTATGTGCGCACTCCGCAAACTTAAATGCATCATTTGCATTACATTGAAGCATGTGCAGTCAGATTAGTTCTGTCCATCCTGCTTTACTTTTTGCTTTTCTCCCTAAAAATGTAATCTAAAGTAACCTTGTTTGCAGTCGAGTAAAAAAGTGTCCAAGGCCGTGTGGATAAATATATGCTGCAGATTTCCTGTCATATACTGCTATTGCTCCTTTTCACCATGCGCCTTGATGCTAAATAGTCACTTACCAACTTTGATTCATTTGTCCTGTTTCTGACCCAACAGGTCAGCTCACTTCAGTACGCTGGCCATTAAACAGAACCCGATGCTGGCCGAGGCCTACTCCAACCTGGGGAACGTGTACAAGGAGCGAGGGCAACTGCAGGAAGCCATTGAACATTACCGCCATGCTCTGCGACTGAAGCCCGACTTCATCGATGGCTACATCAACTTGGCGGCAGCTCTGGTCGCTGCAGGGGACATGGAAGGAGCGGTGCAGGCTTATGTGTCTGCATTACAGTATAACCCCGTAAGTGGAATGCTGCGCGCTGAACTCAGACCGAGCCACCAGTAGCCAGAGCAAGCAAAAGTAAGCTTCAAAACAGTTGCTTGAAAAATATTAAAGTGAGTTGTTTGTCTTTGCCAGGATCTTTACTGTGTGCGCAGTGACTTGGGCAACTTACTTAAAGCACTTGGGCGCTTGGAAGAGGCCAAGGTACGTTATCCTGGTCTGGTGTTCGAAATGATGTGGTGTTTTGGTGTGTGCTTTTAGTGTCACTTCTCTTACTGAAGCCATTCTATATCAACTGACTTTTGTTTTTGTTTTTTTGAACAAAAAGAAAAAGCCCATTATACAATATCTCAGAAAACAGGCCTAGTTCCTCCCAGTAGAATTGTGCCTTGCATACTTGGAGTTTTGGACCATAAATTGTCTAAAGCCCATGTGAGTAAACCTAAATAAAAACTTTTTTTTTATGCCAAAACGTTTTCGATCAAATTTTACAAAATCCATTATAGTTCCCCACAATATTGTAGACTTCTTATATGTCTTCAACCTCATAAATTATCATTTGTCTCAATTCCTTTTGGTTTAGCTTGACCTTATACAAAAGGTCAACCCCCCCTTCCCCCTCTCTCCCCCTTTAGGAAGAAAGGCTCTAATAAGTGAAAACACTTGACATTCAATATTGTTTTCCATGCATTTGATAGTGTGACTGTGGGGGGAAAATACTGGCTCGGTCTGTGACGAATATATGAACTGATAAGTCATTAGTTTATATTTGCAGTGCTAAAGATAAGATGGTTTGTAACCTAGCCACTGTACGTTAGTATTATCTCCAGTTAATGGACATTACACTTGTTACCTCCATACACCCCCCCCCCCCCCCCCTCCCATTCACACTGACCTTTTTTAGGCTCCTATTTGCCACTTCAGTTCTTTACTGCTTCTATTTGCCACTTCAATTCTTTCCCGATTACATGGGGCTCCCTTCCCGGGGTTGGGTCAAATCTGGAGGTGTGCAGTTGTCCCAGTGGTTACAGGCCCTCTTATTTTATGCTAGATGGGGGTGGTGTGTTCCAGAAGTGGGGATGGAGTATGAGGGAGTGTCAAGCTCCTCTGCTCTGTCGCTCCACCCCCGCGCGCTTGCTAAGGATTGGTGGAGTGTGCGCGCCTAGAGCTGCCTTCCTGACCTATCACCCTTCCCCCAAAAGTGCCGGAGAGCTCTTCCAATAGTGCTTTTCATGCACCCAACCTTGTTTTTAGTTAACTCTGTCTCACTATGCCATGTATTTTGTTATACCATGAAATAGTCAACCATGTGGTTGCAAAAGCTTAATGACCGTAAACTCAGGTTCCTTTCAGTGGTGCCTTCCATTGGTGTCAGGCAGTCAGCTCGCAATCTATACTCCACCTCCTGCGTCAGATGCGGCTCCAAAAGGACAGGCGTGCGCAGCAACGGCGATGTCTTCTTCATTTCAGAGCTGTGGAGGCTTCTAGATCCAAATAAACCACAGACTTTTCTCCCTACCCTATTGGCCAGGATTCAAGAGAGCAGGCCAGGACAAAGCATTTTAAGCATTAAAATATTTCCTGAAAATGCTATAAGGCAGAAAATCAACAATTTAATTCTTCTTCCATTTTGCTTCAGTATGTAATATCCCCCAAGCAATGGGATCAGTTCATTATGTTTAAGGTCAAGCCAGTAGCTGCCCTCCTGTCATGGCAACTAAACTAAATTCATACAACTGATAGAACTTGAAAGTATGAACACGCAAAGCCTTTCTTCCCCCTCTCTTCCCCCAAGCATTTTTGGGGTTTTCTTTTGAACGCAACATTTTTTGCATGAAAGAATACTAAATATAGTCGGTTTATGTTTGTTGTGTGTTTTGGAAGAACCTGCTACATTTCCATATTGAAAGACAAATGCATTGTTGATCCAATTTACTAACAATGTTGTTTCTGATTCTGTCTCTTTTGGTTTTTTCCTCAACTGAAATTGTTGTATAGAAGGTTTCAGGTGGGTGACACTATACCTGCGTAGGTGCCCGGCGGAAAGGAACACTAGGGGCAGCCTCAGTCTTCTCTTCTTCCAGCCAGCCGCGGCCACCACTCTGACAAAGTCCAAAAATATGGTAACGGGTTTGTAACAGCCAGCAAAAGAAAAACCACCTCACTTCATGCTTGAGCTCCTCTCTTGTGGCATCTCTTGAAGAGCAAATGAAAAAGAGTAGCAAAAGAAATGACAGTAAGCATTTTTAAGATATGCTTATACTAATGACTGAGTTTTAGATTAAGTACATAAAGAAACTTGGATTTGGAAGCAGTAATGGTGAAAAACAACTAAGAACGCTCTAACTCCTACATAACTCTTTATTACTTTCCAGTTTTGTTTTATGTTTCCCTTCTTTGTTGAGTTGCAGCGCTGTGATGATACCGATATTGCGCTGTGAGTCTACAGTAGCGCAGGGGCTGCGCAGCGATGCCCTCCAGGCAACTAAAAATGCACAGCGCGCCAGCATGCGACCCCCTACCCCAATCCCTGTGGCCTCTTGGTTGCAGACCACTCCACCCTTGAAACCAGCCTCGCCCCCAAATGCCCCAATTTCTCTGAAGTTTGGCCATCCCTATATTTCGCCCCCAACAGTCCCTGCGGACTTGAAATCATTTTTAAATCATAGCATTGCATTATAACATTGCTCTGCAAATGTTTTCTCAATGGCAAGAGAGAATGGTGGCTGTGAGTCTGTGCCAGTCTGGTGTGGCAGGTTCTCTGCCTGAGGGGGTGGTGTGTGGCTGTTGCACCAAGATGGCTGGCAAGCGAAGCAGCAACGCAATGGCCTCTGCCACGAGCAAGGCTGCGCAAGCGTGGCGCATTGTGGTGGTGGTGGCGGCAAATAGTCCACCTCGCGCACCTGCGTGATTTTGTCGCGCAAGCATTTCAGGGACCATCACCTGCACAATCAGGTCACCATCGCAGGTTGTGAGATGTCGTACCTTCAGAAGTTCAAGTAAATAGTTTTGTTCTCGTTAGATAATAGTGTAGCAGTTTGGGGTTGTAGCTTTTTTTAAGTGCACTGTAAGATTTATATTAATTTTGCCACCGGGCTTTTAAAATGGTGGCCATAACTGCGCGATGGTGGTCGATGTGTAGGTGTTGGTTGGATCAGCGCAGCGTAGGAAGAAGCAGTGCAGCTTCGCGCAGCAGACTTTGGCGCAAGCGAGCCCATGCTGTAGACTCACTTTTTGTTTTCCTGGAGACAAGTCACTAATTTTGCGTTCTCTGCCCTTTTCTGTTTGTTTGTTGTTGTTTTTTTGCTTTTTATTCTCAACCTTTTTTTTTGGTTTGTTTTTTTACAACCCCTTGTCCTCCCCCCTCCACACTATTCCCTTTCTATCTGTTTCCTTTCCTCTCTCTTTTTCCATTGGGAACTCAAGGCTTGCTACCTGAAAGCCATTGAGACTCAGCCCAACTTTGCTGTGGCGTGGAGCAACCTGGGCTGTGTGTTCAATGCCCAGGGGGAGATATGGTTGGCCATACACCATTTTGAAAAGGTCTGTTGCTATATTTTCCAAACACCTGGTAGAAAAATGTTGAAGTATCGTTTGTTAATCCCATGTGTGTGTGTGTGTAATGAAGGCGGTGACTCTGGACCCAAATTTCCTTGATGCCTACATTAATTTAGGAAACGTTTTGAAGGAAGCCCGAATCTTTGATAGGTCAGTTATCTCAATCCTGACATGTATGCCTTACGTATCCTGTATAAAATAACTGAATCAGGTTAAAAAAAAAAAAAAAAGTTTTGATGATGCGGTTGCATGCAATTCGATGTTGTCGGTTGTGTTTCCAGAGCTGTGGCGGGATATTTGCGAGCCCTGAGTCTAAGTCCAAACCATGCAGTTGTTCATGGAAACCTGGCCTGCGTCTACTACGAGCAAGGCCTCATTGACCTGGCTATCGACACATACCGCCGAGCCATTGAGCTGCAGCCTCACTTTCCGGATGCCTACTGCAATTTGGCAAATGCACTGAAGGAGAAAGGCAATGTAAGGCAACTACTGAGAGCATGGATTTGCACAATTGACCAGGAGTTTGGATGGTCTGTCACTTCATTTGACACTTATCTTGGCCAATGTCTTTCCAGGTGTCTGAGGCGGAAGAGTGCTACAACACAGCTTTGCGTTTGTGCCCGACGCATGCAGACTCCCTTAACAACTTGGCGAACATCAAACGTGAACAGGGCAACATTGAGGAGGCGGTTCAGCTTTACAGGAAAGCACTAGAGGTACAACTTGAAAAGCGTTTACAATCGGGCAAAATGTCAGTTCAAGAGAAGGATCAAAATGGTTTCTATTAATGATTACGTTTCCAGGTGTTCCCTGAGTTTGCTGCAGCTCACTCCAACCTGGCCAGTGTCCTGCAGCAGCAGGGGAAACTCCAGGAGGCCCTCATGCACTACAAGGAAGCCATCAGGTACAATAATGTACCATTTGGACGTTTATTCTTGTGTAGCAGAACATGACGTTTTAAGTGTAAACAAGAATCATGCTGTTCACTGATGACACAAGGAGCCAACACATTGTCCGTGATTTACAGAATCAGCCCCACATTTGCGGACGCCTACTCAAACATGGGCAACACGCTGAAGGAAATGCAAGATGTGCAAGGAGCGCTCCAGTGCTACACTCGTGCCATCCAGATCAATCCTGCTTTTGCTGACGCTCATAGCAATTTGGCTTCAATACACAAAGTATGTATTGTGACTTTTTTTCTGGTTGTAGCAGCACTTATTTTTTGACATTTTATTCTATCAATCTAGCTCTGTTATTACAAGAATTGTTAGTAGCTATAACTGCAGGATTGCTATCGTTATGGGAATTGAAAAGGACAAAACGTTTGTATAATAATGCCATGGGTGAGTATTATTTATAATAAGAATGTATTATGTCTCTAATGGATGGGGATTTTGGTTTGTTAGGATTCTGGAAACATCCCAGAGGCCATTGCGTCTTACCGCACTGCCTTGAAACTCAAGCCTGATTTCCCTGACGCTTACTGTAACCTGGCACATTGCTTGCAGGTTTGTGTTTTTTAGATTGGATTCTCTCCATTTACATATTTGTTTATACGGATGGTGTTACGTGACAGTTTTTTATTTTTAAGTCATGGAATTTTTCCCTGTTTTTCAGATTGTGTGCGACTGGACGGATTATGATGAGCGCATGAAAAAACTAGTGAGCATCGTTGCTGACCAATTGGAGAAGAACCGCTTACCATCGGTGCACCCTCACCACAGCATGTTATATCCGCTCTCTCACGGCTTTCGAAAGGCCATTGCTGAGCGCCATGGAAACCTTTGCCTGGACAAGGTACGCTCTCGTCAAAGTAACATTTGAGTTGGTTGTGGGATGGTGGGCTCTGGTGCAAGTGACAGGTGCCACTGGGTTGTTGTCAGAAGTTTGGCTAGAGGATGTGAGGGTACCCTCAATCGTGACGTTGTTTTAGATTGATGTTCAAAATTTAGCTTTGCAACTCTCCTAGTGTAAAATGATCCCCTCTGACGCTGTTACGTCTACACATTTGTTTATTGAGCAGATTAATGCATTGCACAAACCTGCCTACGAGCATCCAAAAGATCTGACGGCCAGCGGTGGACGTCTTCGTGTTGGTTATGTCAGCTCCGACTTTGGCAACCACCCGACTTCCCACTTGATGCAATCCATTCCTGGGATGCATAATCCTGAGAAATTTGAGGTGAGTCACTTTCACTGTAAACCCTTCTTCTTTGGACTGCTCCCGTCAGGGCTCGCCCCAGCAGAGGGAGGGTTTGTATAGAAGTATCTAATCATGTATATTCTTTGCTCTTTTTCCCCAAGGTGTTTTGCTACGCACTAAGCCCCGATGACAGTACAAACTTCAGAGTGAAAGTCGTGGCAGAGGCTCATAATTTCACAGACCTCTCACAGGTAACCTATTGTGTTTTCTACTGATAATTGAAGCTACAAGTAAATGTGTCAATTTTTTTTATTAAAAAGGATTTTACTGATACTAGTACCATTACTTTTAGATTCCTTGTAATGGCAAGGCAGCCGATCGCATTCACCAAGATGGGGTTCACATTCTGGTCAACATGAATGGCTACACCAAAGGGGCTCGAAATGAGCTGTTTGCCCTCCGACCTGCTCCTATACAGGTAAGATAAAAATATTGACTCTTATTTCAAGCTTTATCTTTGGCCTTGCCTCAGAGTCAATCTTGTATGGCTTGTTTAAACAATCTTTTTCCTTTCCCCACGTTAGGCTATGTGGCTAGGTTACCCTGGAACCAGCGGCGCTCCTTTCATGGACTACATCATCACTGACAAAGAGACATCGCCTGCCGAAGTAGTTGAGCAATATTCGGAGAAGGTTGCCTTCATGCCACATACCTTTTTCATTGGAGATCATGCCAACATGTTTCCTCATCTCAAGGTTTGTCCTGTCTCCATGTGCTGTCATTAATTTTCAGATTGAGTTATTTTTCTTAGTAGAGTCTCAAAATTGTGTCAATATTGTTTTGTGCCCACAGAAAAAGGCCGTGATTGATTTCAAATCAAATGGACACATCTTTGACAACCGCATCGTTCTCAATGGTATAGATTTGAAGGCCTTCTTGGACAGTCTGCCAGATGTCAAAGTGATAAAGGTAGGTAACATTTTTGAAGGTTGAACAAAAGTGGTATGAGTGATTAAACAATACTAAAATGAGCACAAGCTTAGCTGCCTAAAGATGACTTTTATTTTCATTTATTTCTTCGGCAATTTTGATCAGATTTGTTGAACATACAACTCAAACTTGAGTGAAATCTATTTTGTTGGCCAGATGAAATGTGACAACAATCAGGAACCTGCTGCCGACACAAATGGAGCGTTGTCTATGCCTGTGATCCCCATGAACACGGCTGCAGAAGCAATCATCAATATGGTCAACCAAGGCCAAATACAGGTCACCATCAACAGCTTCACCGTCAGCAACGGTCTTGCCACCACACAGGTAGGCAGTACACAAAGATGAGTATTTTCCACACGTTTCTAATTAGCCAGTGCTAACTGACATTCAAGTGATAGCTCTGCGCCCAATATAAATGTTAAGTTCGTTTGATGATTCATGGAGATAAAACTTCAGTCTCAAAAATACCCAATTAACTTGCGGCTTACCTTTGGTTAGTGTGAATGCTCACATACGTGCTATGTGTTGATGTGGAGAACCCCTACTTGCCTTGTGTTGGTGTGCTCTGTTTATACACATGATTATTTTCACCCCCTTTTCAGATCAACAACAAAGCTGCCACAGGGGAGGAGGTGCCCCGCACAATTGTTGTGACAACCCGTTCTCAGTATGGTCTTCCAGAGGACTCCATTGTTTACTGCAACTTCAACCAGCTCTACAAAATTGACCCCCCAACTCTTCAAATGTGGGCCAATGTAAGTCAGAGCCTCCTCACTACACCTTAATAGTTTGTTGTTCTTTTTACACTTGTATTTGAAATGTTTTGCAACTCTTCTTCCCTACAGATCCTAAAACGTGTGCAGAACAGTGTCTTGTGGCTCCTTCGGTTCCCCGCTGTGGGTGAGCCCAACATCCAGCAGTACGCTCAAAACATGGGACTGCCAGCTTCCCGCATCATCTTCTCACCTGTGGCCCCTAAAGAAGAACATGTTAGAAGGGGTCAGCTGGCTGACGTGTGCTTAGACACGCCTCTATGCAACGGTCACACCACAGGCATGGATGTTCTGTGGGCTGGTACTCCCATGGTTACTATGCCAGGTGACGTTTTGGTTATTTTACTATAAAACACACTATTTTTAAAGACTGTGTGAACTAACAATTGACTTGATTGTTCTCCATTAACATCATTCTCACAAAAGGTGAAACCCTTGCCTCACGAGTAGCTGCTTCACAACTCAACTGCCTTGGCTGTCCGGAACTCATCGCCCATAGTCGACAGGAGTATGAGGACATCGCGGTCAAACTGGGCTCGGACATGGAATAGTAGGAAGAAATTCATACTACCTTGATAAACCATTGACATGTTTGACAAGCTTGTGGCTGATTGATTCTTTATTTTTTTTCTCTCTCAGCCTGAAGATGATTCGGGCACGTGTTTGGAAGCAGCGCATCTGTAGTCCTCTCTTCAACACCAAGCAGTACACGATAGACCTGGAGAGGCTCTACTTACAGATGTGGGAGCACCACAGCAAGGGCAACAAGCCGGAACACATGTTTCATGTCCACGCAGTAGAAACTGGTGACAGCGCCTGAACTGGAAGCCCTCCTGGAGACAAATGATAAAAATACTAGTGTTTTCCTCCCCAACATCTTTATTCCAAACCATGATGAGCATCCTAGTTTGGATGGTTTACTCACAGCCACCCCTCTCCTCTGTGAATGATTGTGTTGCACGCGCTCTTCTAAGTGGGGCCCAGTGTCATGAGCACGGACACATTTATCCCCGCTCGATCCTTATCACATTTTGTATCATGTGAGGGACACTACAGTAGAGGAAACTGAGACATTTGAGTGACCACTGAACACACTGAAGTACTTGGATCAGTCGTTGTACTCTGCTTTTTGCGTGTCGATGTGCGTGTGGATGTACAGGACTAATTGAAGCTTGTGGTGCAAATACCACCCTTATAGATGTTGTATTTATAAAAGGATCCATGGCTTGTTTTGTTGTGAGAAGGCCGCTCCAAGGAAATTGTAAGTCTTACACAAGTTCTTTCAGCTTTAAACACTTCATTTTAGCGGAGATTGCAGCCAGTTTCTCCTAAGATGTTATTTTACAACAAAAAGGAGTTGATGTGCAAAATTGTTTGGGTAAAGATAAACTCTCTTTACCAAATCTGCAATCTACTCCGTCTCATCTTGATGTTACACTGATAACTAACATTAATGGTAATTTGGTTAAAGATGTTCAAGATCTAAATTGCAGAATAGCTGAAAGAACAAATTTAACTTGTTTTAAATCACACTGAAGGAACAGCCTAGGTAAGTATTTTCTTAGCCGATTTGTTTTTGTATGGTCTTTGTTTATGCTGTCAGTTATGCTTTGCTTTAGATATGGGGAAAATAAAGATGGCAATTTGGGGGGGAAAAAAGTCAAAGGTTTTTCTGTGGATTTGGTTAACAAACTGACTCGGTATGGTATTAATATAGAGCACAGTTGGTTTGGCTACGGGAGGATTGATGAAAATTTGCACAAATACAATGCCTCTACGCAGAGTTTCCGGCCAAGCAAGATAATTTCCGTTTGTTCATTGTCATGCGGTTTGATCCGCACATTAATGAAAGAAGCTTGCTTAAACCCTCATTCTTTGGATTATTTTAATGTTGAGCCACAGGGGCATGAATTCGGTTTATACATTACATTTATGATACCATTACGCAATCCTATTGGGACAATTCATTTTGACGAGGTGTAGGATACCTCCACATGGACATTAAAAGCCTCTCTACTTGTACTGGCATGCTCACTTCAGTATCGTTAAAACATTCGACCTTTATACTATAAGCAATGCACAAAACAACTACAACAAGACAAAATTTGAGGTTTGTAAATAACTGTAAACTTCAATTATCTAATATAAACAAACGCACACACGACACAGCGGGTAGCTTCTTTCTTTCCATTTCGAAGAGTGGTGGCCTCCGGCTCAGCCTCCCGACTACCTGAAACATGTCCTAGCTCGAAAAAGGCAAACAATCTTCTACCCAACATTAACAAGATAAACGATTTATAATTAAATGCGGTAAAATGAGGAATGGTAATTGTGTTTATTTGTATTAATGCCCACACTCGATTTAAAGGACTACAACCCCCATGAATAAACACGACGTCTTGATTGCACATGCGCAGTCCTTGCTTCCAGACCGGACAGCTGGAGGAGAAAATGGCAGCACTCGTGTTAGGACAGCAGGTAAGACGTTCAATGATTTTACACAATTGATTGAGTTTACAATAGCTCAAACTCGATATTCGTGTATTTACTAGTTATTCTACGCACTATAAACTTGGTGAAGTCGTGCTGTTGATTTTAAATGTCAAATAATTTACACGACGCTTTGCACTTGAATGACTGCTAAAGTGCTAGCCTACGCGTTAGCTGCAATAGACAGTATGTGTGGTAATCTGTATACACTCATGTTCGTGGCATCGTTGATGTTACAATTTTGCTACTTGTGTTCGTGCAGGCTCGCCAGTTTAGCACATCAGCCATTAGGCCTGTATCCAAACTGATGAAGGTAAATATTAATGACAGAACATGCTGCGTGACCGAACGCTCATATGAAAGAACTTTGTGGGGTTTTTTTTTGTTTTTAATCTCATTTTGAATTCCACCTGAAGCCACCCATCCAGGTTTATGGAGTGGAAGGTCGCTATGCCACTGCTCTGTTTTCTGCTGCCAGTAAGCAGAAAAAACTGGACCAAGTGGAGCAGGAGCTGGTCAAAGTGAACGTAAGTAAAGATATGAATCCAAGCATATTTAAAAGATTGATCTGCTTAAAGGCTGCTTTTCCCCACAGGCCGTCATCAAGGACCCCAAAATTTCAAGTATTGTCATGAACCCTCACGTGAAGCGCAGCATCAAGCAGAAGACCTTCCATGATGCCCTTGCAAAGGCAAAAGTCTCCTCTATCACAACAAACCTCATCAGTGAGTTGCCACTCGAAGCTTATTTTTTTAATATCGTCTGCATTGTCTCTATAGCTTTGGCTAAAATATACTTGTTTCTGCAGATGTTCTGTCTGACAATGGTCGTCTGACAAAAACCGGTGATGTCATCACTGCTTTTGGCAAAATGATGAGTGCACATCGCGGAGAGGTGATCTGCTCAGTAACTACTGCTCAGGTAGGTCGCACAAATGCTTTTGCCTATCATGTTGTCAACAAGTATTTATTGTAGCTAAACATACACACACCTCATCAATATATAATCATTTCAGCCTTTGGATCCAGCCAATCTCACTGAGCTGAAAACCGCACTTAATGGATTTCTTCAGAAGGGTGAAACGATCAAGCTGGAAACCAAGGTACAATTTTAATCCACAATTAATTTTCCTTCCATCCTGTTTTGTGATCAATGGTACTATATCACAAGCTATCAGGGCCAAAGCAGACATGGGTGTCGCCATATCATAATGCATTCTTGCTAACTACCAGTCATAACAGTTTGGTAACGTTTCATTGAGCAGACTACTTTGATTATTGTTTTAGACTTACACCCAACCTTACTCATCCCTTGAGATTACTCTTTAGGGAAATTCTGGTTCCAATAGCTTATACAGTAAATAGGTGACATCTGGTTTTTTGACAAGATTTTTGTGCAGGCCACGTTTCACGAACCCATTAATAGGTGCTTTTTCCTGCAAATAACTAAGGAATGTGGGAATTTGCAAATTCTCAACTGAGAATATGAGGGTCTACTGTAATCTCTACTTACTATGGATACATGAGAATGTTATCTACCTTTTTTATTATTATTTATTTCCATTAAAACCTTTTAACTCCCCATTTATTGTAACTGTGTGCAGTATAATCTAACTGTACCACTAGGATTGTGCAGTGAGAATAACAAAATGTGACTTAAAATGTTCTCCTCTTTCCAGTCCGATCCTTCAATCTTGGGCGGCATGATCGTCAGTATCGGGGACAAGTACGTGGACATGTCCACAAAGACAAAGATTCAGAAACTGACCAAGATCATGAGAGACTCCTAAGTCCCGTGGACTTCATCTTGCATCTGTTTTAGAAATGACCATCAAGTGAACGAGTGCTGATACATGTAAATTGTTACCTGTTTGGCATTGCAGTTGCGCCGGAAATCAGTGTCTGTACTGAAATTCATTTGGATGTCAATAAACCTCCCAATAATATACTTCTGTGTGTGTGGATGTTTCAATTCTTAGTCCACTGACCGGTGAAATCTTGCAGAAACGCAAATCATATGAGATCCAGTAGAACTAGTACTAATTCAGACATTACTAGACATAGGCATTGTTGGTGTATTAACACAATTATTTAATGTCGTATTTGATCGTGGTTGTGTTGGGAAGAAAAAATGACTCAATCTTACTGAAGGCCACTACCACATGACCACGTTTTCTTTGTCTTGTTCAGTTTTCAGCACGGCGAACACATTTAAGCGCGACATAAATTATTATTGTATAATTTAAAAGAAACAAACTTATGACTGCTTGGATGAGCATTCTACTTGCTCATGTCAACGTTTCATTCTCCAAAACATGACGTTTTTCCCGGAAGTACGACATCGTTAAACCCGCGCATGCGCAGTGATTCCATCTTGCTACATATTTTTTTTCAGGAAAAAATGGCTTCCTGTCTCATCTCGCCTACTGTCTGAAGGATTAATAAAAAGATGAAACCACTACTTCCTTTTATTTTCGGACACCAAGGCGTACTTGACAGACATGACCATTGTTAACGACACAATATTAACATTTGGTCGTATGTCATCCCAAGACTGAGGTAAGTGAGGCCCTCCAATCTAGGTTAGCATTTTTTTAAACTTCGCTACTTGCATGCTACGCTTCATTGTCTTGTCGAGATGAAATGTGCGCAGCGATAAAATTTATCTTATTTCTATGATTGCGTGATTAACATGAGTTAGTGTTATTTTGGTGTGCCCCCCCCCTCCCCCCCCAACAGAAAATGATGCATCAAGTGACCTGTAGCAGCAGCAGCAGTGATTTCTGTATGAGTGGACCTGCAGAAGACTGCCATCCGGCAAGCCGTTTTGACTTATGCAGCCTCCAATCTCACAAGTTCTACCCATGCTCCCCCACAAACTCTGGCTTGCACCTATCATTCACAGGCCTGGCTCCTTTGCCACAGAACATGCACAAGGTGATGGCGGGTACGACGCAGGAGACCCAGAATACTTTTCAGCCTCTGCCACTAACAACTATCAATAGTGGAGGGGTTGCAGGGCCTGACGGCACCAAAAAAAATACAGGCAAAGTGAAGTCTGGGAGGAGAGGCCGACCACTGGGGACCACCAAGTTGGCTGGTTACCGCACAAGTACTGGACGTCCACGTGGGACCACAAGAGCTGCTGGTTTTAAAACCAGTCCTGGGAGGCCCCTCGGTACCACCAAAGCAGCCGGCTATAAGGTGAGCCCCGGCAGGCCCCCCGGTAGTGTCAAGAGTCCGGCGAGGCTCAAGGAACAGCAAAGTGGTGGTGATGCTCCCAAGAAACTCGAATTTAGTCCGAGCAAACTGGACTTCACCAGCTGTGATCTTCCATTGCTTGCCTACGCCATGATGGAGAAGAGAAACTTGTGCGAGCCTCTCGTGAAAGCCGATGAAACCGGTTCATAACATCAGAGCGCAGAAGAAAAAAAAAAACATGACAGCCAAGCACTCAACTTCCTGACTCTATATCAGTGTACAGTCTTAGCTACATCAACAAATTCCCTTTTACCAAGATGCACTTGGCAGGGAAGTTTGCATGTTATCATTTTGGTGGTAAGAAATTGAGTCTTTTGTCATAATGTGATCCCTCCTTGAACACATAGAACCAGTATCTTGTACAATTTTCTAGATAAGTATTTTGTGATAAACAGCCAATCACAACACCACCATCTGAACTTCTGTAAATGTGTTACCCACTTCTTGAAATACTCTTGCTTGTTTTCTGGTCAATTCCAGATTTTTGGTACAGCCGGTTCAAGTGTTAAATAGTGTTGTTTATGATGCATGTATAGTATCATAAACCAGTATTCCCAACCTTTGTTGAGCCAAAGTTTTACATGGGGAAAAAAAAATCCCTGAAAACCACCAAACAAAAATGGCACAATGGTTCATTGTTTTTTTTTTATTAAACTACTGCTATCTTGTCAAAGAGCATTTAATCGCTTTAGCTGTCATTATATGTCGGTGGCATAGATAGTGACATTGTTTGTAGTAAATAATCTTGGGACCAAGTAAGTCGAATTGAAGGGTGGCATGCCTCACTTGTCACACAGGTTTGAAATTTCTGATACAAATTTTTAATACATTGTGTTGGGAACGCCATTGTTACCATGTTTGTCTGACTGACGGTGTTAAACACCCCCACGTACTTTTCACTAAGTCTTGTAACCATATTACTTACAAATCCACAGCATGTTGTTCCAGTTTGTTGGGAGAAAAAAATCCAAATAAAATGTTTTTTGCTCATAGCTTATTGTTAAATGGAAGGTGTGATTCCGTCTGCGTACACCAGAGGCCCCCCGTCTCTAAATAGAACGATTAACCTGTAAAATGACGAATATGTTAATGTTATGTTAAATTAATTGGTGTAACAATTGTAGTAGCACGCTTCGCTTGTCTTGAGGTGAAAAGGAATTTAATAAAGGGTGACACAGCGTGTTTTTAAACGGTGCTGCAGCGAGGAGAGTGAACAAGTTCTTGTGTTCCCAGATGGTATTTCAACTAAAACTTGACCAAAATTGCCCGCTTTAGGGTGTAAAACCTCAATTGTAATACGAGGTAAGTACATTTGCTGCCAACACTCCGTGAACAGCGGCCGAGGCTGTCTTTTGTTTTATCCTGTGGCCCGCAGCCTTTTGTACTTCATAGTTGGAAGCGTCGTCCACCGGCCGGTGCGTGAAGACAAACTGAAAGGCGAACATCTTTATCGGTCTAAACATTTTTAATTTGTGAGTGTTTACTGTCGTTTCGTTGTCGCTTTTTTTTGCCCAAGCGGCCTCGCTCCTTTTGCCGATGGGTAGAGCCAGCAACATGGCCGCCGCTGTTTGCACTATTGTACTGTATTCCACTCGCACGGGGCCCTCCGCTGTGCGAACATGCGTTGAGTTAAATGGCCATTCGAGAATTTATTGACTCGTGCGGATTTTGTCTGAATAGTTAACCTTGTTGCGCGTGCGCGAGACAACCGTATGCGGGCGGGCGCGCTTCAGGAGAATTGGGTGTCACGGCCTGTGCTGCAAGCAGGCAGGCAGGCAGACTGACTGACTGACTGACTGGGGGGTTGGGTGGCCGTGCCGATTGGCTGAAGCTCACCAACACACTCGCTCGCTCTCTGGGCTTGTTTTAACACAAACCGGAGGCCAACCAGGCGCGATCATGTAGTCAATAAGCTAGCAGGAGTGCCAGAGGGGGGACCGCCGTTGACTCGCTGAGACGAGCCGGTCGTTATGGAGCTCGCTTTGTGTTTCTCAGAAGTGCTACTTTGTGTTTCTCCAGTGGCAGTTCGCGAAGAGGGCCGGCGCAGAGAATGAGCGCCTTGCCTCGGCCTACTCGAGGAGCCGCTGCTGGGATTGTGCACATCTGCGCATTAACACTTGCTTTTTGCCTCATAATCACGCGTCCGCTGTTGGTTTCACAGTGACCGACCAGCACATGGTGAGTTTTTCTCGCCTTCCACGCGTGCTTGATTTTTCTGGCTTGTTTGTAGCTTGCCTTGTCTGTCTTCCTGTGTATGTGTTTGTGTGCTGGTTCAGTGTCACCACCTCCTCTTCCTGCACAGCCTCCTCCATTGACTCCTCCGCCATAGCAATGGCCCCCAGCAGTCAGTCCAAGTAGCTTTGTTGTGCTGGATTTTTATGAATGAAATTTGTCACGCTCAAGTTAGGTTTTGTTATGACCCACCTCCTGTGTAGAAGCCATGCAATGACAAGTTTTCTCAAAATCATACTTTCCAATTCAATAGGAAGTCCTCTGGCAGCTATGGGTAAACACATGAATTATTACTTAACTATAAATTTCAGTACTTTTTCCCCATACTGCTCTTCCTTATTAGGGTGGCACATGTGTGAGTGGAACCTATACTCGATGATTTTGGACAGGAGGCGGGGTACACCCCTAAACTGGTCGCCAACCAATCGCAGGGCACAAATAGCTCAGTAACCATTTATACTTGTGTACAATTTGAATCAAACTCACATGAATGCTTTGGGGTAAGGATATTTGATGCTACTGTTCCAGGCGATAGCTGTATGAGTGCTCACTCTTTGATTACTTACCGATACTGTGTACAGAAACCACTACGACTTTTGATATTTAAAAATTAAGTATCAGCACCCCCAAGTCCCTGATGATCCATACATGATCCAATCCGATACTTGGTGTGATTTTGTATTACATTATGCACATTTCTCAAAAATAAACCCCAAAATGGGAACTTATTAAGTAATGTATCAGGACTGATTTTGCTTCGCATGCTACACACATGCTTAGGCTCTAAAATTACACATTTACGGTGCAATTAAGGTTCTGAATCAAATATACCACTACTATAGGCGAGGGGGATACAATTGAAATGAAACAGCTTTTACCAGGTTCTTCGGATGCAGCCATAACCATAATTAATGCCATTGTTGATATTTTTCTAGCATAATAATTCAGGTGATTTTACTCTTACTGCTTTTACTGTTTCTCAGCATCTTTCCTTTCCTTGACAGGGGCGAGCCATGACAACATGAGTCAGTCATACAGATCGGCTTTCCGCTCAGCGTTTGGCTCCAGCAGCCAGCCGGAGCCGAGGCCCCGCAATGGCTTCTTGGACGCCTCCTATAGAAGCCAGTGCGGCATGGCGAAGCGCGGGTCGGAGCAGCCGTCAGCGTCCAACTGTTACGGCCCGCTGCATGACTTCAGCGCTGTGGTCAAGAAGGTTGACCTCCATGCGAGGAACCGCCTGCACCCTTCAAGCCCAGTCGGGAACGATGAGGAGTTTGAGCCAGCGTCTGTCCTTTTGCCTCCCTCGCCGTGCAACACATCATTTGAATCTCTGCCAGCCTTCAACAGGAATGGCTTCCCTCCTCACAGTCCGGACAGCCAAGACTGTTGTTCTCCCATCTCAAACGGCTACCTGCATTTTGGCACTTCATTGTTTGACAGCAGTGACACAAAGCAGAAACACCACGATCACGTTGTGTACAAACGGAACGAGGCCTTCAACCCTTATCACCAGACTTGGGAGCACGCTGTTACCGGCTCTCCAGCCTCAAACATTTCAGGCTCAGAGCAGAGGACATACAAACCTACTGTTTTTAACCTGATGTCGAAAACTATCTCGGAACTCAACCCCATGCTGAGCCCCAGCGCACTGCCAGACATCACCATGAGGGACGGGTGGAGCGTGGACGAGGAACTGGAAAGTGATGGGGAACTTGCCGCTACTGAGCCTAGGCTAATTTCACCATCCGGCGGCAACTCTGATGTGAGTTGCAAACGCTGCAGATTCTTTGTTTGGCACATCAGGAAAACCACAGCTTTGTCTCAGTGTTTTTGGATTGTACAACTCCAGATATTTTTCAGGCACTCTGTCTCTAAGTCTGTACGGCTCAATTGACACACGTGATAAGCAAAAAGGAGTTTGATTTAGTAGAGAAGTAGAGATTGTCAATGCCACATTAGGTGTATGTCAAATGTTTACATAGTAAAGTGATTGCAGACAGTGGAGTAATATGGAGGTTAGCCATATTTAAAACTTTGAGGGCAGGAGTCAGCCCTGGCCAACTAAACCTTTTTTTTATTTTAAAAACCTTAATATTTGTGGTCAATGCAATTTGGCCTTCTATGCATGCAGGTCATTTTATTTGTCCTGTCAGTGTAAGCAGCCATATGTGTCACTTGAAATGTATAGGCTGCCAAAAGAAGAATCAGTTTTAAATTGAAACTGAGCAGTACATTGGGGTTGTCGTCTTATACAAATTCCAAGTATTTCAAAAATATATTGGTAGGTGGCATTGTGGGTCTCGAATTATGACAGTTGTCTGGTTGTTTGCCTTTTTGTCAGTTCTGTGATTGACAGCTAATTTGTCAATATTCTCTCTGAGCTTGAGCAGGAAATGTGTGGATGGAAAAAGTTTTAACTGCATTTTTATCCCAAGCTAATGGGGCCCATCCCGTTTAAACCTCAACACAGAATCATAACTAATACTGACTGTTTAGTTTTCAGACATAGAAGTAACATAGTCGCTTTAATTTACAGTGGTGTGAAACTGCACTCCATCATATTATTGAACATATTTTGGTCACCTCATGGATACATCTAATTTTGGATCTCATTAGTTTGAGGAAACTGTCTTAGCTGGAAAAACTAAGACCAAGTCCAGGCAACTCAGACAATGGTACTCTGTGCCAATTGTGCCGCTGTCCGTTTTGGCATCAGTGCAGGCCTCTCAGTGGTTCTTGGCCTCTGACCCTTCTAATTTAATCAGGCCTCCCAACTTACGTGGTCTATTTTTGCTAACGTCTTCACTGTGTGCGGGGGCAGTTAACTCTACTCCTCATGCACAAGCATATCCACTACATAAGCTTGTTCAACTCTGCACCTTTGTGATGAATTAGCAACATCAATCCAAAGCAATAGCAGGTAAACACAGCATGCAAACTCTTTCTAAAAACTATAGTGATCTAGATAGAAATAAGCTTGTATGAATATGGAAGCCTAAAGACTAAAAAGAGCATTCAGCTATGTGTACGAAAAGTTCTCAAACTGGATTTACAAAAGATATATTGCAAACCTAAAAGACAAAGTATGAGATTTCCCTTTAAACGTGTTCCGGACAATCGACAAGTTAGATAATTATATTTGAAAAGGTTTTATTCTCTCTCTCTCTCTCTCTCTCTCTCTCTCTCTCAGTCCAAGAGTCCAAAAACGAGGCCTCCTCCATCAGTGCAACATGTGGAAGGCGAGTTGGTGTGGGCAAAGTTCAACAGGCGGCCCTGGTGGCCCTGCCGAGTTCTCTGCGACCCTCAGTTGGGCCTCCACACCAAGATGAAACGTAAGCTTTCCGTCACACTAGCCGACCGCAATTGACCTGACGATAATCTTTAACGTGATCGTCGTTTGATTTGTTATGTTCAAGTGCCCAGTCCGCGCCCCTGTCGCTTGTACTTCCTGAAGACGATTGGCGAGATGGTCGAGTGCGCCTGGGTCCCGGGGAACGCCATTTTTCCTTTCAAAGGCGGCTATCAGTTTGATGATCTGCCCATGCTCAGACCTAGAGGGAAGCAAAAGGAGAAAGATTACAAGTACACGGTAAATTACACACATGACTCGGATGAATGTGTAACAACAAATATGGGAATTCAATATAACCAAGCTGCATATTTGGGAAAAAGAAAACAAATCTTGTGTCTCTTTCCCTTTCCTGTTTTTCTTTTTTTGTGTGGCAATTTTCATCATGAGTCGCTATCAAACGTTGCTTCTTTTTTCTGCAGGTACCCAAAAGTTTGCAGTCTGCATGGGCGGTCAGTGTAAGGGAAGCTGAACATATGCTCTCTGCGCGACAACAGAATGCCAAGTGTTTGCCCGCAGCGTCTCTCAACGGAGAGGAGTCTGTCCAACACATCCCCAATCAGGAGACCCCCTCTTTTTATGAAGATGCTCGTCAACTCGCATCGCCTGATCCTGTTACCGGGAGCATCGAGCAACACGTAATCAAAAACCCAGCAGGATCTCTGTCCAATCACAGCAAAACTTACAAAAAGAAAAAGAAATGTCTGTCAGACATATTTGGGCACATTATCAGTGGTTCGGCAGGATCATCGGTCACCACTGACACACCAGACCTTCGTGCAACGAGCCAGGCACTGAAAAAAGAACCAGAAGACTCACTATATGTGGATCTGCAAACACTTCCTATATTACATTGTTCCGAACAGTTAGCAACGTCTCCGGTACGTGAACTAGAAAAGCCCTTGACACAAGTAAAAACAGTTTTCACTGAAACAGTCCAGCATTCTGCTGATTCACATCATTCTGCCAGCACCTTTTTGGACTTTTTGGACTGTACCAATCGGAGATTAAGGGACAATGAGGAAAGTTCTCACAGTCCGATGGCCGCAAGCCAAATCTCGGCCCACTCTGATGATTATCGTCCGGATGAATCTAGTGATAATGTTCCTTTAAAAACTGAAACGTCTCCTTGTTGGGAATCAATCACCGATGCATCATCCTGCGTAGATCACAGCACTCCGAAGAAGCGTGCGAGGAAGCCTGCCAAGAAAACAAACAGTGTTGGCACCTTCATAAATTCTCCTCGTGTGGACCAAAGGGATTCCTTTGCGGATCCTGTTCAAATCAAGACGGAGAATGTTAGTCCTGTTAGCTCATCATCTTCCTCCCACTGCCCCTCTTCATCACTGTGTCCCATGGATGCTTTCCTGGATGTGAAGGAAGTCACGTTTAAGTCCCTTGTTGGCGAGAATAGCGACTCCCAGGTGGCCACGTTTCGGCCTGATTCTAATTATAAATTCAGTACCTTCCTCATGCTCCTCAAAGACATTCATGACACGAGAGCCAAGGAGGGGAAGCCTCTGCTTATCCCACCGTCACCGCTGCTGATCAAGGAGGAGCCCTTAGTCATTCCTTCTTCATCCTTGGGCGATCCATTGAGGGGGTCTCAAGAAATTCAAACAGAGGTTGAACCATCGAGAACGTTCTCAAGAGTGAAAACCAAGTGGAGGACTAAAGCTATCATGTCAGCAGACCCCAACCACTGTTTGATTGAGCACTCTGACAAACAACGGCGAAAACAGCGACTTCCAGCCAAACTGAAACCTTCCTTACCTGGCCTTTCCTCCAACATGGCCGATTTGGCTTTCGGCAGGGAATTTGTCACTGGCCACGGCGATTTAGCCCAATCTGATCATCCTATTCCCTATGAACCTGCTGCCAACTACCTCGACAAGCGTTGTGAATCTCCCATTGCCCCAAAAAAGCGCTGGCAAATGGTCGAGGAGAGCGAGACCAACGGCTCTTACCCAACGAGAGCATCTCCAGATGACAGCTTGTCAGACAATAACTCGTTCTCCGAGGAAAGCAGCGCAGCCCGTAAGACGAGCCCCGTCGGTCGGAACTGCTTGGTTTGTTCAAAATGACTCCAAGAGGCTTTTTGTGTGTTCACGCAGGTCATTCAGAAAACAAACGTCTCCGGAAACCAACTAAAAGACTCCTGGAGTCTATAGAGGAATATGAACAAATATTCGCCCCAAAAAGGAAATACACGAAACACATCTTAGACCCAGCCGATACGGTAATATGCTCATTGCACTTGCATACAGTACATCACAATTAACTTACTCACCTTCCTCAGGTGCATTCATTCTTATTCTGAAGGTATTTTCCATAACTATCAATGGATTGATTTGTAAATCTGCCTGAAAAAGAGAGAAACTGATTCTAAACCGTAAAACAGCAGTTGCTGCTCTGCTTAGAAGATTCCAGCTCTACAGCCTAAAGCACTGGTGTCAAACTCAAGGCCCGGGGGGCAGATAAGGCCCGCCACATCATTTTATGGAGCCCGTAAAGACAAATTGTAGTGGGTGTATTGTGTGTGCATGTGCATTTTGTCACTGCTTCTACTTCTAAAGTCTCTCTTCTGCGACACTCTTTGTAGTAGATTTAACTTGACAATCACTTCCATAAATCGCACAAAAAGCTTGCAATGGTCGCATTTCCAAGGATTTGATCTTGTTTTCTCTGTGTGCTTGAGGTAGATAAATATCAAAGAGCATCTTGGTCTTGATGCTATGTGTACCTCTCAGACTCTTAGTGATACCAGTGAAGCTGTGTCGCCGCTCCTGGATCTCAGCATACCATCGGAAACACTTGGCTCACCGTCGGTCTCCGTAGCGCCCCCTACGGCTCTGGTTTCAGAGGCACATAGTCACTCTCAGGATCTATCCCCCTGTGAACTGCCCCCCACCTCCCCAGCACCAACTCAGCCCTCTCAAGGCATGGTCACAGAAGATGATGTTCTCCCTCTAAAATCTGGTATTTTAATGTCTGAACAATCCCATGTGTCCTTCCTGGATATTACATGATGATGATGATCATTTTGCTTCTGGTTACAGATCCCACAGCGGAAAGAAAAAGGCCTCGGAAGCTGTCACATAAGGTTTTGGATTGTAACATTGATGAATTTTCAGCCCTTCCAAAGAAAGAGGTAAGTAGCTACTACTAAGCCACTACTGGACTGGACATTTTTTTTGTCTCAGAATTCTGCTGTTGAGATTGATCACTTTTAACTCTTTCATTCCCAGAGATGTATTTTTATGTCTGTTAAGAATCCAGACATTCAATCCCAAGTGCTGTATGTATTTTGTTTGTGTACATTTGTTTTGTTAGCCGAAAAGCCTAACTCTTGAACAAGTCGTGTCATACATAGAGGATAATATTGAATATATTAATTTTTTTATGGCCAGGACCATTCTTTGAATTTCTGTTCTGATTGTGCGATCCTTTTTAAATGTTGCTCTATTTTCACACAGGAGCTAAAATATCCTCCAAACCTTATCCCTGAAGTAAAAGTGTTGGTTAAGCAAACTGTGATACCTCAGAAGCTCAAACATAAGGAACATATGGTCAGTGTTCGGCTCAACAACTACCAAAATTGTTGTGATGATAAATTAATTTTTTAAAAATTATTTCCAGCTCACACCAGTAAAGAAAGAGAAATCTAATCCCAGCACATCTTCCATCCCTGTTGCTACCACTCCCCCCTTTGAGGCTGAGGATGTCAAGTTTGTCACTCCGACCAAGTCCCCTGAGCAAAAGGCCATGTTGATGCCCTGCAGCATGGAAGAGAAACATAACACAGATTCTGACACTCCCAAATCTGAGGTGATCACATATGGCCTTTCCTCAGTTTCAGTTAGAGAGTTATGTAGCAAAGACGAATGTTCTTTCTTGATTTTTGCAGGTGCTTGATGCCAATTTGTTGGACAGCCCATCTTCTCAAATGGATGTTAAAGTGAAAATAGGTGCTACTTCCTTTAAGGAGAACATCTGCCAGGTGAGATGGAAAACTGTGTTAACAAAGAACCCCAGTTCACCTCACAATGTGTTAGGCTTCAGAAACAGAATTGTGGTTTTATGATGTTTGGGTGTAGATTTGTGAGAGAACAGGAGACGTCCTGGTTTGTGACGGCCACTGTTATGGAGCCTTTCACCCTCAGTGTATTGGTTTGTCGGCGCCACCCAAAGGAAAATTTCATTGCCAGCAATGCACCTCCGGTGAGTGACACTGCCGTCTACGATGGTTTGTGTTGCCATCAATGAACTAAATTCAAATTGTTCCTTTGCTGCTATTCAGGCATTCATACGTGCTTTGTGTGTAAGAAGTCTGGCAATGGCGTGAAGCGATGCATAATCCCACTGTGTGGAAAGTTCTATCACACCGACTGCATCATGGCCTTCTCGGCCACGCAGCGACATAACAAAAGCTTCCGCTGCCCCTTACACGTTTGTCTGACATGCCACATCGCCGATCCTCTCAATGCTTGCAGCTCCAAAGGTAAGATATTGTGTCGACTAGACAATTTCATTAATCGGTACTATCGGTTGCAAACTTTCCATGGGAGGTTTTGTGAGGGACTATAACTTGCAATAATAAAACGTGACTGTGTGCAGGTATAATAATTTAGTTTAAACAGACATCCGTGAAATATTAGTATTTTGAATTAGTATGGGAAATTGTTAAAAGAAATAGCTGCAATGAGTTTTGTAGTTAAATAAAATGAATGTTGTTGGAGCCAGCCAACCTTAATCAGATGAAAAATCCATTCATGTAAGTGTGGCTTTTGTTCTCACTGCGCAGGACGTTTGGCTCGCTGCGTGCGCTGCCCCGTGGCTTATCACGCGAATGACAACTGCATGGCAGCCGGCAGCGTGGTGCTGGCCAACAACGGCTTTCTCTGTCCAAACCACTTCACTCCTCGAAAAGGCTGCAAGAACCATGAGCACATCAATGTTAGCTGGTGCTTTGTGTGCTCGGAAGGTAATTTCATTTTTGAAGTCTCCTCTAGTGTTTATGGATTGACTTAGATTTGCCCAGCGGGATATGTCCCTGCAGTTGGTCTTTTAATATTCCTCAAATATATAAGCGAAAAGACCAAAGTCATCAAAAGCAGTCGTGATTTAAAAAAAAAAAAAAAAATGCAACAGCCCTTCAGTGCTTTGAATGCTTTTGCTATAATTTTGCAGGAGGCAGCCTGCTTTGCTGTGAAGCCTGTCCTGCTGCTTTTCATCAGGAATGTCTCAATATGGAGATGCCTCAAGGCAGCTGGTTCTGTAATGATTGCAAGGCGGGAAAGAGGCCACGGATCAAGGACATACTCTGGGTCAAATGGGGGCGCTTCAGGTAAGGTTCTGTATTTGGATGCAAGTTTTCAAACGTTATATACATAGACAGGCGTTTATGCATCAGTTTGGAAAATCGGCTCACTCCATCTCGACCAAGTTTGAATGAGCTGTAGGGCAACGAATTATGTAATATGTATCTGACAGTGTACTCGTAAAAGCTTAATTATCTTAAACTGATTCGAATGTATGAATGTATATCTAACTCTGTAGGTGGTGGCCTGCTGAAGTGTGTCTGGCCAAAGATGTCCCAAATAATATCTTGAGGATGAAACACGAGGTCGGGGAGTTCCCGGTGCAGTTTTTTGGCTCCAAGGATTTTGTATGGACCTATCAAGCCCGCGTGTTCCCTTACATGGAGGGTGACACCCAAAACATTGAGAAAATGGGCAAGGGGGCAGACGCCGTGTACAAAAAGGGTAAGATGGGCCACTGTGCATTTTGAATATTCGTCTTGTACTTTTTATTTAAAATGGTTTCTTTGTTTGCAGCCCTGATTGAAGCAGCAGAGCGATTCAAAGAACTTCAGGCTGAAAAGGAAATGAGGCAACTGCAGGAGGACAGAAAGATTCATAAGAAACCGCCGCCATACAAACATATTAAGGTGCTTTTTCTCAATGCGTGTTTTTTTTCTCGCCAGCAGTTCATCGCAAATGAACTCTTGAAATGAAAGTGAAATCTTAAAGATTCAAGAATTTTTATTAAATGTTATTGAATCTTCTTAGGTCAACAAGCCAATTGGGAAGGTGCAGATCATCACGGCTGACCTATCGGAGATCCCGCGCTGCAACTGCAAGGCGTCAGACGAGAACCCGTGCGGCGTGGATTCCGAGTGCATTAACCGTATGCTGTTGTATGAGTGCCATCCTCAAGTTTGCGCTGCAGCCGAGCGATGTCAGAACCAGTCCTTCACAAAACGCCAGTACACCACTGTTGAGATATTTCGGACACTGTCGCGTGGCTGGGGTTTACGCAGCGTGTCTGACATTAAGAAGGTGGGTCTAAATGTCATGCCACAGCTCACAAGTTGATGTTTGTTCTGGGCACGCTTGCCGCCAATATGCTGTTGTGACTCTTCACAGGGAGCTTTTGTGAGTGAATACGTGGGGGAGGTGATAGATGAAGAAGAATGTCGGGCCCGAATCAAATATGCTCAGGAAAAAGGCATCTTTAACTTCTACATGCTGACACTAGACAAGGTAAAGTTCTGAAGAAGAAAAAAAAAAAGACTATTTTCTCAGTTTAGAGTTGTTCGAATGAATGGATTATCAAATCAATTGATGACTATTTTAATGATGGAGTAATCACTTAGAATCTCTGTCCAAATATTTTTTCATTCATGAAGACAGACTCATTAGCTTTATCGTTTAATTAAAACAAGACATTTGAAAGCATCAGCTTTTTATTAAAAAAAAAACAAAAACAAAAAAAAAAACAATAACCGCACCAGTAATTGAATCTGTTTCAACAGAGTTGCAAAGTGTACAACATGAATCCCTCTTGTGTGATATTGCTCAATTGTTCTTTTAATTCCAGGATCGAATCATCGACGCAGGACCCAAAGGAAACCAGGCTCGCTTCATGAATCACAGCTGCCAGCCAAATTGCGAAACTCAGAAATGGACTGTGAATGGCGATACCCGCGTGGGACTTTTTGCTCTGCAAGACATCCCAAAAGGTTTGCGTTGCATTGTTGTAGTTTCCACGATACTGTACTGATAGAAGGTATGCCTTTTAGGTGTGGAGCTGACTTTTAACTACAACCTCGAGTGTCTTGGCAATGGCAAAACCGCTTGTAAATGCGGAGCACCCAACTGCAGCGGCTTCCTTGGCGTTCGACCCAAGGTAAAAATTCCAATTCTCTGATAACACTTGTCCTTGATTTAGGAACACGCAGCTGCAAACTTAACACTGCAACACTATTTTTGCCATCTTTACTCCTCTCTTGAAGGAAGACTTCACTATAAAATCGTGTTCCACAAACCATCATGTCTCTACACCAAGGTTATTATAGTTCATGAAAACAAAGAAAATAAACTAAAATTGAACATTTGTGTCAATAGAAAAAGATCCACAGCCCTATGTCACATCAAGGTCCATGATCAATGACCTGATATTGCTTTCTGCTATCTTGTTCAGAACCAGCCACCAGCTGAAAAAATTAAGGAAGGGAAGAGGCGAGGGGGCATGAAGAAGAAGACCAAGCAAGAGGTGACCAAAGAGAGGGAGGATGAATGTTTCAGCTGTGGTGACGGGGGCCAGATCGTGTCTTGTAAGAAGCCCGGTTGCCCGAAGGTCTACCACGCTGATTGCCTCAACCTGGCCAAAAGACCTGCAGGCAAGTAGGGTCTTCTTACCCCGTCAAACGGGTTGGCTGTCGTTAACTATTCCTGCTATTCAAACCTGATCACATCAACCAGGGTTTGAGAAATAAAAATAGCCCTGTATTGTCAAAAAGTATAAAACCACTAAAGACAATTGTGCAATATATGCATTTAACGTGTATATTTTCCGTCCTCCACACAAATAATTAATTAACCCGTATAACGATAAACAATATCAGATTTATTGTACATGTTTTGGTCTAATAGTTTGGCTTACCTTAAAATAAAGGCAAGTTTCTTTGGAGGGGGGGCTTTAGTATAACTAATTTGCTATCTGGATCGGTACTCGCCCATTCTTTACCCTATATTTTCAGCCCACAATACAAACCAAAATATCGTTCCATGTAGATATTCGACTATTGAATTACTAAATAAAGTATAAATGACCACACTACAATTTCCAGGGCGATGGGAGTGTCCGTGGCACCAGTGTGACATCTGCGGTATAGAGGCAGCTTCTTTTTGTGAGATGTGCCCCAGCTCATTCTGCAAAGCACATCTCGATGGCATGCTCTTCATCTCCAAGCTGGACGGCAAGCTGTCTTGCAGTGACCACGACCCCTGTGGGCCCGACCCTCTGGAACCAGGCGAGATCCGCGAATACGTGCCCAACGCGGCTGCCTTGAACCCTTTTGCTGTGCCACCTGCTTCCTGTGAAGCATCGGGATCTGAAGATTCTTCCCCTGCCACCTGGCACGGCGGTCGGGCTGGCCCGGCCACTCTCAATCCTCTTCCTCCTCTTCCTCCTCGTCTGTACATAAACACAAAGACGTCTACCTCAAGCTTCATCCCCTCGAGCGGGTCTTGCCTCACAGACGAGCTTGAAGAAAAAGCATTCTCCAGCCCGACGTCCTCCAAGGGTCAGAGCGATGATGGTGAAATTGAGGAAGGAGAGGTGTGTAGTGTCGAGGTAGACCTGGACGACGACAATGATGATGATGATGACGATGATGATGACGACGACGATGATCTTGAGGAGGAGGAGGAGGAGGAGGAGGATGAAGAAGCAGATGATGACATGGGAGCGATAGAGTTAGTGGAAGATGAACCACTGTACAGAGGAGGCACCCTTGAGGAGGAGGAGGAGCCCAACTTTTATGGCAGTTGGGGTGATTACGTTGAAGAAGAAGCTGGCGATGAAGACGTCGAGGACGATGACTAGGGAAGATGGGAAGACCATGAATGACAAGTGACCCTTAAAGTCACCTACTGTAAACAACTGCAACATTCCCTTCTCCCTGGTACAATATTGCCTTGTTATCCCAGACAGCTACACTAAGAGATGGGATGCGTTTTGGTGCTAAGACCCAACGGGCATGTTCACTCAGTTTCTTTTACTTCTGTTGATATTTGTTTGTTTGTCTGGTGCATTTGGCTCCAGTTGTGCACTCTATTATACATTGTTTACATCTGACTTTTTTAAGGACATATTTTTTTGAAAATAAAAAAAACAAGATTTTTTTTAAATTTTAATTTGACAAAACTGTAATCACAAGGGCATTTTGTTGTCACTGTCTTTGACAATGTCTTAGTGAAGAAAAGAAAAAAAACCAAGAGTGGTCATTGGAATGCTCTTGCGCCATTGTTTCTATGTTATGTTTTGACCCAAATGCAAAAATAAACACACTGTAGTCACTGAAGCCTGAGACAAGCATATTTTATAAGTAAAAAAAATCTAAATACTTTTCAGTTTACACTCATAATAAATAGATTGATGACCAAGGCCATACATGAGTTTTATATCGAGACAGTTTCTAATTCTATTCACATTTGGGCAAATGGGGAAACATATTCAAAATTCTACACACAAGCGATCCACTACCTATTTAGGTAAATTCACCTCCGATAGGTGTCACTCTTTCACATTTTGCTACATTTGGACACCACAGATTAAGAAGCTGTGACGTAATTTCCTCGGCGCAAAATGGCGAACATTGTAAACTAATACTGCATTTGTGTTAGGATTTTGGAAAGACGAATCTAATTCTGATATAATTACTGGATAAAGCCAAGGTAATCAATTTGATTTTCAAACGTGAAAGAGATATCAAATATTCCGGCAACGTCATTGAACTGCGACACAGCTATGAACAAACGTATTTACGCGTTATTTGGACTGCAATGTGCAGACATCTCGGCTCCGCTTCTGAATGTTTTTAAAGGCTCATCCGTGTTGCAGGTTGAGTCATGGCTGAACAGGACGACGGAAAGGCCGGTGTCGAGGGTGTTGTGGACCTGGATGAGCCCAAGAAGATGACCCGGGAGGACTGGAGGAAAAAGAAGGAACTCGAGGAACAGAGAAAGCTGGGAAACGCTCCAGCTGAGGTGGACGAGGAGGGCAAGTACGTAAACTCAAGTAAAATCTGCACATGTAATGAGTTTATCAGCAGTGTTTGTAATCTTCAATTGTGCTGCACACACTTGTAATTGCAGTTTTTGTTGGTTGTTTAAGCATGAAGGCTGGGGCGCAATCGATGAACAACACACTCGCTTGTGTCCTTTCCTCCAGATTTTCATCACTTGTTCCTTATTTCACTACTTTCCTAGGGACATCAACCCGCATATCCCACAGTACATTTCCTCTGTGCCGTGGTATATTGACCCATCCAAAAGGCCCACACTTAAACATCAGAGACCACAGACGGAAATTCAAGAGAATTATTCTGCCATTGGAGAATGGTACAAGAGAGGAGTGCAAGAGGTGAGAAGAAATAAACCACTGAACAAATAGGACTTTGAAATGACTTAACTCGTGTCAACGTTTTCAACAGAACACTGTTACTACTAAATTCCGCAAGGGTGCCTGTGAGAACTGTGGTGCAATGACACACAAGAAGAAAGACTGTTTGGAGGTAAAATGACTGAACAGCCCATCAGTCAAAGAAGAAGAGTGTAAATTGTTGCACTGTGACCTTTTCATTGATTACTTTTTTTCTCTCAGCGGCCCAGAAAAGTCGGGGCAAAGTTTACTGGCACCAGCATTGCGCCAGATGAACATTCGCAGGTGCAACTCAAACTGGATTATGACGGAAAGAGAGATCGTTGGAATGGCTACGACCCTGAGGAACACCAGCGCATAGTGGAGGAGTACGCCAAAGTGGATCTGGTAAGCAGTCTTATCAATTGACTGTGAATCAAGTTTAGCACAGTCGCGTGCTACATGTAGGCATGAGCTGGTATTATATTCTGACTTAATCTCTTGATCCAAATGATTATATGATGATGTCCTATATGTTCACTTCTCAGGCCAAAAGGACACTGAAGGCTCACAAGCTCCAGGATGAGTTGGCGTCAGGGAAGCTGGACCAATCGGTGAGCTTTTTGGACACTGAATGGGCTTGTCCCCCTGTCCTTTACCTCGAACTATGGAAAGCACTTTGGCCATGTGGTATCATTTCTCTGCAGGAACGGGAACATGACAGCGAGGATGAGGATGAAGATAAATACGCAGATGACATCGACATGCCCGGCCAGAATTTCGACTCCAAGAGACGAATCACCGTCAGGAATTTGCGTATTAGGGAAGACACAGCTAAAGTAAGAGGCGCCTGACCAAAGTGTGCGGTACTGCGTGTATATGTCCAGTAATATAAATGTCTGTTTCCCACAGTACTTGAGGAACCTGGATCCAAACTCTGCCTACTACGATCCAAAGACCCGAGCAATGAGAGAGAACCCATATTCCAGCACTGGCATGAACCCCGACGAGTAAGTTCCTGGAAGTAAAACGGCCGCCGCACAATGTTTGTGTGTTCTTGAATTGCTTCAAGTCGATTTCCATTCACATTCCGTTTGGGTTTTGCCTACAGAGTGGGATATGCTGGAGACAACTTTGCCCGCTATAGTGGTGACACCATCACCATGGCTCAAACACAAAGTAAGGCACTAAGAAACCGCTAACAATCAGGAGAACGTGAGCTATATTTGTATTAAAAGCTGCATCAGTGAGCGTTAAATTGATCCATAGCACGCATATCTGCGACCTCTTGAAGTATTTAACACCTTTTCCTGTTAGTGTTTGCCTGGGAGGCCTACGAGAGGGGCTCGGAAGTGCATCTGCAGGCTGACCCCACCAAGTTGGAGCTGCTTCATCGTTCCTTTAAGGTCAAGAAGGAAGACTTCAAAGAGCAACAGAGGGAGAGCATTCTGGAGAAGGTACACTGCCTGTATTTTCCGAGCGCGACTGTTTTTTCAGTCCATAAAAGCGGTATTGATTGGTGCATCCTTTGTTTTCACCATGGAACATTTGCGAGAGGGCCACAAGCGCAAAATAAAGTGGTGGGGATTAGAAGCGTTAGTTAAATAAGTAAACAAGCATCCAACTGAGTTACAGAAATTGATTGCTGTGATAATTTTGGCGGGGGTGCAGAAAACACACAAAAGCAATTTTTTGTTTGATTTAGCTTGTCACGCAAATACATGACTCCCCCCCATCTTGCGTAACGTGTTTCAAACTTTGGAGAGTATGGCTTTAGAAGGTGTTGTCGCATAACTATTTGTGTTTTCAATAGTATGGAGGCCAGGAGCACTTGGACGCACCCCCTCGGGAGCTCCTATTGGCTCAAACTGAGGACTACGTGGAGTACTCCCGTCACGGCGCCGTCCTAAAAGGACTCGAGAAAGCCGTCGCTCGCTCCAAGTATGAGGAAGACGTACTCATCAACAATCACACCGTAAGGACGGCCGAGCGTGCTTCAACTGGTTGTGAATGGCTTCTGACTCTCCTGACCAAATTGTTGTGCTTCTCAGTGTATTTGGGGCTCCTACTGGAAGGATGGCTTCTGGGGATACAAGTGCTGCCACTCCATGGTTAAACAAAGTTATTGCACTGGAGATGCTGGCATTGGAATTGTGAGCGTTTATGGCACTTTGAGGCTTTTTGCGGTGCACATTGACCTTGTAACTCACGTCATCTTTTTTTTTTTTTTAAATCTTGAAGAGCAACTCTCAGTGTGTCCCGTTTGAGGACGGTGTCAATGAGCTAGAAGAGGAAGAGCAGCCCAAGACTCTGCTGGAGGTAAGAGATACTAATGCATTGTAGGGCTGGGCTTTTAATTTTAACGTAACATTGATTTCAGTTTTGGTGTTTAAATGTAAAATGATCTTGTTTCACGTCAGTTTTGCAGTAAATGTCAATTATGAGGGATAAAGAAACAGTTGGAAGCAAGCACCTTATATTAACTAACATATGTTAGTTTGTGGCTAGCTTAATGTGAGACACCAGCGACAGAGAGAGACTGATCTCTTTACATTACAAAGTTGTAGTTCAGACAAACTCAACAGCACCTCTAGTGGTCTGAAGCAAGTACTGCACTTAGTTTTGCCTTCATCAGCAATCAATATCATAGAGCCAAATTCTTAATCTATCCTTCTTCTTGTCACTGCTCGCAACCGTCAGATGCACCAAGAAAAGATGAAGGAGAAGAAAAAGAAAAAGAAGAAGTCCAACAGGAACAAGAACAAGAACAAAAAGGAGCAGCACATCAGCAGTGACGACAGTGATTCAGAGGACGAAGAGAAAAAGAAAGAGAAGTTGAAGATGGTAAAGTGCCTGCTTGTGCTGTACTGCCCGTCACTTCCCACTCTTTGCTGACCCATTTCGTCCTCGCAGGCTCTGGAAGCAGAAGACAAGCGCGTGAAGAATGTGGAAGCAATGATGCAGCTGGACGAGAGGAAGAGGCCTTATCACAGCCTGCAGGAAGTGAAGGCCCCCACCGAGGAGGAGATCGAGGCCTTCCGCATGAAACGCTGCCGGCCCGACGATCCCATGGCTTCCTTTCTTGGACAGTGATCTTTCCCTCGTCCCTATTGCCCCCGCAAAACTTTAGCCAAGGACTCTCCCAGAGCTCTTGCTCGGTGAAACAATGTCTCGCTATGTCCTCGAGTTGAGTCTCACAAAGGACCACAGTCGATTAGACATTTCTAGTGCTAAGGGAGAAATAGTGACAAATTCACAGTTTTCCACCCTTTTAAATACATTGCAGTCACCCAAGACTGCCTTCAAAGACAAATTAATTATTTGTTCATGCATTTTTTTATTAATAAAATTGCTTTGTGGTAAATATTTTACTTTTTTGTAAAGCTAACCTCACATGCGATGCTGACGGTGCACAAAATGCACAAGCATAAGTGAACTCAGATTTTGTTAATGGTTTGGTTCGTCATGTGAACAAGGAGCAAAAATGTTGATACATTTTTTTCCAAATTATAAAAAAAATTCCAAACGTTTTATGTTGATCCAACACGGAAATAAGTCTCTTTGGATAAATCTGCAAATATTTACTGTTGAGAAACCAACATTCTGAAGATGTGGTCAATTGCAAATTAAGATATGTCTTGCAATGATTAATTGGTTATCAAAAGGATTATTGATTACTTTATTTGTCCATTTGTTGTTTCAGGTCTTGTTTACATTCTGTTGTAAAGCGTCTGGGCCAGCGGGGAATACTCCATTAGCAAAAAAATATATATATATATATAAACTATATATTTTTTAAACTAGCTGCTTTTTTTAAGATAAAGGTGATCAATATTTTGATCCAATATTTGGTTTTATGTTCATATTTTGTTCTGAATTATCGATTATTTTCCCAAAATTGTTCTGATCATGCTCTCACAATTTCTGTTCATATGGTTTAAGTTGAATGGGAATGCAGTAGTAACTGAACACACCCATTTCCCCAAGAGCTGGACCATGTCTCAAAGTGACACAAGCACGCGGAATCGTTTTTACACCGCTTTCCGACATTTCAACTACATTTTTTAGGTTTATAAATTTTACATTCAGGCAGCCCTTGCTCGTAAATCATAATTCAGCCGTGCAAAACGGTTTCTCTGACTTGAATTTAATGACATCATGGTGAAAACATTTGTTGTTTTTTGGGGGGGGCTGAGTAGCTGGGCGGATGTTATGGACTGCGAGTCACTGAGTTGCACATTTCCTTGCAGAGCTTCTCCAGAAGAATACACTGATTTGACTATTGACAAACAGCATGAAAGACCGATTGCTACCTGATGCAGAAGACAGCCACTGAGTGTGTTGAAAGAGCCCATCATCATTTTCAACTAGTGAGTTTCTTGTCGACTGTAGAGAATAACTGAATGTTGCCTCAGTTCCTTTTCGTTGTCTGACCATGTTTCTAGAAGCTGCATCGGACAGCTGCATGGTCTTAAATTACATTCTCCTCCATCTTTTCCTGACTCCTCAGTGGCCGCTGTTCTTCATGTGTGTGTGACGACCTGTCTGCTCTCGGTGGTCCTCTGCCAGTCCATTTATTCCCCACCAAAGAAAGGACGCAACATCACTATCCACTCGTCTAATCTGGTTTGCAGCCTTCCAGGCCCGGTGGGACCTGCGGGGAATCCAGGAGCCCCTGGGTCACCTGGGGCAATGGGGCCAATAGGACCGCCTGGGAAGGATGGTCCAGATGGGCAGGATGGAGAGAAAGGAGAAAAAGGAGATGAAGGTACTTGATAATTGGGAAGCCAGTTTCCATTTAGCAAGGCCCTTAGTCACATATGCAGCTCAAGGAGCTACCAGCCAGTGTGACTGGGGAAAAACAAACACTTGTTCACCCCGGTGTGCATTTATAAAACACTCCAACTCTCATTTCTCCCTCAGGTGATCATGGCAGAGCCGGCAATCCAGGCAAGCCGGGCTTAAAAGGCCGTGCGGGCTTCATTGGCAAGGCCGGACCTCGGGGACTAAAGGGCCAACGGGGGTCACCGGGGCCGGCTGGAAAAAGGGGGCAAAAAGGAGACGAGGGGGACGCCGGTCAGAGAGGAGAAGCGGGAGGCTGCGATTGCGGCGGCGCTGCCCGCTCCGCTTTCTCGGTGGCCGTGTCAAAGAGTTACCCCAAAGAACGCACGCCCATTCGCTTCGGCCGCATCTTGCTCAATGAGGGCAACCACTACAACGTGAGCAGTGGCAAGTTTGTCTGCGCCATCCCCGGAGTCTATTACTTTGCCTACGACATCACTGTGGCCAATAAGCACCTCGCTATCGGGCTGGTGCACAACGGACAATACAAGATTAAGACGTTTGATGCAAATACAGGGAATCACGATGTGGCGTCCGGTTCCACTGTCCTCCACCTCCAGCATCTAGACCAGGTCTGGTTGCAGATCTTTTACTCGGAGCAGAATGGACTCTTTTTTGATCCCTTCTGGACTGACAGCACATTCACAGGTTTCCTTATCTACGCTGATCAGGCTGATGCAAAAGCTAATTTACAGGGTGACACTTGATATTTTTTTGATAGTCTGATAGTTTCTCAATCTTTTTTTTTTTTTTCTACATAATGTCTAAGTGGGCGGCTCGGTGGCGCACTGGGTAGCACGTCCGCCTCACAGTTAGGAGGGTGCGGGTTCGATTCCACCTCCGGCCCTCCCTGTGTGGAGTTTGCATGTTCTCCCCGGGCCCGCGTGGGTTTTCTCCGGGCACTCCGGTTTCCTCCCACATTCCAAAAACATGCTTGGTAGGCCGATTGATCACTCCAAATTGTCCCTAGGTGTGAGTGTGAGTGCGATTGGTTGTCTGTCTCTGTGTGCCCTGCGATTGGCTGGCAACCAGTTCAGGGTGTCCCCCGCCTACTGCCCGATGACGGCTGGGATAGGCTCCAGCACGCCCGCGACCCCCGTGGGGACTAAGCGGTTCAGAAAATGGATGGATGGATGGATGGATGTCTAAGTGATTTTAATAATAACAATGAAGCAGATAAAATTGCTCCAATACTAAAAATATTAACTTTGATGGCCCCCTTCCTGATAAATCTAAATAAGTCTACCTCCTCTTGTACTATTGTAATGGATTGTTTTCAATGTGTTTGATGAAGACGATGTGAGGCTCTCTGCCTTAGGTTTTCCAGTTTAGCTTGTGGCCTTTATGTGGTGGGAAAAAGGTGTGAACATCCCTGGTTAAATGATCAAATACTGACACTAGATGGCGCTACAAACACTAAACAACTGAATAAAAGTGAAGTAGCCTTTGGAATGGTTTGAATGCACTTCAGCATATTACAAATTCCGAAGCCAACATTTTTAATTTTTGTTCTTATTCCATCAATTTTTGTATAAGATTTCATCGATCCAAACCATTCCAACTTGAAAAATAAACTCATTCAGCACACATCAAACTATTCACGTTTTCCCCAAAGTTCCACATCATCCATGATAAAATTTCACATGGAAGCAAACACACTGAACCTGTCCGGTACTCGCGGGTCAAATATATTGTTTTCATTATAACTATCCACCTTAACATGATATAGTTCTGCTGTGCAACTACCCAGTCGCAATCGTAATCTTATTGAATATTTGTTAAATATTTAATTCTCTGATATAGTCCATAAAACCCGAGCATTGTTATTTGGTGTAAATAAAATTCACCGAACAACAATAATGTCTGTATTGTGGGTGTTACAAAAAGCGGGGCGGGGAGAAGGGGGGGGGGGGGGGGGGGGGGCGCTGGTCAGTTGACCAACGTTTTGTAGTCCTTTAACAGAAACGCATTATAAAGGACTACATTTCCCGGTCCGCAGGAAGGGACTCCCTAGTCAAGCGCACGAGCCTCACGCCGCAACGGCGGCAGCTGGTGCAGCCGAGCAGGCGACTTTGTTACAACGGAGGCTTAAATCTCTCGGCAAAGTGTAAACACAGCACGCAAAACGGTCCGTGTCGGGATTCGAAGTCAGTGGCCTCCGAGCGAACCTGTTCCGAGTACTCACCCGTTAAAGAGGGCTTTCTTCAAACTTGAGCCGAATTGGAGTTGTTTCATTCAGGATGTCGGACTGAGACAAAGGGGTCTGGTCTGGGGGGCATTCCCGTCGGAGCGGTGAGTTGCACGTTGAACAAGGTCCGATATGCAAAGTTTCACCTTTTGTTGTCGAAATGAAATTAAACATGTCCAGGTCGAGTGGCGAAATGATATCACGACGTGCTGCTTACCGCTTTTTTTTTTTTACACGAGTATTGGGGGGCTCTTTAACTTGTGAGTAGCGTGTGGTGTTGCTAACGTGTTGGAACAGAAAACCCGAATGTGGATGCGACTTGTAGTTTATTTCATGACTACTAAAAAGGCTTGTCAGAAAGCGTCTCTGAAGCCTTTGATCGGACCTTTAAATTCTCCATCAGAGAAATGGGGCTCATTCGAACAGGATGTTCTGAAATCAAACAATTCTAGTTTCTCACTATTAAAGTATTTTAGAATACCTTACTTGAGTCAATGTATTGAGGAAAAAGTGGTATCGTAACCTAAGTCAGGTGAAAGTTTGATGTTTTGGAACATGTGTGTGACTCTAGGTCCAAGCAGATCCTGTAAGTCTCTTCTGGATGGGAAAAAATGGAAAGGGAGTTGCAATGGTGGAAAGGACAGCTCGCTGCAGACATCCATCAGTCCCTCCGCATCAAGGTGAGTTCACCTTGCTAAGCAGCTTTTATGTTGTTGACAGTAATGACACTGATGGAGCAACAGATAGCCATGCTTTTACCATTGCTAAACTGCCAGAGGCCAGTAAAGTGTTTCCTTGTGACCTACAGATGATCAGAAGCACTGACCTACATTTATAAGCAAAATTCTAATATTTCATCAATGAAACTGTATTGTTATTTCCGTTTCCAACCGTCTGTTCTCTTATTTCTCATTAATGGCTGCGCTAATGTTTAGTGGAACTTTGATTCGCAAATTGGTTCTTGAATGGGTTTGACAATTTTGAAATGTATTGTATATTGAATATTTTGTATATAGTTTTCCCATACCAGTAATGCAAATATGAATAACACTGTTTTTTATACATTTTGTTACCAAAAAAATTTCAATGGTTGTCACGAATCAGTTTAGTTTGAATTGGCTCTAATATTATGGTATATTCCATATTTGTCTTTTTTTTTTTAAAAAAGTGCCAATAATATTTGTTGGGATTTGGGTATTTGCTTTATGCTACAACGTTGATGAGGGTGTGTCTGAATTTTCAACATATCTACAGTATCCTTTAATCTTTGATGACATCATGAGAGGTGGCAATTGTTACCAGAGTCTTCTATATGGAAATCATCTTTCATGTGAAAATCAAGCACAAATTCCGACACCTAGCTATCTTAGGTGTAAACGGTTACGAAAACAATTTATTTAGCAAGGATCAAAGTGCATTTCATAAACTGTTCAAACATATTAGTTATCAATAAAAAGATAATCAGTTGATGTATTTGACCCAACTTTGAGATGTTTTGCAAATGAATAACTCAATTTATTGGGATGTTTTGTATAAAACCAATCCAATTCTGAACCCAAATTGGGTTATTTTTAACTTTTTCAAAGGTGTTCCACACTTGTAAGCAAGCCCTGTATTCACGGCCCTGCTGATGTACCCCCTCACAAATTGTCTCTTTTAAGTCCGCAGCGAGACGCACAACAAGCGAGAGAGCAATTAGCAGCTAAAATGATCGGCCTCACCAAAAATGGCTGCGCACAAACAGGGACGAATGAAACATTTTGCGCACTGTGACAAGCTTCGAACCTTGGTTTGTAAATGGAATACGTTGAACACTGGGGTGTTCATGAATACAGTGTATTTGACGGTTGCATGCTGCTATGGATTGTTTTTGTGCAGCATTGATGGTTTCTATGATTGCAACTTGATAGTGATGGTATTAAAACTGGGGTGTGTATGCTAGAAACGACTGGTAAGATAGGAATGCAGTCTTACTTTACTCCACCCAAACAAACGACCCAGCTCACCCAGCCATTGGGTCATTGCTCGTTTGACTCATGATAGCAAAACAATATTGGGCGTCTTCTTTTTAACTTATGTTGATCAAGTGATTTGAATAATTGGCCAAGAAACTATCATAGTCTCCTTTGTGAGAGGCTCTGTGTTCGTATGGGCCTCTGTGAGTGGTGATGCACGTGCGCCAATGATTGACACATCCCTCAGTCATGCCTTCTGTTCCTCCAATCTCTGCTTGACTTGTTTAATTTCCACCAGGATAAAGATAAAATAATTGAACGTTTAATTAAAGGCATAAGATGGGGCCAAAGAAGGAAGATTTTCGTTCCCCCAGAAAAACCTTTGTATGATATTCTACTGTTGGGTGATACAGCCAGTTTTAACATATGACAATTTGTATTTTCTTTTAAATCATTGTAAAGTCCACTTTTCACTAAAGCCCGACCAATTCATCGACCCTTTTTAAAATAATCAAATCAAATTTAAAAATCGTCACTTCACGTGTCTTAGGATGTTCCACGTTGGTAAACGTTGGAGGGAAAATATAATTACACGGCTCAGTTGCCTGTTTAAAATGATGTAAATAGGATTACATGGATGAGTTGAGACTCATTCATTGGGAATGTCTTAATTAACATTAAGCACGTGGTTATATGCGTATATTTCTTCCCCCATGCCACTTTAATGGTGAGGTCTGTCACTCGACTGGCAGCTTCAAGTAAATGCCAACCTCACACTGAGACAGAAAATTATAGAGGCCTATTTCAGATATCCTGCTTGTGTCGAGTGAAGTGATGGCATCGGATTTTGGTTGTATTGTCTGTGGACACAAAAGTAGACATTTTCTTGCACAATCCTCTATTCAGAAATAGCCTGTGATTCAGAGTGAGCTGTCAGCGGGCCTGTATGTCCGTATGCAGACTGAGCTGCAAATAAAGCCTGATGTCCGAGATGGCCCCATCGGGATGTGGTGTTCGGCCGCTGTGGCTTCAGAGGCGCATCACACCCAAACAGTTGGGTGTGGAACACAGAATTTCCTTCAGCTCATGTCTGAGACACAGGATCCATGCAGCTATTTTGAAAGAGCAGACTGTTACACAAAACTATTTTCACACCGGCCTGAAATAATGTAGCGGCAAAGTTATCCAGCGCCTTCTGACAATCTGAAAACATCTTTTAGCTTGGCAGTTAAGGCGACACCTTCTTTTCGCCCTTTTTCTTTTATTTCTTGACTTAACTGGGTGTGTTACTATAAAGTGTCTGCAGTTTAACTATGTGCAGCATCTTTAAAGCAGCTTGAGGTAACAAAGTTGCAAAAGACTATATTATAGATAATTACTCATACTACTTTTTTTTTACAATTTGACAAAAACATCTGAGTCCAAAAGTAGACAAAACAGGCATATTTGCTGTTAATGTATGTTTGATTAAAACACGCTAGATTGTCATCCATCAGAATGATACATATGATTGTGAATTGATTACATTATTTTAATTGAAAAAAGTGCAATGAGGTCGTGGATATGCATTTTTTTCAAATATATATTTTAAAAATGAAAATCTTGTCATCCAGTCAGATTTTTAATTCATATCGTCAACACTCTTGCTGCTTGCGTGTTACTTCCAGTTGAAAGAAACCTATTCAGTTCATCCAAAGAGATTTCAAAATCCAAAAGGTTGTGATTAATTTGAGATTTGCTGTATACTTCTGGAAAAGAACCTCAACCTGGAGCCTTCAAGCTAATTTAAAATGGTCTTCCCACCAACATATAGTACATGCAAGTCCGCTAGTATTTTTGGTTTGTCTTTTTCTTCTGCTCACAAATACAGAAACATGCTCGGTTTTTGCAAAACAGTTTTTTGTAAGATACATTTTCCCCACAAAATCTGATTTGCATTTGTATGCCCATAACCTTTCGCTAGCAAGGTATGTTCATGCTGTGTCCAGTGGTCTTCAAACACTTTATTTACAAATCAAATGCATGTCTATGTAATTGTTGAAAATCATACTTTTGATTTGTTGCTCACTCAGAGGAAATGTTGTGATATACTACAATGACCATTTCACTTCTTATTTCATTAATGATGGCAACTTTGTAAGTTATTGATTGCACATGGGTAGTTTCATGAGGAGGACCAATGAAAACAAATGATCCATATTGGAATTTGAAGAATTAAAACGCCATTGTGCAGTATTGTAGTTTCCTGCATGGTGCCCGGCCGGCTCCCCCCCAGTCTGTTCCCAGTTTAATGACGGTTGCTGCGGTGTTAATGCCCTGATGTGGGAGATAGCGGCACTGCGGAGCATGTGGCAAATTATCAGACATGCAAATCAACCAGAGGCAGCTGTGGAATCCTTAATTATGGTGCAGGTCCTCCACAAAGGCACCTCGCCACTCTACCCCCCCCCAAACTCTTAAGAGGCCCCACTCCCTGAAAACACACCCCAGATCTCCGGCACCCCTTGTACCCCCAGACAGACAGATGGACAGGAGCTGAAGCAGTGGGAGGAGAGTTTGGGGCGAACTGGATGGGATCGTGGATTCTGGCACTGGGGGTGGAGTTGCTTTATGTGGATTAGGGGGGTGGTAGCTGTTTATTTTTGGATTCCGTTGAAGAGTCATTCTGAAGATCAGTTTTTTTTTTTTAATGGCCTTCGAGATAAACACTGCAGGTCACATTATGTGTAATCCTACCAATGTGCATTTTGCCTTCATAGCAATTTAAGTGTTGAGTTCAGCCTAATGCAGGCTCGCTCGTAAGCAACTGCCCTGATGCGATTTTTCCCAAGACCCTTCACAATTTTCAAATAGGATTTCTCGGGCAATCCCTGATCTCTGAATAAATCCGAATCATAAGCCTTTGTTTTTACTGTATTTCATAGAGAGCAAAACAATTTTGCAAGCACAAATATTTTCTGCCACAAGAAGCTTAAGCAGGGCAAATGTAGCTCCTCCGTGAGTTTGCAAAATAGGCCTTTAATACTTTGGGGCAGCGACAGAAACCAGAGGCTTGTGCTTTCCGAGTTGATTTTTTTTTTTTTTTTTTTTTTCTGTGCCTGAGTGAGGAGACACCAAGGCTGATTCAATGCTAATGCTCGGGAGGATCTTCCTTCCACTTTGAAACACATGCAGCTAATTGGACATGAATAGGAGATGTGCTAGGGGCGAAACCTAATCCTATGCACTCCTCCATCTCTGAGAAGCGCAAACCCCCACCCTCTCTCCTAAACCCACCCAACCACACACAAATGCATGCATGCACACACCCATGCCCAATACTCAGAGACCTCCTCAGTGACCTAAATTAGCTCCTCCTGTCTGCAACGAAGGAGAAATAAATGAAATTCAAATGAGTTGACACCGTCATCAAGATGTGATGGAAGCAGCGTTTTACGATTATTTTAACCCCACGGCACCTCTCCCGTGCCGTTTACTACTCCCCATAGCTCTCCGCCATTGCTTCCTGTCCACCCCTGTCACCCCCGCCTCTAACATTTACGTGTTCTTCCCCTCTCTTCTCCAGGAGCTGAAGTTACCCGTCTACCGAGCCCATTCGCCACAGATTGGCATGCGTCGCTACTTCGCAGACTTGTTGGCCATCCTGAGTAATCGCTACCAGTTATGTCCCACGGCACGCCACTTGGCCGTCTACCTGCTGGACCTCTTCATGGACCGCTACGATGTGGCCGTCAAGCAGCTCTATGTCATTGCCCTGTCCTGTCTGCTCTTAGCTAGTAAGTCCAACCGTAGCCCTGTAATCGATGTACAGTGTTCTCCCTCGATATCACAATTCACCATTGCATCATTACTTCGATGCCCTCGCGCGCGCGTGTGTGTGTGTGAGAGAGAGAGAGATAGCAGAATGCAACCGCTGTCATGATGGGTAATTAGACTAATGATGGTGTCTGGAACGAGGGCCACTCGCTTGTGAGGGTGCAGCCCATGTTTGTGTGCGAGCGAGTAATGATGCTCAGGCCAGTCTTTGCAATTAGTCCTCTATTTGCTAGGATGGATTAGAATGAGACGAGAGACAGGTGAAAAGAAATGAGCGTGATTATAGATAATGTCAATCCAATCTGAACAGCGTTTATTAGCGCATTCTGTGATGGATGAGCCATTGTTTTTTTTAAACAGAATCTTTTGATGCATCGCAGTCAGTGTCCTGTGCTCCACTGTCTTCTCCAGGTTGTCTCCGCGTCGATTGATGAAGGCTTGAACGGGTGATTGATTCAGAGTTGTCTTTACTTTTTATCTGTCTTGGAATCTGGCCTCATTATCAAACTGCCTCAGACAGCCACGTTCATTCTTAAAAATGTTCGGGTTAATTAATCGCTATCTCCTTTGTGCCTCCCAGTAGTCACAGCTTAATCCTGTTACTCCATTGCGTCTTTCTGGGTGGATGTTTGTTAATGGATGAGCTTCTTGTGCTGTATTAAGATTATCGGCTGATTTTCAGACCCCCCCTCCCCCCTCTGGGAATAATTGTTTTTGGCTGTTGGAAGTATTTATTTAGGGACCTTGCTGTTTTCCTCAAACATCCCCGAGGCATGTCACGTTACTTCTTATCTGGAGGCTGCGATGTCCTGGAATGATTACGCATCCTTACTTCAATGTTTGCGTGCTGCAGACTACACAGACTTTTGTAATCTAATAAATTCCATTTCCAATATATGTCAAAAGTAAAAACAACAAAACAAGTAAAGCGCTGATGTGTAAATATATATATAAATGACCGATGAACGAGATTTGTTTTTGCCATGTTAGTTGACATTCGGTTGAGCGCGTTCAGATATACTGCCGCTTGAAAGTAGTCGAAAATAAGAAGATATAGTCCTTTATTGAATTTCAAGTACTATAAGTAGTAAGTAATATTAGAAACAGAACCATATACATTGTTAGATTGCTGCTCGTTACGTTTCGTTACACTGAACCCGATTCCTGAACAACAAACGAAATAAAAAAAGAGCATCCTCTGAAACTCTGGGGTATTGACTCTACACATTGCACCTCCACAGGCCTCTGAGCCCCGGGGCGCGGAGCAACCGAGGGGCTGAGGGGCACCTGCCATATGCTCTCCGAGTCAGGCCTCAAACAAAAGCCTGTCAATGCAAGCAGGACATGCAGCCAGACCCTTCTCTGAGAGGGGGAGGGGAATGCAGACTGAGAGCAGGGAGAATGAGTGCCTGCCTGCCTGCCTGCCTGCCTGTGTGGCAGAGACTTAAAGCTAACATTGCTAAATGACATGTTGGTTGCTAAGGCAACCTTGTGAGCAGCTCGTATGGATTTAGAAACCGGATTGCCATTCCAGTGTTATTGGTGTTAAAAAGGCTTTGAATTGCTGCCACGTAATTGGGCTGGCTGGTCCCTGGTGGTGTCCTTTTACCTTTTGCGTCTGTTTCCACTCGATTCCCTCACCTTGCCTCGGACCAGCATAGCAAGCCAGTCCTGGGACAAGGGCAGCCAGTAAAAGCAGCCCACCATCCTTGGGGCGGTTGGGAAATGAGCGGAGTGCTACTTCAAAGGCAAGTCAGCGGCTGATGTTAAACAGGGCGGCCTGCAAAGTGGGATTTGTCGGAACTCAACCACCCCGTGGAGACTCCCAAAATGTATATCAAAAGGAACCTACCTCCACTGTTCTGCATCCCTTTTGACAATGCTCACAGTGCAACTGTGCTCATAGTTCCATGTATCATTTGAACGTGTTAGTTTAATCTCGCCAAGTGCCATTTGAGAATAAATAAAGGGGTTTACTAACGCAGGTCGGGGTTTACATGCTTTGTAGCTGATCCAGAGCCCCCCAGCACACAAACACACACACACACACACACAGAGCTTCTTAGCTTTTTGGTGGCCACTTCACTAGCCATTAGCATCAAAGGTCAAGGGTCGACTTGGACCTGCTTTGTGAGAGCTGCCACAGCCAGGGGTGGCAACAAGGAGATTCTATGATGGAGCTGTGAGCAATTTCACACTCTTGATAAAAGATGAGGCCACAAATGAAAGGATTGGAGCGGGCAAAGAGAATTCCTTCATGGATGTCGGCACAGAGGGAAAAAAAGAAAGGGGAATGAAGAACTGAAAGATAATTCCCCCCTCGCCCCCAAAACATTTGCGTTTTAAATTCAATGTTCTCATGAAGCCGTCATTCATGTGGCGCATGAACAATAGATTGATTGGACATTCTTGGATACTTGATTAATTACTGTGATCAATGCGCTTTGAGCTCCTTTGCAGTTTTGGTTAATCTACACTGCTGTCGATAAGTGTGTACTATACACCAACAGATTTGTTTTGAAAATACGTATGTGTTAATGTGCAGACACAAAAGAAACAGTGTAATAGTCATTTAATTCTGACAAATTAAGTTAAGGTATAGCAAAACTAAGGTAAAATTAGTAACCCACAAGAATTCACAGGTGAGTCTGTAGTCTATTATTAGAATTGAGAAAAAAATGTTTGTGACATCTCACCCGGGGTAAGAATTCCGCTCGTTGAAGAGCACTGTTTCTTCTTCAGAGTAACCGCCCGCTCTCTCCTGCTGAGCAGCGCTCGGGTTTCTAATCCCACCTCTTCTCCGAACCGCACACCTGGGATGGGGCCCCGCATCCTGGTGTTGCCATATCCTAACCCCTGACCTTTAACCCCACTCTGTTTACCTGGCCTGTTCTAATCTTCGCCATCACCTGTGGATGTGGTGAGAATGATAAAGAAGAGGTGTCCTCTCCTTCAAGTGGTTGAACATTTCGAAATCAGACGGCCTCCCCTAGCCGCTGACTTCAGATAGGATCATCTTGTCGCCTGCGTTCCAGGTTGGCTGAACTAACTGGCGAGGAATGCAACAGTCCTATCGCAGCAAAACAAAGCTGGCCTTTGTCTTGCTAAACCATCTGCTTTACAAGCTGTGCGTAGCTTTTTATAATGTAGAAAGAATGAGCTATTATTGTAGCCTGTACACTTCAATGTATCTTGAGCTCATCTTCTCTGGTTTTAGTTGATGGACTGAGCAGCAAGAGATGGTCAACATAGATTTTCCAGTGGCTCAAAATTGTATTGAACTTTTTGAGTGGGGAAACCATAAATAATGTTGCACAGTCAAGTTGCTTTGAGGCTTTCTTTATCTAGACGCTTCCCCAAAATAGGAGATCAGGAGACAAAGAGCACAATAGGAAGATGCACTTGGCGCTGTCTCTTAAGATCAAAGAGGCTGCGGCCATGTGGAGATTGGGGGTATTGATGCCTTTTTATGGCTCCGTCTGTGTGGACATAGCAGTCCGACAGCAGACGGCTTGCTTCCCTGCGAGGGTGACAGAATGCGGCGAGTGGAACGAGCGCCGCCGAGTGTAAACAGCCTCGTTTTGCCGCCCTTCCTGTTCTGCCGGAGAGACGCCATTACTGCCTCGCCGCTAATTACCCCCATGGCCAGTTGAGCTGCCGTCCCTCCCTCACCCAGTCTGCTCCGGCTCGCTGGCTCTCGCACCCCATACCCTACCCCCACTTAACAGTAGCTCAGTGCTAAAATTCACACTTGGTAGGAAGGAGCAGTACTCCCTTGGTTGATGGTAAATGAGGTCCATCAAACATGTTGCTTTGTATTTTGTAATGTTTTAACCAAGGCAGTGGCTCTCAGGTTTCCAATGTTTCTCTGTCGTACCTGCGCACGCAGTGTCTCATCGCCACAATGTCTATGCACGCTCATGGTAAAGTTTGACCTTAAAGCATGCTCATTTCACTTAGACTGAGTCGTCCGTCCTCATTGGCCACGCAGACCCCTGAGGCTTTGGGCAGTTGCTATGGAAATGGGACATGGGGGGGTGTCTCTGGTTGGGCAGGGTGCTCCCCACGATGGCACTGCTGCAACGTCTGCAAGGCTACAGGAAGCCGAGAACAATGCAGGAGAAGCTGAAGTTGACTTACTCATGGACAGCGTCAAGTTTGTGTAATCCATCGTGAGCATCATCATGATGCTTCCTCGACTTGCTAGCTTAATGGCTTTGCTTCCCAGATAAATGTTCGATGCCGGTCATCTTATCCCCGCTCACGTTAAGTAGACACTTGCTTTGTGATAGCTGGCTTTTGGCTTTTTTAGGGATGATCCAAAGCCTGTAGCAAATGAGGTCCGGTGTTGTAGCTGTTAATTGCTCTGTCAATGTGGGCCTATCAAGATGATGCATGTACTTAGTAAGCTACTTGGTTCATTTGCTTATTTTAGTGATGGGAAAATGAGGCCATCTAGAGGACTGAAAAAACACAACTGGTCCATGAAGGACGCAAGATGGATTTTCTTGATTTACTGACAACTCTGCCAAAATTGCTTGCTGTTGACACGCTGAAATCATTTCGCCACCATCTTTTCTATTGGATAGGCCGTCTTTCGTCACAGTGACACTGCGCCTATACAATAGCTTGGTTGATGACGTGCAGAGTGAAAAGTCCTTGAGAGGCTTGAAAATGTGTCATTAAAAAGATTTTTTCCATATGGAATTTCATGTCATAATGGAGTTAAAGAGATGAGTGAATCATCTTTTGATTGATTTTTACATGCTTCGAGTCTTGTTACTATGTAGCTGATTGATACAACGCCAATACAGAAAAGCAGATCCAAGTTGGCGCCATAATGCTTTCTTTCTGTGATTGTGATGTAGCTATGTGTTTCTTGTCAGGCAAATTTGAAGAGAAGGAGGACAGAGTACCCAAACTGGAGCAACTGAACTCATTGGGATTCATGTGTAATTTAAACATGGTTCTCAACAAGAAGGATCTGATCAAAATGGAACTTCTGCTGATGGAGACCTTTAGCTGGAATCTGTGCATGCCAACACCGGCCCACTTCATCGACTACTACCTCAACGCCTCGGTGCAAGAGGGAGATCTGTACAATGGCTGGCCCCTGTCCTCCCTCTCTAAAACCAAGGCTTTCATGGACAAATACACTCACTACTTCCTGGAAGTCTCACTGCAAGGTGGGTCCGATTGTAACGGGCTCTTTTGGACTGGCAGCTGACCAAACTTTCTGTTTGTATTGTTTCAGATCACACGTTCCTTAGTTTCCGACCGTCCCAAGTTGCTGCCGCGTGCGTGGCAGCGTCGCGCATTTGCCTGCAGATTTCCCCGAGCTGGACTACTGCGCTGCATCTACTGACCGGCTACACGTGGGACCACCTGACCCAGTGTATTGAACTCATGCTGCTGTAAGACACACACCAATATACTCAGATTTGCAGATTTTGTTTTTTTAACATTTCAGGTTTTTTTTTCCTTTCTTCCCGGTTTACTTTTCCTGCTTCATGGGAAACCAGTATTGAATGTTGATCAGCTTTTTTTTTTTTTTTTTTTTTTTTTACAATAATTGTTTAGGTTAGTTAAAAAAAAAAAATTTAATGAATCAAGGGGCCGCTCCAGGACCAGTTTGTTTTGTTTTTCCTGACTCTAGAAGTTGACCAGGTGTGCCTCTCCCCTCCACAGTGCTCACGACAACGATGTGAGAGAGGCCAACAAAACAAAGTGCGCCCCTTCGCACCGAGCTTCCCCTCTGCAATCTCAGGGCCAAACTTCTCACCTCTCTCCGGTGTCTGCCATTCAGAGATCGCCGTCTTCATCGTCCACCTCCGCCACGCCACAGCTGCTCTTTCAGCCAGACCACTTCCCAAACCTCTCCCAACATTCCCCCTCCCTGTCTCAGCTGCAAACGCTCGCCGACGCTCAGGCTCTGGCGCCTGTGGTCAACGTGTCTCAGGATTTTTTTCAGAGCCACAGAATGGGGCTCCTGAGTGGGGCATCTTGCCTGAGCGCCGGGGCCGGCTTCCCTTCCTACTCAAGTCTGGCCTCAGGCCTCCAGGCGGGGGCTCGCGCGCTGCCGCTCCAGGGTCCTATATCTGTTCAGATGGCCCTCGCTGGAGAGGCGCACCACTGCCTAAGCGTGGCCTACACCGGGGGCTACCTGGGGACCCATCACACTTTCGCAGCCGGCTGCTTCGACAGGTGACGCCAGGAGACGGAGAGAGAACGGCGGCGGGAGAGCGCCGCGACGCTCCAGTCCCCGCTGCCTTTCACAGATCTGTCCTCTCTCTCCGTCAGCACGGCGACACCTTCGGCGCGTCCCGCGCACCCACCCCTCTCACAGAGACATCTCAAACGCAAGCAGAGGTCCAAAGACAAAAGAGACCCAGTGGAAGTTATCACTCTGACGTGACCAATGTCTCCGTAGACCGCTTGTCACCACTGCGGCTGAGCTGAAAGCAGTGCCAAATTTGTAAAAGTGCAACGAAAACAACAAAGCTGTGAAAAGGATATTTTGCCGTTTGGATTATATGATATATTTTTTTAAAAGACTAATTCTACCAAAATCACATTTTTTTGTGAGGGAAAACAAATGTTGCATAGGAGCCACCTTTGGGAAGCTGTTTCTGTTTTCACTCAGTGCCATGTATAGGAAATGCGTACGCGTCTTATGTCTGCAAGCATTGATTAAACAAGTGTAGGCCGCGTCAAGCCTGAAGCGGCCCCTTTGGGAATTCCACACTGCATTAGTCCTCGAGGGGCGGAAGAATTCCTTGCTTAGTGCACAGCAGGTGAGGTTTAGGGGGAAAAAAAGCCTGCACTGGCCCGCTTTACTCCCCCCGCCGCTCCTCCCAGCTTCCAAAGTCGAGCCTTGCAGCAAGTAGGGTCAAGCAAGTTTTAAATGCGGCGTCAAAGATTTCATGTGACTGGACCAGCATGGGGAAGCAGACCCAGAAGTGGTTGACTGTACATAGGAAATGCTGCTGCTGCTGCTGCTGCCTTGTAGTGAACTGCTGGTTCTGTCTGTGTTAATGATGTTTACGTGAACCACTTAAGTATCAGGGACTTGAACAAGATTACTTGAATATTACATCGGAACATGCCATAGCTTTTATTTATAAACTTTGGTTTGATATATTGTTTTTTTTTTCTTTTTTCAATACCAACCTAGAAAGTCACCCTTGTTGTCATCCAGGCTCAGGTTACAGGCTAAAACTAGCCTTTATACTGTGCTATAATGCTTTAGGTCAGGGTTGGCAAACCTGCCAGTCATGCGTTTCTGAAAACAAAATTCCAGAGTGGCGGTTATAAAATGCCCTCAACTTATACAACACAACACAAGTACTACTACTAACCATCTGCTGAATCATTCCATTTCATACTAAAGCCCAACGTAGCAATGTTGGGGGGGAAGAAAGTGTACTGTACTCCCTTTAAAGAGGGTGTTTGTCAAATCTGCATAAAAGAACGAGCTGGCAGTCGTCGTTTGCCACACAAACATCTGCATCCAGTCGCGCGTAATTGCGTTCCACCTTTGTAAAGCGCCCAATTTCCCACTTCCTGTTCATTTAAACGCATCCAGATTCTGTGTGCCAGTCTCAGAGGGAATACCTCAAAATGGGTCGTCGGCCACTCGGCCTCCAGCTCGTGTTCTACTTTCGACCCAGCTGTTGTGGAAGGACCTGACCTTATTGTTTTCATTTACTTATGTAAAGTTTTACAGCTTTTTTTGCGGTTTGAACTTTTTGAAAATCTCATGCCATGGAGATGTTAACTTGCTCATTCCTCATGACTTCTTGATCAACTTCCAACAAAGGTGCAATATATATATATGTTTCCTTGTCTGAACCGAAAACCGCAATACTGTGTTGTTGGTCAACCGCGACCTGACTTGCAGTTCGCCTCATTTCCTCTAGAAGGCAGCGGTCGCTACAAAAAAATGACTATGTTGCATATTGCAGCCACCACATTTGAGTGAGGTGCTACTGGAAGCATTTGTCTTTAGATTAGCGCTTTACCACGTGTTTTATTTTCCTCCCATGCTGTTTTGACTCACGCAGAAGTACACTGACAAACCGCAAATTTCTAAGTTGATTTTTTTATGTTTTATTTTTATTTACCAAGTTCCAACTAATAGTTTTGCTTTGTTACACTGAATGGTAAAATGGTGTGTTTTTGTCATGCTCCGTGGAAAAATAAATATGTAAACTGATTTTTTTTTTTCTTTTGTTCTCTTTTTATTTCCCTTTTATTTGATCACATTAGAACAGGGAGAAGAGCCTCTTACTGTATGTACTGAATAATGAGGTCTTCCCGTTTGATACACACGTCTGAAATAAAGTTTGCTCAAAATATCTTGAGCTATTTGTGGGTAATTATTAATCTAAAAGAAGACACTGATCATGTTAATGATTTGTCACAATGACATTTAACGTTAGAAAACCGATTGGAGTAAATATAAATATGCATTAGATTGTGCATTCGTATCTATTACTGTGGCCTGTAAATAGAAATCTGCCTCTTAGATCCTTATTTTTTTCATACTCTTGCTTGGAAGCTATTTTGGAATATTCCATCCCAAAGCCCTGCTGCACTAAAGTTCTACAGAATACTGGCTGTTTTTCAATTCATGGCACGGAACTTGCCTTTAGTCTTTTGATGTTTCATGTGATGGTTAGAAAACCAGTTTGCGATTTATTTGCCTAATGAAGCACTAACTGAACACAATTGATTAACATAACCATAGTTGGATGATTTTCATGTATTTGGGTGTAGCAGTTAGGACCAACCCAGTTGTTTGCATGAAGGTTCACGAACCTCATGACAGTGGAGTATAAAAATGCCAGCAGTAGGCTTGTGGACAACAGTCAAGTCTTCATCATGTCTTTCACAGGCAAATATGTGCTGGAGAGTCAGGAGAACTACCAAGAGTTCCTGAAGGCTATTGGTAAGGAACATGCGAATGCAAGAAAGAAAAAAAACTGAATCCTCATGTACCTTTCTGTGCAGGGGTATCCCAGATGGAGATACCAAATGAAGACATGGTAACAGACCTATATGAGGGTGCTTACTACAGGATTACCAAGTATTTTGGGAGTCAAACTCAGTCAAACACATTCTTGCTCGGCAGGGAGGCTGAACTGGAAGATCTGGATGGCACAACCTTCCAGGTAAAATTTCATCACCTATTATTTCGTTTGCCTTCTACACCTTAACTTGTTCTCTGTCATTGTTAGACCATCGTCAATAAGGAGGGAAATAAAATCAAGATCCAGTTCCCCAAATATGTGTATACTGCTCAGCTATCTGGTGATGTACTCATCGAGGTGAGCATGCACACGGTTACACGCCAGTATTTTTTGTTGCAGACCGGACCTTAATGTCTGTTCTTTACTCCAGGTCAATTCCATTCCAGGTGGGATTACCAACAAGATGGTTAGCAAGAGGCAACGAGATTAATCTGGAAAGCAGTCTTGCAAACTGCCTTTAAACCTAATAAACAACCTAATTCAACATGTTTCTCTGCTTGTGTTATTGTATGTTTACTCTCTCTCTCTCTCTCTCTCTCTCTCTCTCTCTCTCTCTCTCTCTCTCTCTCTCTCTCTCTCTCTCTCTACCCCCCGCCTCCTTCCCTCAATGTATATCGAGGCGCGTAGATCCCGTTGTGAATCAGGAGAAAGCGAGAGCGCCTCTTTGTGGTATTGATTGGGTAATGCAGCGCCCTTGAACGATATTATTATTATTATTTATGTCATTGTGTTATTTGTTCGGTGTCCTATGCCGTAATTTGTGTTTACCGCAGTGACGTTTTCTCTTGTATCTACTGTGGACACTTTACGTTGGTTTTTACCTTGTTTGCGGCAACGGGAAGTAGGAAATGAATATAAAGAAGCGCGCCAAGAAGCGCAGGTGTTGAGATGAGAGTGTGCGAGGAACAATAAAGAAGTGAATGCCAAACGCAACCATCGTGTCGTGTTGTGTCTGAAGGGAAATGGACTACGAAGCTGCAAGAAAATTTTTTAAGAAAAATTATGAAGCATTACATGTAGTGGCTTTCAGTGACGCCGATTGGGCATCGTCAGTGGAAGATAGACGCAGGCTACTGTTTTGGCATGGCCAAACCATCATTAATCTTTCTTACATAGAAAGGAAAAGGGGACGGACCGACGGTCCCGATTTGCCAAGGAAAGAAAGAACCACTCACTGAAACACCACTTCTTTTGTGCTTGTTTTCTCCAAGCTAACGACTAACTTTATTGCATGAAAGGATGCGCTGTTATGCAACAGTGGGGAGATTATGCTTCTCTTTGGGTAATCTTTATTCTATAACACTTACAGTAGTTTTTAAATAACGTGTATGCATATACATGCCTAAATATTGTTATCCTATATATCTACTGCAATTTCACATTAGATTGCTTGTTTGAAATGTACTTTTATTATTATTATTATTTTAATAAACATTTATGTTAAAACTTGTCTGGTGTTTTATTCCTTGTTTTTATTTTTTTGGGCATGAAAACATAAAAATCTGACATTTGGGTCACTGCTTAGATGACAATATGTATATGTGTTTTATGTTGTGTATATGTGTTGGTGTCCCCCAAAATAAAGGGCAAGTAGTCAAATACACATTCTTGACATGTACAAAATGCATAAAGTTATTAGGTACACCTGAAAATGGTGGTGTACCTATTGGAGTGTCTGTGTGATGTCACAGATCAACCAGCCAATCAGGAGGTGGGGGTGAGGGCGGGTGTGGCACTTTTAATTTTCAGTTAAGCTTTGGCCATGACATGGCCTCAGGAGTGACCTCGTTAAGTGCACCTGCATGAAAAGTTTTGGCTCCTGCGGAACGTGAAAATGACCAAAAACTTTTCACGCAGGTGCGCTTAACGAGGGAATCTTGGAAAACATGTTGGAATGCGGCCCCGAGGACTAGAGTTTGACTCCTGTGACCTTTGACCATGATATTTCCCTAATAAAGTGGCTTGTTATTAGGTACACTTGAAAATGGCGGTGTACCTAATGGAGTGTCCGTGTGATTCCCTCGTTAAGTGCAGGTGCGTGAAAACTTTTAGCTCCTTTTGAACGTGAAAGAAGCTAAAACTTTTCACGCACCTGCGCTTAACGAGGGTCACTTGGAAAACATGTTGGAACGCGGCCCCGAGGACTAGAGCTTGAGACCTGTGACCTTTGACCATGATATTTCCCTAATAAAGTGGCTTGTTATTAGGTACACTTGAAAATGGCGGTGTACCTAATGGAGTGTCCGTGTGATTCCCTCGTTAAGTGCAGGTGCGTGAAAACTTTTAGCTCCTTTTGAACGTGAAAGAAGCTAAAACTTTTCACGCACCTGCGCTTAACGAGGGTCACTTGGAAAACATGTTGGAACGCGGCCCCGAGGACTAGAGCTTGAGACCTGTGACCTTTGACCATGATATTTCCCTAATAAAGTGGCTTGTTATTAGGTACACTTGAAAATGGCGGTGTACCTAATGGAGTGTCCGTGTGATTCCCTCGTTAAGTGCAGGTGCGTGAAAACTTTTAGCTCCTTTTGAACGTGAAAGAAGCTAAAACTTTTCACGCACCTGCGCTTAACGAGGGTCACTTGGAAAACATGTTGGAACGCGGCCCCGAGGACTAGAGCTTGAGACCTGTGACCTTTGACCATGATATTTCCCTAATAAAGTGGCTTGTTATTAGGTACACTTGAAAATGGCGGTGTACCTAATGGAGTGTCCGTGTGATTCCCTCGTTAAGTGCAGGTGCGTGAAAACTTTTAGCTCCTTTTGAACGTGAAAGAAGCTAAAACTTTTCACGCACCTGCGCTTAACGAGGGTCACTTGGAAAACATGTTGGAACGCGGCCCCGAGGACTAGAGCTTGAGACCTGTGACCTTTGACCATGATATTTCCCTAATAAAGTGGCTTGTTATTAGGTACACTTGAAAATGGCGGTGTACCTAATGGAGTGTCCGTGTGATTCCCTCGTTAAGTGCAGGTGCGTGAAAACTTTTAGCTCCTTTTGAACGTGAAAGAAGCTAAAACTTTTCACGCACCTGCGCTTAACGAGGGTCACTTGGAAAACATGTTGGAACGCGGCCCCGAGGACTGGAGCTTGAGACCTGTGACCTTTGACCATGATATTTCCCTAATAAAGTGGCTTGTTATTAGGTACACTTGAAAATGGCGGTGTACCTAATGGAGTGTCCGTGTGATTCCCTCGTTAAGTGCAGGTGCGTGAAAACTTTTAGCTCCTTTTGAACGTGAAAGAAGCTAAAACTTTTCACGCACCTGCGCTTAACGAGGGTCACTTGGGAAACATGTTGGAACGCGGCCCGAGGACTAGAGCTTGAGACCTGTGACCTTTGACCATGATATTTCCCTAATAAAGTGGCCTATTATTAGGTACACTTGAAAATGGCGGTGTACCTAATGGAGTGTTGGTGTGACGTCACCGATCAACCAGCCAATCAGAAAGTGGGGGTTAGGGCGGGTGTGGCACTTTTCACTTTCATTTAAGCTTTGACCATGATTTTTCCCTCATGAATTGGCCTGTTATTAGGAACACTTGAAAATGGCTGTGTACCTAATTGAGTGTCCAAGTGATGTCACAGATCAAACAGCCAATCAGAAAGTGGGGGTGAGGGCGGGTGTGGCTACCTCATGTGTTTACACATAAATACTTGCATTTGTCTGCATATGCATACAAAGCGAGATTTCAATCCTAAAAGTTCATTTAGATGTATGCTCCACCTGGGATCGAACCAGGTTCTCACCGAGCAAGAGCCCGCGTCACTAACCAGTCGGCTATTTCGACCTGGCAAGACTGATCCGTTTGCGTTCCTTTGTACTAGTGATGTGCAGTCCAGTTCTCGGGTGAACTGAATCTTTAGGATCGGTTCACTCAAAAGATTTGTTCAAAAGAATCGTTCACCGAATCGTTCGCTATACTTTATTATTATTTATTCTTTTATTTATTTATTTATTTTTTACCTCGTGTAGTGTACCTATTGAAGTGTCTATGAGGTGTACCTCATCACAGGGAAAAAGCTTAAGTGAAAGTGAAAAGTGCCACACCCACCCTCACCCCCATCTCCTGAGTGGCTGTTTGATCTGTGACGTCCCTCGGACGCTCCATTAG